>NC_073628.1:108110984-108414015 GCF_029407905.1 Bubalus kerabau | reverse complement strand
GAGAGTAAGGAAGTGAGGGAGCAGGAAAACAGCTTCTGGGGTGGGGGTGGGGATTGGGGATCCCTTAAGACCTTGTAGACTGCTGAAGGCATTTGACTGTTCTTCTGGATGAAATAAGAAGCCATGAGAACGCTTTGCACAGAGCAGCAGCTTCCCTGACATTTGGGTCCAAGGGCCTCTCTGGCCACAGTGTTGGCTATGGACCATAAGGACCAGAGGACACAGGCAGGGAGTCCAGTTTGGAAAGAGTGAGTGTGACCATGGTTTGGATTCCAACACAGGGAGATGAGATGGGACTTGCTGATGGATTGAATCTTGGGGTGTGAGACCAAGAGAAGAGGTGATGCTGGCCTTAAGGGTCTTCTCTGAGAGGTCAGTAGGATGGAGTGGCTGTTGTCTGACCCAGTAGACACTTGAGAGAGGCAGGTGTGGGGTGAGGGGAAAAGATCAGTGATTTGGTTTTGATAATGTTTGCTTTAACCTTCAGTTTCATAGAGTATGGTTCTGACCCAGCGTCTATGCACTATTACAATTGCTAGGTTTGGTCTCTTCTTAGAAGCCATTTCTCCTGGGAAGATTTCACCAATTCCCCCTGACGCTGGATTAGGGTACCTGCTTGTTCTTCCCTTGTGGCCTGAATTTACAGCTGTTGCTGTACAGATGGGCAGATCAGGGATGACCCTGCTGTCCAGGACCACAAACGAACACTGTACATCTCCACTGGGAGCACAGGAGATCCGCACTATTAGTTTGTAGGCATCCTTCCTTGAAAGGGAAGCTATGACAAACCTAGGTAGCATATTAAAAAGCAGAGACATCATTTTGCCGACAAAGGTGCATCTAGTCAAAGCTATGGTTTTTCCAGTGGTCATGTATGGATGTGAGAGTTGGACCATAAAGAAGGCTGAACATCAAAGTATTGATGCTTTTGAACTGTGGAGCTGGAGAAGACTCATGAGAGTCCCTTGGACTGCAAGGAGATCAAACCTGTCAATCCTAAAGGAAATCAACCCTGAATATTCATTGATGCTGAAGTTAAAGCTCCAATACTTTGGCCACATGATGCGAAGAGCTGACTCATTGGAAAAGACCCTGATGCTGGGAAAGATTGAACGCCAAAGGAAACAGAGGATGAGATGGTTGGATGGCATCACTGACTCAATAGACATGAGTTTGAGTAAACTCCAGGAAATGGTGAAGGACAGGGAAGCCTGGTGTGCTATAGGCCATGGGATTGCTAAGAGTTGGACACAACTTAGTGACTGAAAAACAACATTCCTTTCTTATAGACGTGAAGGTACTTCTCTTTCTTACTCTGAAGTCTCCCATCCAATATTTAGGACAAGAATGAAACATTGTACATTCCCCTGTTGTGTTTCTGGGCCTCACAATAACTTTCTTCTACATTTCCCTTACCTTTTCTATTTTTAGTTCTCCTTTGGGCAAAGGTGGTTACTACTTAAAGTGAAATTGACAGCTCTCTGTTATTAATGAGTAAAATAACCAGATACTGAAAAGGAGAGAGGAAGATTTATCTTTGTTTTAAGAGTTAAACATCACTTGGGAACTTCAGTGCATTACTGAAATAAATGGCTGTAAATTCTCCTGAGCACAAGTCAGTATTTTAAGGTGACAAAAGGCAGGCTGGAGTGACAGATTATATTTGATATTGAGGTGACAGTGGAAATAGTATCCTCCTCTTTGGCTGTTGTTTCAAGTTAGGGCTTCAAAGGGAATAGCTAGGGAGATAAGAAACATTTATTATTTAAGTTTTCTGCTTCCTTTCAAAGGTTAATATTACCATTGTATTTCAAGAAAAAAAAAAAAAACCCTGCAAAAATATATGTGTTATATACACATTTGTTTTAAAGCAGAAATCCATGTCACTTAACCCTTTATTTTCCACAAAAACCCTCTGGCGGGGTTTTGTTTTAGGAAGACAGCAATACTGATAAAGTGATGCTGCATTTTCAGTGTCTGTAAGCTGGATTCTAACTTCTGTATGTGACCCAATTTCTATGTTCCATAAAAGCCTTTCAGGAGTTTCATTAATAGAACTGTAATGTCAAGGTGCTTACTGATATACCCATGGGAAGGTCAGATCGCCGCCCCCCCCATCTCCGGGATCAATCCAGTCCCTGTGCCATTGGAGAAGTAGGACCCTCAGGAAGTGGAAGGTCACACAGGGACATGGAGGCAGGTCTGGAAACCTCTCTATATGAGATACAGCTGAGCAGGGTGAGGCATTGCAGAGAAAACAAAAAAATGGGGCCTGAGAGCTGTTTGCAGACACCTGATAGGTTTCCAGCAGAGAGGAGTAATTTGTTCTGTGCATCATCACACCAGGAGGCTGGGTAAGAACAGCTGGGGGAAGAAATGGAGTGGGTGGGTTCAGTGCTCGGTCTTTGCATCTGACAGACCAGTGTCGAGTCCCAACTTCACTGTTTCATTCCGTAACTCTTGGTTGAGGCTTGGCTTCGAGTCAGGCACTTTTCTAGGTCTGAGGAATGCAGTAGATACAGGACAGAGAAGGTCTCTGCCCTCAGGAAGCTTCCAGCTGAGTCAGGGAAGCCAAAAAAAAAACAAAAAAAAACCCGTATTCAGATATCGAGAAGGTTGCACGCATGACTCAGTCATGTCTCTTTGTGATACCATGGACTGTAACCTGCCCGGGTCCCCTCTTTTTGGAATTCTCCAGGCAGGAATACTGGAGTGAGTTGCTATTCTCTTCTCTGGGGATCTTCCCGACCCAGGGACTGAACCTGTGTCGCCTTCTTTGGCAGGTGGATTCTTTACCACTGAGCCACCTGGGAAGACCCGTTGAGAAGGTTATGCAGCAAATAAAACAGGGTGCAGATAGAAAGGACTGCTGTGTACAGGATGCTCAGAGGCTGCAGTGCAAAGGCAAGCATTTAGTCTGAAGCATGAACGGTGAGAGGGAGCTAGTCCTATGAACATCCAGGGGAGGGCAGAGGCAGAGGGAATGCCAAGTTGCTGTGGTGGGAAGCGGCCTGGAGTGCTCAGGATTTGGACTCTCAGTCATAGAGCTGAACTGGACACCCTGGGGAGAACTAGAGGGCACCTTCCCATGGAGGGGTCAGAGGTGGCTTGGCTCAGGCCCCTGGGGAAGATCAGTCTTCTGCAAAATAGCTGCTCCGGCACTAAGGCCTGCAGTATCTGTGCTGCTCCTGGAAGGGCTTTCCCATTTGTTAACCAGCCTCAGTGGAGAGCCTGCTGTGTCACTTCTGGTGTTAGACCCTGATAGGGACATCGATGATGATGATAATCACAGCTAAACTGAGGACTGTTACACACTCAACACTCTGTGTGCCATCTTGAACCCCTACTAGTTGGGAACGATTTTTCCTCCTCTATTGTTCTGATGACTCTGAGGTTAGAGAGGGTATGTGACTTGCCCAGGGTCACATAGCATCAGTACTGCTCCCCTTTAGGACCATGCTTGTTCTTAGTTTTCTGAATTACAAATCAGGAGAGAACAAGTTAGAAAGTAGTGGTTAGTAAATCACCATGTCCAGGATACCAGTGTCAGTACTATGTGTGACTAATATAATTTAAAAATATTCTTGTCCTGAATAAAATATCCATACAGCAAGGCTCTGCGTGGTGGTGACAGGTGAGGGCATAGGTGGGCATAGGGAGGGGTGGCCTTCCAGTCAGGAGACTGCTTTAAAGTTAAGCATCACTGTCTAATAAAATACTGTGATATTTAATTTTTGAATGAAAGGATGATTTTGGGGGAAAAAGCTCCATTTGAGGAAATCTTTCTTTTTTTCCTCTTGAGTTCTAGTTTTTGGGAAAGCGTACTAATGGGATATATTCAAATCCTTTTTTTCTGCCCCCGGACTAGCTGTGTGATTATAGACATTTCTCCTGGTAATTAGTTTTCTGGATTGTCAGCTAGGTCTGGGCCAGTGATAACTGAGGTAGGCTCAGCTTCAACACTCTTTAATTCTAATTAATGAGACCCAAGAGTGGCACCTGCGAGGCACCTGCCCACATTTTATCTTGAATGTCTTTGTCTCGATTCAATGCAGTTACATACTCAAGCTGCAGACATACCACATACATTCATTTTAGGAGTGAAGTTGACTCCCACCGTGAGCTCTTTATCTTCATGACTGCATTCTAGCTTCCAAGGAAAAGATGGATTGCCCTGGAGGCACACTGCAGCTCAGAAGCCGCAGCCATCCATCATCAGGACACCCTCTTTATGGGCAGAATGACTTTGGTGACGCCCGCATCAATGGCAGCCCCGGGCAGTGGTGCCTGATGTGAGCCTGACAGCCAAGGGTACTTTGAGCAGCTCCTAAAGATCTCCTTATGGTTAATAAAGGAATCGTATTCATGAGTTAAAATATGTGGGCCAATTAGGGGAAACTGGGGAGTCTGGCCATAAGAGACTCGGTGTGGGTAAGGGCTGGGGGCTGGGGAGCATCTGGTGTTTTCTGGGAGAAGATCCAGAATAGAGAAGAGAGAGGATTAGGCTAATGGCTAACACTGGGCCCTTGGCTAGATCCTGTGCTCAAGGCTTTTCATGGTTTGTTGCATTAAATCCTCATGGCAGCCCTGAGAAGTGCATATTCTTGTTATGTCACTTGGACTGATGGGGAAACTGAGGCACTGAGTATTTGAATCATTTCCCCAAGGTTACAGTCTCAGTGCGGTGGAGCCAGGATTTGTCAGGCAGTCTAATGCTTCCCTTCTCAGCTGGTGAAGAATCCGCCTGCAATTCAGGAGACACCAGTTCGATCCCTGGGTTGGGAAGATCCCCTAGAGAAGGGGAAGCCTACCCATTCCAATATTCTGGCCTGGAGAATTCCATGGACTGTATAGTCCATGGGGTCACTAAGAGTTGGACATGACTGAGCGACTTTCACTAGAGTCTGATTTTGAAGTCTAACTCTCAACTCTTTCCCTCTACTGTTCCTGCTTCTTTATTCTCTCCCTATATGTCAAATAGCCACACTCGTTACCATGTGACTTTGCTATGCATCCCAATAGAGAAAATGGAATGCTGTCCTGTGCTGCCCCCACCCCCACCCCCCCACCAACTATTTGACTTTGGACTTGGCCATGTGACTTGGTTTGGTCAATGAAATATTAGTGGATGTGATTCAAGCATTCAAGCAGAGACTTCCAACGGGCTGGTATGATTGGCTTAAATACTCACCTTTCTGCTATCTGCCATGACAGTAACATATGCTGGAAAGCTGTTTCTGCATGCACTTGACCTAAGCTCACATGCAGCCAGAAGCTAAGTTGAGCTACAGCATCAGAACACAGCCTATGTACAAATCCACAAGTGAGAAATAAATGCTTCTTGTGAAGTTACTGGTTTTGAGGGTTGTTACATGGCATTATCATAACAATAGTTGACTGATACAATGGGATCTGTTAAATCTTTTTCTCTCTTCTTTCCTTTTTCTTGCTCCTTCTTCCATTGAACACCTACTGTGTGACAAGGGCTGTGCTAGGGTTGGGGAAAACAGACTGTGAGTCCCTGTCCTCATAGGTCCCAGTCTTGTGGGGGAATTGTTGATAGGCAGATGATTTAAAGTACTATACTTGAAGTGCAAGCAAAGCACGAGAGTCATTGACTCAGCCTAGGAGTTTGGAGAAAGTTTTACCAAGGTGGTAACATTTGGCCTGGGCTTTGCAGGATTCACAGGAGTTTTCCAGAACTGCTGTTCTAGAAAAGGAAGTGCTTTATTTAATAGTCTCTGCATCTCTGAAGTCTGATATACAACTGACACCCAGTGACAGGTTGGGAAGAGAAAATTCTGTCATCTTTTGAGAGTCCTCCCCCTACCTCCTCCCCTAGCCAGCCAATCCCACAGATCTACTCCAGGGCCTTGTGCTTGATCTCTTTTAGTGCCTTTCCCCCTGCAAAACCTCTCTTCTTTGTCTGGACTTCAGTGACCAAGAAACAATTTCTGCACGTTTCCAATAAAATCCTGTGGTCAGAACATCTGTGTACAAGGTGTTTGTCTGGTTTTCTCCTGATTGAGTAATGAAGGTCCATTCATCTCTGTTCATGCCAGAAGAATTCAATTTTGCCAATTAATGTAGTGAGTTGCAAAATTTAAGGAAATGATAGTTTCCGCAAAGTAAAAGCAGTCACCGTATTTTTATTACACGACTTTAATGGTCCAAGTGCTTGGCCATGATTGGATTTTTAAACTGTAAACATAAATTAGTAATTCTCCTTCCAAATACCAGTGCAGCTTCCCTGACGTGTTTTAATTGCTGTGCTTTGTGGTGCAGGAAAACCTGGCCGGGTGTGACCGCAGCAAATTGCTTCTTTGGGAATTGCCAATGTTTTTCAGCAAGAGAGGCATGCGTGCGCATGTGCGCGTGTCTCTTTCTTGAAAGGTGCTGGATCACGGCTTAGCATTGAAGTCTTAGGGAAGCTTAAACTGGGAGCAGGCACGCCCTAGGGCAGCACCCTGACTTCCCCATTTTCCAAATGAATGAGACAAGATCAAGGGCGAGGATAATCAAAAACATGGACAATCACTGTTAATGATTTCTCTCCGTGTGTGTTTAGCTTCTGGCATGTTAATATTACTTAATAGCTTAGACTGAGCTATTTCAGAACCAAAAATCGGGATGCAAATTCTTGCAGTTAAATTTTCTGGTTGGTAAATGTATTTACATGGAACATCTTACAAAGATGTACAGCTTAAGTTTTATATTTAACAACTCATCCATAAAAGAAGGAATAGATTATTAACTAGTTTATCTTCACTTCTAGGTACTGGGAATGATTCCCAGTTTGTTAAATGTATTGACTGAATTTATTCACATATTATCCTCATGATGTGTGTGTGTGTGTGTCTGTGTGTGTTAGTTGCTCAGTCATGTCCATGTTTTAATCTCCATTTCATGGATAAGGGAACGGGGATTCAGAGAGGATGAGTTACTTCGTCATAGTAACATAGCTATATTACTGTGGGCCAGCCAGAATTCAAATCCAGGCAACTTGTCACCAGTGCTTGAGCTCATAATCTCCAGCAATGTGGATTTGTTGATAAGTGTTTGACTTCAGGACTGTTCTAATATCTGGGAAAGATGATGCAATGTATATACCTTTTTTTCCCCTTTTTTATTATTTATTTATACATTTATTTTAGAGAAAGGAATGGCAACCCACTCCAGTATTCTTGCCTGGAGAATCCCATGGACAGAGGAGCCTGGTGGGCTACAGTCCATGGGGTCACAAAGAGTCAGACATGACTGAGCGACTAACGCTGTACATTTATTTGGTTGTGCCAGCTCTAAATTGTGGCACATAGGATCTTTGATCTTTATTGCAGCATGCAGGATCTAGTTCCCTGACCAGGGATGGAACCCAGGCCCCCTATATTGGGAGTGCAAAGTCTTAGCCACTGGACCACTAGGGAAGTCCCTAGACTTTCTGATCCTATTTGATAGGCTACCCACATCAGTATTCTTGGGCTTCCCTTGTGGCTCAGCTGGTAAAGAATCCACATGAAATGCAGGGAACCTGGCTTTGATTTCTGGGTTGGGAAGATCCCCTGGAGAAGGGAAAACCTACCCACTCCAATATTCTGGCCTAGAGGATTCCATGGACTGTATTTTTATTTGGATTTCATCAGTTTTTCCATTAACATACTCTTTCTGCTCTGGGGTCCCATTGTGATGCCAGATAGCTTTTTAAAAAAATAAAATATAAATACTCATGGAGTCTGGCAGGATCTGGCATGTGGTAAGTGCTCATTTATTCTTTTGACAAACGTTTACTAAACACTGCTTTGCATTTAACTTAGTCCTAACATTGAGGCGCAGTGGAACAAACCCAGATCTTTCCCTCAGAGGACTAACATGCTGATGGTTTATTGAAAGATCCTTTTAATGATAAGAATGAGTGCTCCTTATGTGGCAGGCTCATTTGATGGATGTTGTGATTGAGGGAGGTGACTGATGTTCAGAAAGGTAACTTTCCTAATGTCACACTCTGGCTGATGCTCTTAACCACTGCTTGGCAGTGAACGAGAGTGCTCTCTATTGCAAAGATATGTTGATGCCAAGAGGGAGCTAGTCTGAGGTCAAAAGAAGGAAAATTACCAAGAATATCTCTACCTTGTCTTCAGATACAAGGACATGTGTGTTCATGCTTGTTCAACTGTAGCCTGCCAGGCTTCTCTGTCCATGGGATTTTTCAGGCAAGAATACTGAAGTGGGTTGCCATTTCCTTCTCCAGGGGATCTTCCCAACCCAGGAATTGAACCCAAGTCCCCTAAAGGAAATCAACCCTGATATTCATCGGAAAGACTGATACTGAAGCTTCAATACTTTGGCCACTTGTTGCCAAGAGCTGATTCATTGGAAAAGACCCTGATGCTGGGAAAGATTGAAGGCAAGAGGAGAAGAGGGTGGCAGAGTCTGAGATCGTTAGATAGCATCACTAACTTAATGGACATGAATTTGAGCAAACTTCAGGAGATAGTGGAGGACAGAGGAGCCTGGTGTGCTGCAGTCCACAGGGTCACAAAGAGTTGGACACGACTTAGCGGCTGAACAACAACTCTTGCCTCTCCTGCATTGGCAGGCGGATTCTCTACCACTGAGCCACCTGGGAAGACCTACAAGGCTGTACCAATCCTTTTAAATAAACTAGGCATTTCTCTGTGTAGATACATAGAAGATAAGAAGCAGCAATGCATCATCAGTAGACTCACATAAGCATGGTTGTGTGTGTGGGTGGAGCCACCACCTCAAGATGTCACCCTTTTTAAAAAAAAATTTATTTATTTGATTGTATTGTTTTTAGTTGTGGCATGAAGGATTTTTTTTTTTATGGCATGTGGATCTTTCCTTGTGGGACTCGGGCTCTGGAGTGCGCTTGTGGGCTCAAGTAGTCCCATTGCATGTGGGAATCTTAGTTCCTTGACCAGGGATTGAACCTCCATCCCTGCATTAGAGGGCAGATTCTTAACCACTGGACCACTAGGGAGGTCCTATGAGACTTCACTCTTGAAGGAAGCTTCTGGAAAAACCTGCCTAGAAATGGTGGTGGTGAAGAGAAGTCTGCAGCTCAACTAGTGGAAAGTCATTACCTATAAATTTAATGTCAATTGTACTTTTGCCAATCCTACACAATTCCTGTGTGTGGGATAAGTGCACACAGCTGGGCAAATCTCCCTCTATGGATCCTGGGAAGAGAACATTTTTTTTTTTCTCTCTAAATCCTATCCTCCAGTTATACCAGACTTGCACTGACCTGTCCAGATATGGCAGTTTTGTGTGACTGCGCATTTTATTTGCTATTTCTCTCTCTCTTCTTCCTTTTGAAACCCTTTTTATCCTTTGAGACCTGAAGTTGGAAGGAGTTACTCTCACCACTGGGCTCCCAGATGTTGTATTCAGTCCTTGAGCAAGACTCATTGTTTCCTTGTGTTCACTCAGCTGTCTCCCTTGAGTGACTGAGAGCTCCCTGAAACTGGAAACTGGGTCTTCCGCATCCATCTTGTTCTACAACCCAGCCCAGGGCTGACCTTAGCAGATATTCAATGACTATTTTTACTTTGAGATGAAATGGAATTGGATTAGTAGAGTAATGATCCTTTGGTACTTACATATGATAAACATTTTATATATTTGCTTATTTGTTTCCCCCTGACAAGTTGACCTGTTTAAGGTCTCATTTTCTGAGGCAGAAAGTGAGGATTAGAGGGTACAAGAGACTTGTGCAAGGTGCCAGAGCTAGCAAGAATAGAAACTGGGATTTTAAACCCAGACAGTCTGGCAACAGACCCTGTACCCTAACTGCTATTCCTTGCTGCTACCAGTCTACTGAAGAGAACTTGCTGGACTTTATCCAAGAACTTTACCTTTGGGGATGTCATTCTGAGGCTCTGATCTGTGAAAGGGAAGTGTGAACAGGGAGGTTGGGGAGCTGGTGCCCTGAGCTCCAGTTTCTTGCTGGGAAGCTGAATTTCTAGCAAAGAGTACTGGCTGGTCTCTAAGTCCCAAACAAATGAGTAGTTGTACCTTGAATTTCAAAAACCCAAGATGCATAGAATTTACAGCATGGGATAGTAGATGAAGTATGAATTTGGAATTAGGCAGGGTTGAACTTAATAGCTGACCAACTGACCATGACATCACTGAGTGCAGCTTTGGGCAACCCACTCCACATCTCTGAGCCCCAGTTTCCCCATCTTGAGAATGGGCATAATTACTTATACATCTTTTTCAAAATTGTGAAGGTGTAATAGACATATATTCATTCTAGTTCTCTGATTATATATATATGTCAGATAGTTTATCAGATAATTAGAATCTATAAAAAAGAATCAATGAAAACTCTATAGTTGAAAAATACTGTAAGTGAAGTGAACTCAATATATGGGTTAGACACAGCAGAAGAGAGGATTCGGTTCAGTTCAGTCACTCAGTCATGTCTGACTCTTTGTGACCCCATGAATTGCAGCACACCAGGCCTCCCTGTCCATCACCATCTCCCGGAGTTCACTCAAACTTACGTTCATCGAGTCCGTGATGCCATCCAGCCATCGCATCCTCTGTCGTCCCCTTCTCCTCCTGCCCTCAATCTCTCCCAGCATCAGAGTCTTTTCCAACGAGTCAACTCTTCGTATGAGGTGGCCAAAGTATTGGAGTTTCAGCTTTAACACCATTCCTTCCAAAGAAATTCCAGGGCTGATCTCCTTCAGAATGGACTGGTTGGATCTCCTTGCAGTCCAAGGGACTCTCAAGAGTCTTCTCCAACACCACAGTTCCAAAGCATCAATTCTTTGGCGCTCAGCTTTCTTCACAGTCTAACTCTCACATCCATACATGACCACTGGAAAAACCATAGCCTTGACTAGATGGACCTTTGTTGGCAAAGTAATGTCTCTGCTTTCCAATGTGTTATCTAGGTTGGTCATAACTTTCCTTCCAAGGAGTAAGTGTCTTTTAATTTCATGGCTGCAGTCACCATCTGCAGTGATTTTGGAGCCCCAGAAAATAAAGTCTGACACTGTTTCCACTGTTTCCCCATCTATTTCCCATGAAGAGAGGATTAGTGACCTGAAAAAAAGATTACTAAAAAAATGGGGATTATTTGAGTTCCGTATTTTTTTTTAATTTGCAGAATGAGTTGTTAAAGATTTTAAATGGACTTCATCTGAAATATATGATTAATATGAATTTTATTTATACCCCAAAGATCTGAGATGCATCTGTGATGCTAAGTGGGGAAAATTTGTATGGTCAACCATTCCTGCATAAGGAAGACTAGGCTCTTTCATACTTACTCACACATTCTTTCAGCCCCTCTCCCCACTGCTTGCCTTCATCAAATATTTGTTGAGTACTAGAGATGAATAGGGCACAACTTAGGAAACTGGTGGTCCTCAAAGGTACATGATCACCCATATTAATATTTGTATTAGTATCACCCATATCACCCATACTAATATTCATATGGGTGATCATTCAAATCACTATACTAATATTCATATAATTTAGATTAGACAGGCTTCCTCTTTGCTCAGCCCTCATACCAGCAGCTCCAAATTTTGCCAAGTCAAGTCAGGGACAGTGATTGTTTGGCAAGTGTCTAGGTAAAGCAAATGGGATTTGTGGATTCTTTCCCAGGAAGAATCCTCTCCTGAGGGCTGTGTTCTGGAGTTTTGGCAGCAAATGACACTTTAGAATAAGCACAGATGTGTTTCAGATTTTCTTTCCAGTAATAGAAAAGAAACTTGTTGCAGACAAATGTTCCCACTGAGAACAGCTAGAAAAACTGGCCTCAAATAAAAATAAAACCCACTACCACCACTACTCCCCATCATCATTATCTACAACCAAATTCATGCATTTGAGAGCATCAAAGAGCTACCAAAGGAGCTAGAACTTAGGGACCCAGGGTTCTGGAGAGAGAAGATGCCCAGTGATGTTAGTCCAATATTCTGTTGTGCCTTCCCTCAAAAGGTATCTGATAATAGCATAAAGGCTGAGAGGATATAAAGCTGAGCAGAAATCAATGGTCAAATGGCGGGAAGACCAAGCAGGAGTTTTGGAACTCTTGCTGGTCTGGGAGACAAATATTGAAATCTGGGTCTGCCAGGGAAAAGGGTCTCTGGTTAACACTTGGATTTCTAGTTAGTGTCCTGGACTGGTGATATAGTAGGAACTAGAGTAAATTTAAAATAGAGCAGCTCTCAGAAAAGACTGAAGCCTGGCCTCAAATTCCTCATCCTCAGCTGAATTCAGATGACTTGCCTCTACTTACTCCAAGGTGAAATAAATCCTTTTTGGAGGGAGCTATACTTCACTAGATCTTCAAATTATATTCAGTTGTTTCAAACACAGTATTTTGCATTCAGTGAAAATTCTAGCCATGCTAGGAAACAGGAACAAATGACCAAAACCCAAAACAAAGACTTAGCGTTATTTAGACATGGACTTTAAAATAACTGCGATTAATATACCTAAAAAATAAAAGTTGGAGAGTTTGTATCAGAGAACTATCATCTCTTTTTAAAAAATAATATGACAACTCTAGAGCTGAAAATATTTTAGCTGAAATAACTCAATATGGGTTCAACAACAGGCTAGACACAGCAGAAAAGAAGGTTAATGAGTTGGAAGATCAATAGATAATGCACAGGCTGAAGCATAAAGAAAAAAGCTAATGGAAAATACAGAGAAAAGTGTAAGAAGCATATGGGACATGGTGAAAAGATCTAATACACATCATTGAAGTCTTGAAATGAGAAGAGAGAATGGAGCAGGAGCTATATTTGAAGAAATACCAGCCAAGAATTTTCCAAGTTGGTGAACACTATCAAGCCATAGACCCAAGAAGTCTTATACATCCCAAACAGAGTAAACAAAGACTACCCTGGATGCATTATTATAAAATTAAAGAAAACCAAAGACAAAAAGGAAGTTAAAATCTTCAAATCAGCAACAAGACAAACAGCTGACTTCTCTAAAGATATGGTGAAAGTCAGAAGGCAATGGAACAATGATTTTAAAACACAGAAGGAAAATAATAGCTGCTTAGAGCTCCATAGGAGAAGGCAATGGCAACCCACTCCAGTACTCTTGCCTGGAAAATCCCATGGATGGAAGGGCCTGGTGGGCTGCAGTCCATGGGGTCGCTAGGAGTTGGACACGACTGAGCGACTTCACTTTATTTTTTCACTTTCATGCATTGGAGAAGGAAATGACAACCCACTCCAGTGTTCTTGCCTGGAGAATCCCAGGGACGGGGGAGCCTGGTGGGCTGCCATCTATGGGGTCGCACAGAGTCAGACACGACTGAAGTGACTTAGCAGCAGCAGCAGAGCTCCATATCTAGAGAAAAGTACCTAGTAGTGCAATAAGGGTGTCCTCAGACAGACAAAAATCTAGAGAATTTGTTGCCAGCAGATCATTCTAAAATACATATTAACAAAGAGGGTTTTCAGGCAGAAGAAGCATGACTCCAGAAAGAATAACAGAACTTTAGGGAGGGATGAAGAGCAATACAAAGGGGAATTATGGGGAAATCTAAATCTAAATGGTGATTTGATTTTATAAAATAATATGCGCAAAGACAACCCAGTCAAAAAGAAGCCTATATGGTATATTGCATTGCAGGCAGATTCTTTACCAACTGAGCCACCAGGGAAGTCAAAGATCTATAGTAAAATGATAGAAAAGGATCTACTATGTAAATACTAACCAAAAGAGAACTAGTGTCATTTTGTTAATATAAGACAAATTAGATCTTAAGAAAAAAGACATTACTCAGTATAAGGAGAAATGTTTCATAATAATAGCAAAGGCAGGCTCAATCTACCCAAAAGATAGAAGATCTGAAAGATAGAAATAAAGCAATTCATATGCACCTACTAATATCACCTCACAATACATACATCAATAAATGGTAAAACTAAAACATATGCATAGTCATAGTGGGAGTTTTTTTAATATAACTGTGCCTTGGGATGATTTTTAAAGCAACATTTGCCCTCAGTGGTGTGGCCTATGAGAGAGTGTGTGTGTGAGAGAAAGAGAGAGAGATTGATTTTATGGACCCAGTGGGTGGGGTGAGCCGGGATTTTGGGAACCAGAACGCTAATGGCAAAGCCCCCTGAGTTGGAGGAGGAGGTGGTGAAATGGTCCACAGACACTGGTGATGGTTCCTGGACTTACCTTGATCCCTTCTCTGCTGGATCCCCCAGGTCTTGGGTCTTGGATATTTCCCTGGAAGGCCTCTTTCCAGCATCAAGTGGGCCAGATGGCATTGGACAGACCACCCGGACTCCTGCATCCTTGGGGAAAGTCACTCAGACAGATGAAACTGTACTACTTTTTAAATAAATCCATAGTTAGCCTTTCTGTATTCTTTCCCTGATCAGCAATTTCTGGTGCTTTTCTATCAAGAAGAACAGTCTTTTGGCTAACCTGAATCCCTCATGTCATGATTTGAGTACCTTTAATCTGCTTATTGTAGTCTTATTGACAGAAGAGGAGAAATTTCACAGAGCTTGAAAACAAAGTTTTTTTTTTATTTCCCCAACCACAAAATGCATGATGGAATGGTGAAGAGTCCAGATTCCAAAATGCGACACTGCTCTTCTTAGCTGTGTGACCTCAGATGAATTAGTTCTCCTTTTCTCTATCCCTAAAATGGGGATAAAATTAGTAGTTCTGAGGGTTAAGAGAGATCATGAACACAAGTATGCCAATTTAGCAATCAGTAGTATTACCCTGAGCACTAAAGAATTGATGGCTTCAAATTCTGGTGCTGGAGAAGACTCTTGAGAGTCCCTTGGATGGCAAGGAGATCAAACCAGTTAATCCTAAAGGAAATCAACCCTGAATATTCACTGGAAGGACTGAAGCTGAAGCTCCAATACTTTGGCCACCTGACGTGAAGAGCTGATTCATTGGAAAAGACCCTGATGCTGGGAAAGATTGAAGGCAAAAGGAGAAGCGAGCTGCAGAGGGTGAGATGGTTGGATGGCATCACTGACTCAACGGACATGAATTTGAGCAAACTCTGGGAGATAGTGGAGGACTGAGGAGCCTGGTGTGCTGCAGGCCATGGAGTCACAAAGAGTCAGACGTTACTTAATGACAGAAGAACAACAAAAATACTCACTGTAGAAAATTGGCGTTGTTTCTTTTATCTGTTTAGTACCAAGGATAATCCTTAATATCTAGCATATTTGTAATAAACAATTGTTGAATATTCCAAAAGGTCCATAATCTCTGCCTGTGTTCCCCCTAGTACATGTCAAAGCTCCTACCTGAAGTTTTATACTCCCAAAGGTAGTATAACACTTTCTTCCTCTGTCTTAACCCATAACCACATTTGCTAGGGCTATAACTGGCTCCTACTAATGTTTCATATGTTAAAATAAGGTGGTGTATTAGTTTTCTCATGCTGCTGTAACAAATTTCCATAAATTTGAGGGCTTAGTACAGCAGAAATTTATTCTCCCCTTGTTCGGGAGGCCATAAATCCAAAATCTAGGTGTCAACAGGGCCCTGCTCCCTTCTGAGGCTCCAGGGGAGCACCTGTTCCAGACCTCTTCCAGATTCTGTTTCTTGGCTTGTGGCTACATCACTCCAACCTCTGCCTCTGTGGTCACTTTGCCTCTTTCTCGTCTGTGTGTATGTGTGTTCAGAATTCGTGTGCCTCTCTAAGAGCACTTGTGATGGCCTTTATCATGCATCTGCGTTTCCCTGGTGGCTTAGATAGTAAAGAATCTGCCTGTGATGCAGGTGACCTAGTCCAATCTCTGGGTTGGGGAGATCCCTTGGAGAAGGAAATGGCAACCCACGTTAGTATTCTTGCCTGAAGAATTTCATGGACCAAGGAGCCTGGTGGGCTACAGCTCATAGGGTCACAAAGAGTCAGACATGGCTGAGGGGTTAACACTTGTATCACTTACCTAGGTAATCCAGGATAATCTTCATCTCAGAATCTTTACACCTGCGAAGACCACATTCTCATATCAGGTAACATTCATAGGTTCCAGGGACTAAGAACTGATTTCTTTGTGTAACCCTTATTCTGTTTCATACAGCAGGGGTCCTCAGCCTCTGGGACTGAATGTCTGATGATATGAGGTAGAGCTGATGTAATCATAATAGAAATAAACTGCATAATAAATATGATGCACTTGAGTCATCCTGAAACAATTCCCCTCCCCACCCCTGGTCTGTGGAAGAATTGTTTTCCACAAAAGTGGTCCCTGGTGACCAAAAGGTTGGGGACTGCTGTCCTACAGGCAGGGAATAGAAAGAGTAAAGAATTGTGGGAATATCAGGTGACTGAAAGCCATCCTACTTCGGGAGGAAGAACATTTGGGGAATTTTCTGCAAATTGGAAGATGCCTTCCCATACTGAAATCCAGTGTTGGCTTTTCAAGTCTCACTCCCAAACCTCTCTGTTTCCTTTGACATCATGAAATACTTCTTCTTGGAAATGACTTCTCTCCTGTTTCAGTGATGCCTTCCATGGTTTCCTTTGTGCACCTCTGGAAGTGTCTTCTCAAAAGCCCTGCAGGCTCCTACTCCTTTGGCTGACATTTTAGGAAGTGTGGCTGAAGGTTCTGCCCAAGGTCCCTTCCCATTCCACAGTAGGAAAAATGGAGGCTTAGAGAGCTCAGAGGCTTGTCCAAGGTCACTCAAGCAGCACGAGGCAAGACCACGATTGAACTTGATGTGTGACTCAGATGTCCCAGCTCTTTAATGATACATGTGCTACATCTCTGGTTTAATGTGTCTCAGCACCTAGCATGTACTAGATGTTCAATAAATAATTCAGTAAGTGCTGTGTAAAAACTCAAACCCTGTTCTTCTGGATTTAATCTATTATTCATTCCAGTCAACGTTTTGGTAAGGACATCATTCCCTGCCGCACCACCCCCCCTCCCCCCCGCAACCTCCCCACTGAGAAAATAACTGTCCCAGAAATTGCAGCTCCTCTCAAGATTTTTATTTTCATCAGCTCTAATTTTTCTGTCCAGGGACTACACTTAATTATCGCAAAACATCTGCTGACACAAAATGCTGTTTTGTTCCTGAATCGTTCCCAAGAACACCCTGTGAGTGCTTGTACTTGGAGACACAACTTCTGCAGAGGCCCCGGGCCAGCAGGAATGCCTCCTGTTTAAGTGGCAGCAGGAGAGATTCAAGGACAACTTGCTCTGAAAACCATTACTAATTAGATCACCCAAGGCTTAAAAAAAGATAAGCCTCTGAGTATTAGGCAGTGGTCCTTATCAAACATTTAATAACTTCTGCCTGGCTTTTCCTGAGCGTCACTGTTTGAGGAGTCTTTTTTAGGATGGGATTTTTTCCAGGCCTTTGCATGGAGTTCCATAATGATGATCATAATAGCTCACACTTACTGAGCCCTTTCCCCATGCCAGACAGGGAGCTGAAAACTCCTTGAGCTGTATCACATTCCAGTTTCACAATGTCCTCCTATAAGATGTGGACTGGACTGTTACAATCTCTGCTTTTTTAAAAAAAGTAATTTTATTTATTTTCTTTTTGGCTGTGTTGGTTTTCATTGCTGCACAGGCTTTTTTTCTCTAGTTGCAGAGAGCAGGGGCTACTCTCCAGTTGCGGTATGCGGGATTCTCATTGCAGTGACTTCTCCTGTGGTTCACAGGCTCTAGGGTGCTCAGGCTTCAGTAGTTGAAATTCTTGGACTCTAGAGGACAGGCTCAATTGTTGTGGGACACAGGCTTAGCTACTCCATCACATGTGGGATCTTCCTGGACCTGGGATCAAATCTGTCTCTTGCATTGGCAGTGGATTCTTTACCACTGAGCCACCTGGGAAACCCCTACCATCTCTGCTTTGCAAGGAAGGAATCTAGGTCATCAAGAAGTTGACCCAGGCTGACCCAGTTGGTAGGTGGGAATAGGATCTAAACCCAGATAGGCTGACCCTAGAGCCCCTTTCTCAGCCTCCAGTGTCTAAAGTCAAAGGCAGTCAGGGAGCAGCTGCCTCCATTGCAGCCAAGACGATACCCAGTTGCAGATTTGGGAGAATTCCTCCTTCTGCCATTCACTGCAAGGCTGGGTTTGACATTAGGATGGTCTTCCTGGCTGAGATTTTGAGGCACAGGGACCAGGTAAGGCCCACCAGCTTTTGAATGGGCCACAGGGGCCTTACTGATCTCATCTCTACCTTGGTCTTCAGCCTCATCTTCCATGTCTCCTCCCCCATCCCAGCCCTGTGGCTGAGCTCCCGGAGCACTGTCTCTCCCAGGACTCTTTTATTGCTTTTCCGTGTGTCTTTGCCTTGTTGGGACTGCCCTTCCTCCACCCCTGGGCTGAGTTGAGTGCCAAGTGCTTTTCTGTCCCTACCAGTGGCCTTGCACATGGCCATCATGATGCCCTTTACGTCTTGCTGACCTGGCCAGGTGAGTGCCCTCCAAGGTCACCTCTACAGGCCACCTGCTTTGCTCCCCTGCCACACTTACAGCTGGCATTTCGCACCTGTCGCTGGGATTTGACTGTGGCTCCCACCAGACTGTGAGATCCACAGGCTACTTAACCATGTCTGGTTTGGATTTTGTTTGTTTGTTTGTTTTTCATAGTAAATCACTGGGCTTCAGGACACTGCCTGGCATGTAGTTCCAATTCAGAATATTGTGAATGAGTGAATTGTCTACTTTCTTGTTGGTTTCCTCAGTAGGCTGGCAGGGGAGTTGTTGGCACGTTCAAAATGGGTCATCTGTGCTGATCAAGATACAGTGTACAGAGGTGGGGGCTGGATGGAAAGAAACCACGAAGGATAGTACAGAGCTGTGGGCTTGTGCCTGCAGGGGATGTTAGAACTCCAGGCCTGAGTGGCCAGGGGAGGGAGAGGCTGCTGGAGCCTGGACAGGGCTGCCTGGTGGGAGCTGGGGTCAGCTCCCTGCCACCTGTGGGAGAGAGCAGAGGCGTGCGGACCCTACCTCACTCATCTCTCCTCTGTCTTCTTGACTCATCCCATTGGCTGAGCACACCGAGCAGCCATAGGACAGGGGGGTCCACTGGCAAAGTTGGCACAGGCCTGCCTCCTGGGGCACATCAGAGGTGAAGTGTCACTCAGTCGTGTCTGACTCTTTTGTGACCCCATGGACTGTAACCCACCAGGCTCCTCTGACCATGGGATTTCCCAGGCAAGAATACTGGAGTGGGTTGCCATGCCCTTCTCCAGGGGATCTTCCCTATCCAGGGATTGAACCTAGGTTTCCTGCATTGCAGGCAGACTTTTTACCATCTGAGCTACCAGGGAAGTTCCTCCTGTATTAAATGGATGTGGGAAGGAATGAATGGTCCTCCAAAGAGATGTGACAGTGTTGAGGTTCTCCAGAAATTGGAATTGAAGAAGTCAGAATGGAGTGTTGTTGATCTTACCGGGAAATGACCTTGCCTTCCACAGGATTTCTCTTCATTGCAGCCTTTTAATGCTAATACCTAGAGCTGTTGAACGGAGAGGAGGGAATACGGTGGGGTGGACAGGTCAGCCCCAATATTCGCATGTGCATCCTGGGTCCAGGAGAGGCTGTATTGTGTAGTGGTTAGGGCAGGGGACCTGGAACTAGGTGGCTTGGTTTCAAATCCCGGGCCTACTACTTCAGAGCTATGTGCCTTGACTTTTCTGTGAAATGGGGATAATTGTATCTGAGGATATGATCAGCTAATTCATATAAACCATTTAGAAACATGCCTGATGTGTAACGTAAGTGGGTGATTATACTTCCCCATGAGCTCAGAACAGCTCCAAAATATGCCTGTTGTCCTGGCATAATTATTGTATTTATTATACAATTAACTTTTAATAATAATAACTATCCCTTCACTCTCAAAGGGGTTCTGACTTGGAAATAACTCTTACGACTTTACATACAGTAAGATGTTATTAATGCTGTTAGGCCAAGCTACTTGATTGCTCTGAGTCTTAGCTTAGCGATAAGGATAACAATAATACCAGTTTCATGGGGCTGATTTGGGCCTGATGCAGAATGGCTGGTGTAGCATGGGTCTCCATTAGGTGATGCTGTGTGTGGTTTAGGCTCTGAGTTCAGACAAGCCGTGTGGACTTGCAGGGGTCCCCTAACACCACTGGGCTTCCCTGGTGGCTTAGTGGTAAAGAATCTGCCAGTGATAAAGGAGACATGAGTTTCATTTCTGGGTCTGGAAGATCCCCTGGAGAAGGAAATGGCAACCCACTCCAGTATTCTTGTCTATAAAATATTATAGACGGAGGAGCTTGGTGGGTTACAGTCCACGGGATTGCAAAGAGTTGGACAGGACTTAGTGACTAAACCACCATCATTGACACCCTTACCATCCATGTCTGCATTCATACAAACCCTTCAAGTGGGTGCATGGTGAAGAATATGGTTTCCCCAGACCTCGACCTCCTGGGAGGAAGGCATGGCCCAGGCGCTGTTGCTCTGTTGGCTGCCTTGCCTCGGGCAGCTCCATTTGTTCTCAGCAGGACGGTTTTGGCGACTGTTTTCCAGTGTGATCTTGAACCAGGTCAGGCCTGTCTGCTTTAAGGAAGGTTGGTGCCTCAACCCAGATTCCTGTGGACCTGTGGGAGCTTCTGATTGTTTGAAGACTGATGTGTCATTGTCTTCCTTCCAGATGAATGAGAGAAAGGAGCTCCTGACATTTCTTCCCTCAGCTGCCTTCTTGCGTTTCAGATACCCTGTACCGGGCTTTTCAGTGGAAAGAGTGGACAGCACCAAGCTGGGGTGGTGTCTTCAGGAATAAATTTGAATCTCCAGTTCCCTTTCTGGACCAGAGCCTTCAGTTCAGAGCACTTTGTTTAATTTTTTAAAATTTATTTTTAAATATTTATTTATATTTATGGCTGTCAGGTTTTAGTTGCGGCTTCACTGGTGGCTCAGCCGTAAAGAATCCTCCTGCCAATGCAGGCGATGCAGTAGACACGGGTTCCAATATCCCTTGGAGAAGGAAATGGCAACCCACTCCAGAACTCTTGTCTGAAAAATCCCATGGACAGAAGAGCCTTGTGGACTATAGCCCACAGGGTCACAAAAGAGTCAGATATGACTTAGTGACTAAACAACAACAGATTTCACTTGCAGCTCGCAACCTCTCTAGCTGTGGTGCACAGAGTCAGTAGTCCTGTGGCATGTGGGGTCTTAGTTCCCTGACCAGGGATCGAACCCACCTACCCAACACTGAAAGGCGAATTCCTAACCTCTGGACCACCAGGCAAGTCCCCAGAGCACTTTATTTTGTAAAGCCAGCCTTTGGACCACAGAACAGAGATGATGTCCCATTTTACTGCTTTGGCTGTGACTCTGAAAAATCTCTCCACTCCATCATCATGAAAGGCCCCCATGTTGGAAGGCCACTGGCCAACTGTAAGCATGGATCACACACCAGGAGTGCCAACTAGACCACACCTGTGCTGTCTGACATTGGGGAGTTCACTTTCCCTCTCTGGGCCTCCACTTCCTTATCTTTTAGGTGAGGAAATTGAACTAAGGTGATTCTGACTTCCCTAATTATATAATTCTTTTATTTCTAAAATACAGAAAAATACATTTTTAGTTCAACACAAAAGGCTTTCCAACAGGCAAGACTGCCTGACAGTCAGTGGAGGAGGCTGTCTTAGGAGCAGTGAGGGGTTGGAGGCATTCAGACAGAACAATCTGAAGGGGAGGCTATAGAAACGCTTCTGACTTTGATGGGGAATTGGTTTGGGCAGGTCAGAGCTGCCATGATTCTTCCTGGGACTATCTCATCTCTCTTCTCTCACAGCCTCACGTGCTGGGGTGGGTTTTGGTTCAAGTATTAAGGGAGGAATTATGACTACTCCTAGGGGCCTGGCTAGAATGCATGAATTAACACTTAGCTCTTAGAATCTGGAGATATTTTTTGGCCAAGAGAATATCTAATGCCATAAAAGTCAAGCTTGGATCCAGGCCAAACCTGACTATGGGAGAGTTTTGCAAAGATTTTAAAAGTGTCTTAGGATGAAACTACATGTGCAAGTTTTATTTTTGCCTCAATATCAAATGATGCTTTATCTGAGTAGAGAATTCCTGATCCAAAGTGACTTTCTTGCAGAAATTAACCCTTTGTCTCCCAACATTTGGACTTTTCATTGACAAGTCTCATCTTGATTTGATTTTTCATTCCTATATTGATCATCTTTTTTTTTTTTCCTTTATGGACTCTTTTAGGGCTTTCTTTATTTTGTTCTGAAAGTTCACTGTTGTATTTCTAAATGTGGGTATATTTTCATGAATTTGGGGGGGGTCATGTCTTCAGTTTATCTCCTACTTCCTCTCCTATATTTGAATAGTTCTTTTTATTTTAAGATTTTTTTTTTTTGGACATAGACCATTCACACATAGTACTAGTGAGCTGTACCCAAGTTCAAATTCTGGAGTCTTGCATGTTTCACAAAGTTGTTCTCTGACTCAGGAATCTGGAAAGGAGAGGAACATGGGGAAACACTGAATGAATGTGTGAGCACTTAAAGCCATTTTGCTTTTTTCACAAAGTTTCCTACCCTACACTTCTTTGTGGCACTTCTGCTAGAGTTTGGTCTACACAGTATCCTAGCTAACATATTAGTTAACAAAGTGATCATCATAGGTATTGCATCATGGTTGCCTCTATGCTATTTTAGCTTCTAAACTCTTGACACTGTTGACAAGTGCATTCAAAAGCAATAAAGAAACTAAGGATTGTTTACAAAAAGAAAGTTTCCCACCTTGTTGGGGTTCACTGAAAATTCTATTTTCATATTAAACCTTAATGTAACTAATGTTTTATTTAAAAGGAAGTATGGGATCCAACCAGTCCATTCTGAAGGAGATCAGCCCTGGGATTTCTTTGGAAGGAATGATGCTGAAGCTGAAACTCCAGTACTTTGGCCACCTCATGCGAAGAGTTGACTCATTGGAAAAGACTCTGATGCTGGGAGGGATTGGGGGCAGGAGGAGAAGGGGACGACAGAGGATGAGATGGCTGGATGGCATCACCAAGTTGATGAACGTGAGTCTGGGTGAACTCCGGGAGTTGGTGATGGACAGGGAGGCCTGGCGTGCTGCGATTCATGGGGTCGCAAAGAGTCGGACATGACTGAGCGACTGATCTGATCTGATCTAATCTGATGAACACAACCTTCCTAACTACAAGCTTGAAGGAAAGCTAAAGAAGGGGCACTAAGGAAAATCCATGGGTCTTTTTTTTCATCCTGGGTCTTTTAAATATCCTTCCATTGGGATGAGGCATCTCTTCTGGGAGTTGTTACCAACAATTCTGTGGTCTTCTGTTGGACCCACCATGGGCATGTGCATACGCTGAATGCCCATCACATCCATATATACTGAGACTGAAGGTAAAGATTCTGGAAAGGCTGTTGAATGAATGAGTGATGAAATAATGACTGATGCATACACTGATCCCTGTTGGAACTGGGAAATATGTTCCCATTTTTATTAACTGAGTTGAAGTTGTTTTGTATTGTTCAGTTTTTGAGTCATGTCCGACTCTTTGTGACCCCCAGGGACTGCAGCACGCCAGGCTTCCCTGTCCTTCACCATCTCCCAGAGTTTGCTCACACTCATGTCCATGAGTTTTTTTTAATCACCTCTAAATCATTGGTAGGTATTTTTCCTTGTTGGCATTCTCTTTGTTGTTGTTGTCACTAAATTGTACAGTCTTCAAGTTGACTCTTCTTTGCTTGGCACGTCAACCCTGCAAGAAGTTTTAATGATGTCTGTAAGTATGAAAGTGTCAAATTAGCCTCGTTCTAGCCCACATTCTCCAAGTGCCTTTATTGTTTATAGTCTTCTACCCAGAAACATCTTTGTTGCTAACCTTTAATTTGAATTTGTTCCTGACTCATGACAAAACTGTCCCCAGTTCCTTGTCAGCTCGCGTTTTGAAATGAACTTTTAGGAGAAGTATTTCTTGGAAAGTATTCTGATATATACATAGTCATCTTTTCTTTCCGGGCATCCCTTCGAGATTGTCAGCACTAAATTTTTATCCTCCCGAGTGTGGCCCGTCTTAGTGGTATGGTAATTGCTGCACCTCCAGCAGGAAGCCTGTGCTTGCGTGGTCGTGCACATGATTGGAGCAGGATGTGCACCGTCTATTTTGTTGTTGGGGAACACGTTACTGCTTTCGGTTAAAGAAAAACCAGCAAGGGCTTGAAGGATGCCTAGAAATGATGTAGGAAGAGATTGAGAGAGCTGCTGTCTGCTTCCTGTGTCTTAGATAAGTTACACGAGGACATAGGGAAGGAAAGAATGTTCTCATGATCCTGAGAGGTCATGCTTGCCAAGGCCATGGCATCCTGGGTTGTGAGTCCAGACTTAGGAAAACTGCTCCTCATTTTTGTCTTTAGGTTGGTGGATGGGTAAGGACCTGACTAAGTTGGGGATAGCCAGTGTAGATCCTGCCTACACTTTATTCCGAGTTTTGAGGGAAGATGCAGGAGTTGGAAATGGCAACCCACTCCACTGTTCTTGCCTGGAGAATCCCAGGGACAGGGGAGCCTGGTGGGCTGCCGTCTATGGGGTCGCACAGAGTCAGACACGACTGAAGCAACTCAGCAGCAGCAGCAGCAGCAGCAGCAGGAGTTGGTGGTGGAAAGAGAAACCCTGCCTGCTATCAGAGCCTTATGAGCTGCTAGGATACTTAGAGAAAGCTCCAAAGCAGAGAGTAAGAGCATCAGTCATTGCTGCTTGCCACCAACTAACCCTGCTTTAGTTCCTGGACTTCAGCCCACCTCACCTGTAACGTGGGCTTCATTGTACCTGCATCACAAAGGTATGCAGAAATGCAAAATGAAATGATAGAAACAGACTCTAAGGTGAGAATTGATACTTCCTGAATGCCAAGCACTGCTGAGGTTAAAGACCGTGACCAAGATGATTCAG
The DNA here is from genome assembly GCF_029407905.1 of Bubalus kerabau. Classification (NCBI taxonomy): domain Eukaryota; kingdom Metazoa; phylum Chordata; class Mammalia; order Artiodactyla; family Bovidae; genus Bubalus; species Bubalus kerabau. Next base: position 108,389,075 of record NC_073628.1, on the reverse strand, counting down.
GTCCCTGCTCTTCTGGGGCAGGGAGTCAGAAAAAAGCCAGGCAAGTCAATGACTAAGATAATTTATGGCAGTGAAGAGGGTAATGAGATATGGAGTGACTGGGTAGCAACTTTGAACTGGGTATCCGTGTTTCTAATGGGATACAGTGGCTGCTGTCACCATAGATCTGATGATGATAAGGATGACAGTGAAAGCCAGAGGACGTGATTCGTCAGTGCTGGACTTTTAAGGGTGGGAAGCTGATAGTAGTAATCCTGCAGTTATTGAGTGGGTGGGCTTCCCTGGTGGCTCAGTGGTAAAGAATCCACCTGCCAATGCAGGAGGTGTGGGTTCGATCCCTGAGTAGGGAAGATCCTCTGGAGAAGGAAATGGCAAACCACTCTGGTGTTCTTGTCTAGAAAATCCCATGGACAGAGGAACTTGGTGGGCTACACTCCATAGGGCCGCAGAAGAGCCAGACACAGCTTACACAACAACACTGAGTGGGCATGTGCATTACTGCTTACCCAATTTATCCACTCAGATATTTATTAAGCATGTATATGTGCCAGGCACTGCTTGGTCACCACATATCCTGTAGGGAACTCTAAAACCATGGCACACGCACCCAGAGCTTATGGTGGAGTCAGGGAGACACAGTGAAGCGTGTACCAGGAGATACTCAATTACTGGAAACCATGGCACGTGCACCCAGAGCTTATGGTGGAGTTGGGAAACAGAAGTGAATTGTGTACAAGGAGATATTAACAGGTTGGAGAAGATCTGCTTTGGAGGGAGGTCAGAGAACCTCTCTGGGGTCAAATTTAAGGGGAGGCCTGAGGGGTGAATGGGCTTCCCAGGTGGCACAGTGGTAAAGGACCTGCCTACCATTGCAGGATATGCAAGAGATATGGGTTCTACCCCTGGGTTGGGAAGATCCCCTAGAGGAGGAAATGACAACCCACTCCAGTATTCTTGCCTGGAGAATCCCATGGATAGAGGAGCCTGGCGGGCTCCAGTCCATGGGGTTGCAAAGAGTTGGACATGACTGAGCACACAGCACATCCTTGCCTTCATGGAAGCTACAGTCTAATGGAGAAGAGCTATTAATAGTCACAAAATTTATCATTATAAATCAGTTAGACAGGATCAGTTAGATATAAATCAGTTAAATCAGGATAAAAAAGTGATAATGAATAGTTAACTTTTACAACTCCTGAGTCCATGCCAGCATTGTTCTAGTTCAATATGCATTATTTAGTACTCACAAAACCCCTATGAGGAAAGCATTATTACTATGATTCCATGTTGCAGGAAGGGAAACTGAAGCAAAGAGCTTTGCCTAAGATCATGTAGGCAGATGGGGCTGGATTCTAAGCTCAGTATCTTGACCTTAGTTATTAATAGAACCCACCTTTGACTGTATCTATTGCTTTTATAAAGATGCACTGAAGTCATGGATGTTATAGTAATTCTAGAATCAGGTCCAAAGTTGTTCTTACAGAGAGCGTTTTTCCACTTGCCCTGGTCACAAAGACTTAGAGAAAATCCCAACACATTCACTCGGTAACCAGCTCCGTCTCAACTACACGTGGCCACAGTGACCTCTTGTGGTCAATAGCGGTAGCGTGACTCAATCTCTGAGCGACTTCACTTTCACTTTTCACTTTAATGCATTGGAGAAGGAAATGGCAACCCACTCCAGTGTTCTTGCCTGCGGAATCCCAGGGACGGCGGAGCCTGGTGGACTGCCGTCTATGGGGTCGCATAGAGTCGGACACGACTGAAGCGACTTAGCAGCAGCAACAGCTGGGTTATTTCTGAAGTTGGAACGTATTTAGTGAGGCCTCATCTGGTGATTCCTGTTTTGTGCATCTGAGAATACCTGTAAGGATAAGTCTCCAGAAGTGGACTTTCAGGCACTGGGCATTGGATGGGGCCGTGGTTGGGGACCCTTAGAACTCCATGCTCCTGAGTTCTGTAATGGTCTAATGGAAAACCCCAGACCTGGCTCTTCCCAGCGGAGGACTGTGGGAACTATGGCCTGGGGAGTTTATCTCAGCGCAGTTCACATAGGTTGTCACAGTTTTCACAGGCACCGTGCCCCTGGCTGAGAAAGGACCAGCTTATTTGTTCATTTGACCAAATATTTATTGAGCATGCACTATATGCCAGGCATGTTTTAGGCACTGAGAATAAAGCAGAGGATGAGACAGATAAAATTTCTGTCTTTCTCCTGCCCCATTGCCTACTTATAATTTTGTATAATGATTTAACTCCTAGGGTTTGTATGTATATGGAGTTTATGTGTGCATTCAGGGAGAGGAGGCTGGCTTCTACTCCACTGAAAATAAAGATAATAAAGCATAAAATGACCCCCGTCCTATACATTCTGCCTTCATAGAAGTGTTTACTTTCTAGTGGGGAGAGACAGACAATCAGCAGATGGTGATATACATCCCAGAGAGAAGGAGACCCACAATTAGGTGGGTAGAGAGTGGGGTGGGGGCCACTTTATGCAGGTGGACTGGGAATCTCATTCAGAAGACAAATTTAAGGTAAAGGTCAAAGGTGTCTGGAGGCAGTGCAATTTGTTTGTTCTCTCTTTGTCTCTCTGCCTACTAGAATGATGGAAATCAATACATACAATGGTGTTTTTGTTTGATAGTCAGCCATTTACTCAGACTAAATCTGAAATGAGAATTTCCCTGCTGGAGCGTTTGCCTTGGAGGAGTGTATGCCCCACTTTGTCCTCCTGTGCTTCACCCCTGGGGAAGGATCTGCAGGAAGTGGGGATGTGGGTCATGTGGAAACTTGGGGAGAATATCTGGGCAGTGGAAACAGAATCTGCAAAGGCCCTGAGGTGGGAGCTTTGGAAAGGAGGGGAGTGAGGGTAGTGGGGGCAGAAGGTGAGGTCAGAGAGTTGGGGGAGGGGAGGTGGTTATGGTCATATGGGGCTTTAGAGGTGCATCAACCGTGCTGTTGCTGGGACTAATTTTATCCTTGCATACAAGGACAGCACTTCCTTAGGATGGTGAATGACTTTACCCATACAGAAGAGGGAGCCATGAGACCTGCTCATGGCTCAGCGTCCTGACTCCGGCATGGATAGGAAGCTATCACTTGCATCATTTCCATCTATTTTTGCAATAACTTTGAGTGATAAGTGACATCCTGCCCATTTTCTAGATGAGAAAACTGAGGTGCAGATAAATTGGGGAGAGAGAGTTCTAGGTGGACAGAACAGCTGAGCACAGGCATGATGAACTGGAAGACATCCAGGTGATGGCAAGATCTTGGTGGGAGTTGAGGCTCTAGAGGATGGAGCTAATGAGATGAGTTGGGGCCACTTTGCAGGGACTTGTGTAAGAAAACAGGAAGCTGGGACTTCATATTTATGTATGTAGGTATTTATTTATTTATGGCTGTATTTGGGTCTTTGCTGCTGCACATGGGCTTTCTCTATTTGTGGCAAGCATGGATTAGTCTCTAGTTGCTGGATGTGGGCTTCCCATTGTGGTGGCTTCTCTTGTTGCAGAGCATGGGCTCTAGGGTGTGTGGGTTTAAGTAACTGCTGTACACAGGTCCAGTTGGCCCACAACATGTGGAGAATCTTAATTCCTGGACCAGGAATTGAACCCATGCCCCCTGCGTTGGCAGGTGGATTCTTAACTACTGGACCACTGGGAAAGTTCAAGACTTGATCTTGATGTCAGGAAGATATTTTAAAGGAGGACCATGATAATATCTATATTTTAAAAAATTACTGTAGTATCACCTTTGGTGATGAACTAGAGAGAGGTGGACAGTGGGTGGATGGGTTGGAGAATCAGAGGGACAGGCAGGAGATTTTGGTCTGAATCTAGGAGGAAGCTGCTGACCATCTAAAATAGGTGGAGGGCTGTTTTCAAGAGAGAAACAACCTATTTAGCAACAGAGTTGAGGTTAAGCCCTTGTGTGTCACATCACTTGCAGATATTTCCTCCCATTCTATAGGTTGTTTTTTTCAGGTTAAAAAAAAAATTATTTCCTTTGCTGTGCAAAAGTGTGTACATTTAGTTAGGTCCCATTTGCTTACTTTTGTTTTTATTTTATTGCCTTGGGAGATTGATCTAAGAAAGCATTGGTATGGTTTATGTCAGATAACGTTTTGCCTGTGATCTCTTCTAGGAGTTTATGGTGTCATGTTTTATGCTTAAGTCTTTAAGCCATTTTGAGTTTATTTTTGTGCATGGTATGAGGGTGTGTTCTAAATTCATTGGTTTACATGCCGCTGTCCAACTTTGCCAACACCACTTACTTGAAGAGACTGTTTTTCCATTTTATATTCTTGCCTCCTTTGTGGAAGACTGACGGCTGGTGTGTGGGTTTATTTCTGGTCTCTCTTTTCTGTTCCATTGATCCATGTCTGTTTTTATACCAATACCACACTGTATTGATTACTGTAGCTTTGTAGTATTGTCTGAAGTCTGGAAAAGTTATGCCTCCTGCTTTGTTTTACTGTTTCCCCCCCTTAGGATTGCTCTGGCAATTCTGGGTCTTTTATGATTCCACATAAATTTTTGGATTATTTGTTCTAGTTCTGTGAAAAATGTCATGGCTATTTTGATATGGGGATCACACTAAATCTGTATATTGCTTTGGGTAGTATGGCCATTTTAACAACGTTCATTCTTCCAATTCAAGAACATGGGATATCTCTCCATTTCTTAGAATCTTCTTTATTTTCCTTTATTAATATTTTGTAGTTTCTCAGGCTATAAGTCTTTCACCTATTGGAATTAGAAAAAATACTTCCAGTTTATGCAACAGACAAAAAGTTAATCTCTAAAATACGCAAACGGCTCATACAACTCGACAGAAAAAGCCTCCTCCTACATTGTCAGTGGGAATGTAAGTTGGTGCAGCCACTGTGGAAAATAGTGTGGAGGTTCCTCAGAAAACTAAGCATAGCATTAGCATGTGATCCAGCAATTCCACTCCTGGGCATATATCCAGACAAGATTATAGAATTCAAAAAGATGCATGCACTAGGTTCATAGCAGCACTATTCACAATAGCCAAGACATGGAAGCAACCTAAATGTCCACCAACAGATGAATGGAAAACAAAGATGTGGTACATATATGCAACGGAATACTACGCAGCCATAAAAAGAAACGAAATAGCTCCATTTGCAGCAATATGGATGCAACTAGAACTTACACTAAATGAAGTAAGTCATGAAAGAGAAGGACACCACCCAATAATATTGCTTATATGTGGAATCTAAAATATGGAACATACCTACAAAACAGAAACAGGCTCACAGGCATAGAGAACAGACTTGGTTGCCAAGCATGAGTGGAAAGGGAAGGACTGTAAGTTTGAGACTAGCAGATGGAAACTATTATTTCTAGGACGGATAAACAACAAGGTCCTAATGTGTAGCACAGGGAACTATATTCAGTATCCTATGATAAACCATAATGAAAAAAATATTCAAGAATGTTCATATGTGTGTAACTGAGTTACTTTGCTGTACAGGAGAGACTGGCACAACACTCAGTCAACTATATTTCAGTAAAAAAAAATTAAAAATGAAATAAAATTAAAGGTGGATTTCAAATCCTGGTATTTGAAAAAAAAAAAGAAACAGATTGGAAGTTGGAAGCAAGGGAGAGAGGTTGAGGAAGAGTATGAAGCTTTTAACTTTTATTCTCTAGAACCTGTGAGTGGGGGTGCAGCATTTTGGGGAGTGCACTTGAGAAGCAGTCCTTGAATTGAAATTCTCCAGTGTTTTTACTGCCCTGTCCCAACTGTTCCCTTTGTTATTTCCTTATATGAATGGTGTCTCCAAACAAGCTGTAACCTCTCCAACCCTAAGTAAATGATGTCTCTTGTACACAAGGCATTTTGTGTTGGAAGATGTTCCTGTAATTGTTATTCCTCTGGCTCCTTTAGGAATGATTCTATCATCTGAGCAAATAGAAAATTTTCTAAGTAAATGGCAACTATCTCTTATCTCCCTTCGTCTCTCTTAAAATTCTCTTCATGCATCACAGCCTAGTTCCCCTGTCATCTCCTCCATGAAAACCGCTCTCTACCCTGTACTCTTTTAAGGGGCTCACATTTTTGCTGAGCTGTGTGTGTGTGTGTGTGTGTGTGTGTGTGTGTGTATGTCTGTGTTTGCGGGGTGGGGTGAGAGGTAGGACAGTGCACTGGATGGCCTTTGTAGTCAGACATCTAGGCTCTCACTCCAGCTCTGCCATTCACTTGCTGTGCAGCTTTGAGTGGCTACTTAACCTCTGTGAGTCTTAACTTTCTCACCAGTAAAATGAGGATGAGAGCACCTACCTCACAATGCTATTGTGGGAGTTAAATAAACTCACTGATCACTGAACTCAGCATAATACCTGTCATTTGGCACATGCTCGCTCAAACAGTAGTGGTGGGGTTGTTATGATTTTGTGTCCACTTGTTTATTAATTCTCCAGTTACTTCTTAAGCACCTGTGATGTGCTGTATGTGGTCCTAGGCACTTGAGGAGGCACAAGTGAACAAAACACACGTGTCCACCCTTGAGGGGATACAGTTCTATATAGTCTAGTCGGGGGTGCTAGACAGTAAACAATATACACAACAATTAAGCACATTTTACAGTATATTAGAAGGTAATAAGTGCTGTGGAATAAAGAAAGATGTCAAGGAGGGTAAGTGATTGGCAGTATTTGGGGGTAGGTATAGCAGTCAGCTTGGAGAAGGAAATGGCAACCCACTCCAGTATTCTTGCCTGGAGAATCCCAGGGACAGAGGAGCCTGGTGGGCTGCCATCTGTGGGGTCGCACAGAGTCGGACACGACTGACGCGACTTAGCATGCGTGCATGCATAGCAGTCAGCTACTGCTGCGTAACAAGCTGTCACCAAGCCTGATGGCCCTAAACACTGTCTGCTATGGAGCCCGTAGTTGTGTCACTCTGTGCAGTTTGGGCTACACTGGTGCCCTCCTGGTCTTGGTGGTTTTCCCTCGTCAGCTCATGGTTGCCAGCTGGTCTAGGATAGCCTCAGTTAGGACAGCTCTGTCCCCTTCCCCATGGTCTCTCCTCCTCTAACTTTCCTCATGATGGAAGCAGGCTTTGGGAGAGCAGATGTACACATGTCTTCAACTGGGAGGCAATCTGACTTCCCTGCTGCATCCCATGACTGCCTATTAGAGAAAGGAGAGCTGAGAGGTGACAGTATGAAAAGTGTGGGCAAAGGAGAGAAGGACAGACCACTGTGGCCACATGTGCCACCCATCTATCTCAGTGTGGAGGGTGAAGCTGCAACATGAAATAGGGTGGCCTCCTTGAGAAGGTGACACTTGGCTAAGACTTGAAGCCAGAGAGTGGGTCATAGGGAGCCTGGGGAGGAGGGTCCCAGGCAGGGGGCCCAGGGTAGGTGCGCGCCTGGGACTGCAGAAGGGGTAAGGGCTGGGGCTGGAAGGCAGTGGCCAAAGAAGAGGACAGAGACCACGAGGGACTTTTATAGAGTGACCTGCTGAGGAGGCCCTGGAGCGACAGGACCTGGCTTGCATTTGCAAAGGGTGATTTTGGGTCCTATACTGAGACTAGGCTGTAGGGGATAAAGGTCTACATGGGCAGACCTGCCTGGATGCTTGTGGGCACATAGGGAGAGGATGGGGGCTCAGCTGGGGACTGTCACAGTGCCCACCTCCTCGGCATGACATGGACCTTCTCGGCTGTTTTGAGTCTCGAGTGATGTTGTGATGAGGTGGTGTCAATTCCCAGAATGTGGCCAGGGTTTAGCAATTGAACAAAGGCCATATTTTTTAGTTTTGTTGTTCAGTTGCTCAGTTTTGTCTGCCTCTTTGCAACCCCATGGAATGCAGCATGCCAAGCTTCCCCATCCTTCACTGCTTCCCAGAGTTTGCTCAGACCCATGTCTATTGAGTCGGTGATGCCATGCAACCATCTCGTCCTCTGTTGCCCCCTCTCCTCCTGCCCTCAGCCTTTCCCAGCATCGGGGTCTTTTCCAGTGAGCTGGCTCTTCGCATCAGGTGGCCAAAGTATCGGAGCTTCAGCTTCAGCATCAGTCCTTCACTGAATATTCAGGGTTGATTTCCTTTAGGATTGACTGGTTTGGTTTTATTAAGGTGACAGATTTAATGATCACTACTTCAGAAGGAATCTCTTTTGGGCCTTTTGGACCCAGCATTGTAGTCTTGACTGCCTTGCATGGGTGCTCCCTCAGAGACCAGAGTGGCCTGAGGGTGAGAACTTGGTATTCACCAGCATTCCTGGCTTCCCCAGCCCCACACCTGACCAGTGAGTCCTGGGGACTGGGTCGAGTGAATTCACTTTGTTGTGAAGTCATCAGGACAGGAACTGTGTCTTAATTACCTGTCCTCACAGGGCACAGTCCGCTCACACCCAGCAGGTCCCTTGGATCAAATTACACTGTTTTCATGTCTTCACCTAAATGTAGAATGTTTGCCTCTGAATTAGATCGACCTCAAGGGCCACCCAATGTTCGTGATTCCAGCTGGTTTCCTGCCAATTTGCTCCTCCTCAGACACAGGGGCTTGAGCCATCCTGATTTACAGGATTATTCACCTTGGAGCCCAGGAGAGGGAGGCAGAGTACATCAGAAGGGTGCTTCAGTGGGCGCAGCATTGTCAGGTCTCTGTTGTTTTCCGTCAGATCTGGGACGGAACTTAAGGGCAACTGCCCTGGGACAGCAAGGTCAATATCTCCCAAGCTTCCCCTCCTCCTTCCCTACTTCCCCACCTTTTCTCCTCACTTCCTTACTTCCGCCTTTGTACCCCTTGCAGCCCCTTTCTCCTGCCTTTCTCTCCCTCATCCCTCCTCCTCCTCTCCTCTGTCTGATGCTCCCTCGACACACCTGAGCTACTGTCCCTGTAAGAGGTTGCTCGGGACTAGGAAAGAAAATAGTGGCAGAAACGAGAAAGGATATAACTGAGGACCATCTTTCTAGGAACAGTGATGGGGCAAGGGAGTGGGTGGGACCCAAGTACCCTTTGGATCTCGTGCTCTTTGCTTGGGCTTCCCCTTAGTCCTGGCTTCTGTCTGCCTTTAATAGCAGCAGCCCTGATTCACAACACTTCCTAGTTGCTGAGTCCTAGGGTAATTGATGTGTGAAGCTTATCTCACAGTCCTGCCAAGGACTCCAAGAGGTAGAAGCCTAAGCTCAGACCTGTGATACACCTAGGGCCACACAGCTGGAGAGCAGTGAAACCAGGATCAGAACCCTGGAAGTCCCCGTGTAGATCTGCAGCTGTCAGGCACTTGAAGTGTGGCAGGGTGGAAATGAGATGAGGTTTTGAAGAATTAGACTAACCAAAGGATATAGAATATTGCCTTAATACTTGTTCTTACTGATTACTTGCTGGCAGGATCATTTTGGGGCTATAGTGGGTCAAGTAAAATCTATTAAAGTTAATTTCTTATTTTCTTTTTCACTTTCTTTAATGGACTGCTGTTGTTTAGTCGCTAAATTGTGTCTGACTCTTTTGTGACCTCATGAACTGTAGCCCTCCAGGCTCCTCTGTTCATGGGATTTTCCAGGTAACAATATGGGAGTGGGTCGCCATTTCCTTCTCCAGGGGATCTTCATGACTCAGGGATCAAATCCATGTCTCTTACATTGATAGGCAGATTCTTTACCACTGAGACACCAGGGAAGCCCATTCTTTTTTTTTTTTTTTGGGTGGAATAACAAATAACTAGTTACTTTTGTTTATTCTGCAATCATTTATGTTGTGATTACATACATATTTGATGTGCAAATTCAGTATTGAAATCTCAAATGCTACTCAAGAGCCCAGGATTTTATTCTAAGCCAATGAAGTATAACTGTAACTTTTCTACTAGAAAGTAAGCTCCATGAGATGTTCTTTGTCTGAGTGAGTCTTCTGTATTGTTTTAAATAAAAATACATTAAATGAATGAATGCCAACTTCCAATAGTCTATTCTAAAAGGAAAAATGACAGACAACAGCAAAGAACCACTGTCTAAGAAAAACCCAAGTTCCTTCCTCTGCAGTTGAAACAAGCATCTTCATGATTCTATCTTGAGACATGTTAGCTCAGAATTTCTAGTCCGTGAGAAGATGGTACCATGCTCGACATCCATACAGTTGGTTAATGTATGATTAATTTTTAAGCCCATTCTTTCATGAACTACCAGGTAACTGAGAATCACAGTCGCATATAGGCTTGCTTTGTAGTTCTACTGGAGGGTACTGGTCTGAACCTTGGGTTTCAGTCACCACCTTACACTGTCTGGGTAGCTGTACCTTCTTCCATCACCCCAACTCCACCCTGAGCTAGGCTTGAAGCTTCTCCAAAGTGCGACCCAGGGCTCACCCACCTTCTGATTTTCCCTGGCACCTTAGATGGGTTGGGGCACAGACTAGGTTTTGGTTTTTGTTTCTGTTTGCTTTTTATTTTAAAAGCATCGCAAATTCTCTGGAAGTTGCAAAACTTGTGTAGATGGTGATAGGCACCCTTCACCTAGCTTCCCTGGGGTCACATCCATAGATGACAGAGGAGGTTTTAAACAAATGTGTGTTGATTGACTCAAGCATGCATTAAGTGGGTATTGCTCTTGTCTACCTTTAGAGGAACGCCAGGCTTCTGGAGTTGAAACCTGGATGTGGAGGATTATTTCAGTGATACTTTGGAAGTCCCTCTGGCCCCAGTAATATGCCAAGATGACCCTCTGGCATCACCGTGGTGGTCAGAGTGGTATAGATACAGGTGATATAGTGATACAGACATAAGATGGTGTAGACGCAGACACAGTGTGGCCTAGAGGGAAAGTGGAGAGGCCTAGGGTGGACCGCCTGAGTCCAGTACTGTCTTCACCATCATGACCCATGATCATTGCACTTCACTCCCCAGGCCTCACTCTCATCTCTAAATGGAGCTGATGACCTTGGCTGGTGATTTGGATAAACCAAGAGAGTGCAGGCAGATTGCAAAGTCACATGCATTCTATGGGGGGGGGGGTGGTGGGGGTTGCAGGCAGGGGAGTGAGTGACAGTTTCCCCAGCTGGCCGGCCCCTGAGATCCCTGTTCCGATCTTCAGTTCCTGTTTTCTTAAGATCAGAGAAGCGTCTTTACTTGGCAGGGATGATCTGTTGTCTGCTGCCAAGAACAGATGCAGCCAGTACCCTGCACCTGCCAAGGCTGGCGCTGCTTTTCCCCACAGGGCCTCAAACACAGATGGGCAGGTGACCTTGGCATTGAGGCACATGCTTCTCGGTAGCTGCAGGAGGTCAGGCCTGGTGGGGAGCGTGGCCGCCTGCCTGTCCCCTCCTGCACAGGAACTGTGCATCGCTGGTCCCCAAGGCAGCAAGGAAGGAAACCATGGAAACCATGGAGACGGGGCAGAAGGCTCATCTCGCTTGGCCTCTGAGCAGCCACCATCCGAGGACTGCCACACTTGCAAGTCTCTGGGGACCTCCTCCTGCCCCCAGCATCATTATCCCAGGGTATTCATTCCCCACTGCGATTTCTTGTAGAGAAAATGACTCGTTTGAGAGCCCAGTTTTAAACTGCTAAGTGGTGGTTCCAGGCACTGAGAAGCCTGCTGCCCTGCAGGTATTCAGTTTAGGCAGGTGAGGAAGTATCATCTTTCAGGGCATTCTGGGCTTCACAGCCACTTCCTAGGGTACCTGTATGGCCATTCCTGAGGGAACTGGGATCATCTGAAAGGGTTATTTAAATCAGGGTGGTTTCCAGCAAATGGCCTCTGACTTCCCTAAACTGGGGGTGGTGGGGCAGACTTGCTGTGTTTGGGAGACGGTCTGTAAAGAACCAGGGCTTTGGAGCTTGAGCTGTGGATCCCTGAGATATAAAATGGGTGAGAAGCCCTAAAGAGGAGCCACCTCCTCCCTGCTTTATAATCCTAGCTGCCAAAAATCTGTCTTTGCCAAGTCTGTTCTGTCCTTCCTTCATCCTTCATGGCCAAACTCCTCAAAAAATTTGCCTCTGCTTCTTCTTTGTCCACTCTCCATCCCCTTCCAGGGGGTCTTGTCCCCACGGTCAAGGGCACTGATAGCCTTCATTTTGCCCAGTTCCATCGTTGGTTCTCCCATGTGCTCTCTTAGCAGCATGTGATCGTGTCCTCCTTGAAATACTTTCTTTTCCTGGTTTATGTGACGCCAGACTGTTCTGTACTTTTTGTTTTTTCCTGACCACCCTCACTACTTCTTCCCAGTCTTCTATGCAGGCTCCTCTTCTTCCATTTGAACTTTGAATGTTGAACCATCCAGGGTCCCTGTGACTCACTTTCTCCTCTATTGCTGCTCTCTCCCCAGGTAATCTCATCCAGTCTTGCGGCTTTAAGTCCATGCCCTTGCTGATGACACCCAAATCTGTAAGTGCATCCACAGCCTGCCTGCTTCGGTTCCATACTCAATTACATGGATGACATCTGTACTTTGATTTCTAATAAGCATCTCAAACAGCAAGTCTCAAGTGACATACTTGCTCCCCTGAAAATTCTCTTCCTCAATAGTCTCTATTTATTCATTTATTCAACAAATATTTCTTCAGCATATTCTATACACTAGGGAGTCTTCTAGATACCTGAGATATGGCAGTAAGCAAAAAACAAGTTCCTCCCCTTATGGGGTTTATATTCTAGTTAAGGGGTATTATGGACTTCCTGCATAGCTCAGTTGGCTAAAAAAATCCACCTGCAATGAAGGAGACCCTGGTTTGATTCCTGGGTTGGGAAGATCCGCTAGAGAAGGGATAGGCTACCCACTCCAGTATTATTCAGCTTCTCTTGTGGCTCAGCTGGTAAAGAATCCACCTGCAATGTGGGAGACTTGGGTTTGATCCCTGGGTTGAGAAGATCCCCTGGAGAAGGGAAAGGCTACCCACTCCAATATTCTGGCCTGGAGAATTCCATGGACTGTACAGTCCATGGGGTCACAAAGAGTTGGACATGACTGAGTGACTTTCAATAGGGAGTATTATGGATTGAACTGTGTCCCTGAAAAATTCATATGTAGAAGTTCTAATCCCCAGTACCTCAGAATGAGAACTTATTTGGAAATAGTTTTGTAGATATAATTAGTTAAGTTAAAATGAGGTCTTACTGGAATAGTGTGGGCTCCTGAAGCAATAGGACTGATGTCCTTATAAAAAGAGGAGATAAATAAAATTTAAAATATACTATGTTTAAAAAAAAGAGGAGAGTTGGACACAGATGAGCCTGGAGGGAGAACAACATCATGTGAAGATGAAGGTAGAGATCAGGATGCTGTTTCTGCAAGCTGAGCAACACCAAAGATTGCCAGGAAACCGCCAGGAGACAAGGGAGAGGCAAGGACTAGGTTCCCTCTCACAGCCCTCAGAAGGAAGCAACCCTCTTGATACCTTTATCTTGAACTTCTAGTCTCCAGGACTGTGAGGCAACACATTTCCATTCATCTTGTGGATCTTTGTTATAGCAGCTTGAGCAAACTCGTACAAGGTGAACAAGACAAGCATTACAAACAAACCTAAGTATCCAGGATGTCAAACAGGGGTGTACATTATGGAGAAAAACAATTCAAGGGAGTTGCAAAGCACTGGGAGGGGAAGAGGTGATTCTTTTATAGATGGTGGTCAGAGAAAGCCTCCTTGATAGAGTGACTCTGGACTGGGGACCCAGGGGAAGGAAAAGGAGTGAGCCATGTGGATATCCACAGGAAGAGTATTCAAGTAACAAGGAGGAGAAAGTGCAGAGACCCTAAGCTGCTGTACTGAGGCTCAAGCCCAGATCCTTGGAGGCATCCTGACGCCTTCCACATTTCGCCCTATCGTGAATCTTGTTTGCTCTGTGTTCAAAATGTATCCAATATTTAGCTCTTCCTCCTGATGTCACCTGTTCTAGGTCACACTCATCTTTTGCATGGATTATTACACAAACCTCATCATTTTTCTTCTGGCTTCCATTCTTTCACACTCATATCCATAGCCTATTCTCCACACAGCAACCAGAGCAACCCTGTCTAATGGTATATCTGATCATGTTTCTCCTCTGCTCACCAGCTCTGAAGTCTTTCTGTCTCACACTGAGTAACAGCCAGGTGTTACCTGGTCCACTTCTGAGTGCATCACCCATCATGCTTCTCCCCACCCCTCTCCTCCAGCCCCTTAGCTGATGTGTCAGGCAGTGAACATGGCAAGTTGGCCCCTCCCTCCAGTTCCCTGCACTGTTCCCTCTCCTCAGAGCATCTCCCCAGCACTTCATGGGGCTTAATTCTTTGCATCATTCAAACCTAGACTCACCTGCTACCTGGTCAGATCTCCAGGCTGAGGTTTCACATGATGTCAGTCTTCTCTTGGAGGACAGATGACTAGGACATGTGCCCTACGCTATACACCACCAGATAAATAGTTTCAGGTGGGCTCTACATGTGATTTGAGCATTTTGGACTGCATTGTCTTTTAAAAAATATTAATTTATCTATTTATTTATTTTTGGCTGCATCAAATCTTAGTTGTGGCACATGGGATCTTTTGTTGCAGCATGTGGGCTCTGTGTTGTGGTGCACGGGCTCTAGGGTGCATGGGCTCTGCACTTGAGGCACACGGGCTCTCTGGTTTTGGTGCGCAGGCTCCAGGGTGCATGGGCTCCTACTTGAGGCACACGGGCTCTCTGGTTGTGGTGCGCGGGCTCCAAGGTGCATGGGCTCCTACTTGAGGCACACAGGCTCTCTGGTTGTGGTATCCAGGCTCAGTAGTTGCAGCATATGGGCTTAGTTGCTCGTCAGCATATTAGACATCATTTTCCTGACTAGGGATCGAGCCTGTGTCCCCTGCACTGGAATGTGGATTCTAAACCACTGGACCACCAGGGAAGTCCCTGGACTGCTTTGTCTTTTGGATTAAAATATAACGACTGATAATAGTTAATAATTTCTAATTCTTAAAATGATCCTGGCATGTAGGCAACTCCCATTTTATAGAAGAGGAAACCAAGGCCCAGAGTGGTTAAGAAGCTTGCCTCAAGCCACTTCGCTGATAAATGCCAAAAATGTAGGTAAAACCTTGGTTTATTTGATGCCAAAGAGAATTCCACTTTGCTAAGTGGATTAATGTTCCCATTCATTTGTCACTCATGTCCTAGACTCCAGGAATATTTAGTCTAGAAAAAAGAAGGCTGAAAAGTCAAATAATTATATTGTTTTTTTAAGCAGAAGCAATATTTCAGATACCATTTGTTCCTGGTCTCTCTTCTCATGAGAGAAAATGATGACTGTGAGTGAATGACTAAGGTATTAAATATTATCAGAGAGCATTGACAAGGACTGATAATACCTGAAAATTATGAAGGGGGCCCTAGGAGCCTGGCTGTGTGCTCAGCCTGTCTACATCTCGCCTAATCTTATGACAACTCTGCTGATTTGATTCTCACTTTATGGATGACGAGACTTAAGCTCAGAAGTGAAGTCACACACCTGTGTTTGTACAGCTTGGACGTGCTATAGCAGGGGTTTAAATCCAGAGGTTCTGACTCCCAAGAGTTTACTAATGATGAAATGGTGGACTCCGGGCCACCATCCGTGAGCACTTGTTACTGTCTGCAGTGAGTGAGATAGGCTCAAAGGCGCGGGGATGGGTGATGTGACCTCTTAAGATTACTCTCTCTCAGGGGAGTTCCATTTTCCTTGACAATGAGTTTCTTTGAGAGACAAAAGGCATGGGGCTTTGCCTGGTTCTTCTACCCTGATTTACTGACATGGCCTCTGTGCCTGCTTCTTTTAATGTTTATCTAAAATAGGCCATCCTGTCTCTCTTATAGGGTTGTGGCTTCTGTCTAAGCCATTCATAATACTCAATCATGGAGAAAAAGACTTCAGGCGTAACAGTTTTCTAATTGTGATGATTGTAATGAGAACTGAAAATGGCAGTGCTGACTCAAACCTCTTTATGGATTTGAGTAGACATGAAGAGTGATGTATTTTATGGATCATTTGTCTGTTGCCACAAACCAGCCTAAACTGTGCTGAAACAGTGTTTGCTCAGCCCACTCAGGGTGGGTACTTTAGGCTGGGCTCAGTCGGGAGGTTCTTCTGCTCTCTGCTAGACTCCCCACTTGTCTGGGAGCTTGCTGGCTGGTGTCTGATCCGGGATGGAATCCAGCTTGTTGGCTGGAATGACAACTCAAGTCTTCTCCACTGTCTCTCACGTGTGCCTCCAGGCCAGCTGGGCATGTCCGCATGGCCCAACAGAGTTGTAACAGTGAGAAAACTTAAATGTAACAAACAGAAAGTGGAAGTATGCATGTGTTTTTTTTTTTAATTTATTTAGTTTTGATTGGAGGATAATTGTCCATGTGATTTTGAAGTCTCTCTTTTCTTCATCTTTGCTAACACCACTTAAACCATGGCAAGTCATAGGGCTGAGTGTGGAATTAGAATCAGACTAATTCCACATGTATGGTGTGGGAGGACCACAGATACAGCTCAGAGGGCTTGGGTTCATGGAGGTCAATAATTGGGGTCACTAATACAATCAACCTACCACATTTCATGGCTGCACATGGAGGCATTCTCAATATGGACTTGAATGACCCTCCCAGTCATCTTCACATGCTTTGGTTTCTAGACCAAGACACATCCTAATTCTCTGATTCAAGGAACATGTGTCCACTGAGTATCTTGTGCATTTTCATTTTGGCTTATTTGGGAAGAATTACAGAGCGTGGAAAAGGTCAGTTTTCATTCCGATCCCAAAGAAAGGCAATGCCAAAGAATGCTCAAACTACCACACAATTGCACTCATCTCATATGCTAGTAAAGTAATGCTGAAAATTCTCCAAGCTACGCTTCAGCAATATGTGAACATTGAACTTTCTGATATTCAAGCTGGTTTTAGAAAAGGCAGAGGAACCAGAGATCAAATTGCCAACATCCGCTGGATCATCAAAGAAGCAAGAGAGTTCCAGAAAAACATCTATTTCTGCTTTATTGACTATGCCAAAGCCTTTGACTGTGTGAATCACAATAAACTGTGGAAAATTCTGAAAGAGATGGGAATACCAGACCACCTGACTTGCCTCTTGAGAAATTTGTATGCAGGTCAGGAAGCAACAGTTAGAACTGGACATGAAACAACAGACTGGTTCCAAATAGGAAAAGGAGTACATCAAGGCTGTATATTGTCACCCTGCTTATTTAACTTATATGCAGAGTACATCATGAGAAATGCTGGACTGGAAGAAGCACAAGCTGGAATCAAGTTTGCCGGGAGAAATATCAATAACCTCAGATATGCAGATGACACCACCCTTATGGCAGAAAGTGAAGAGGAACTAAAAAGCCTCTTGATGAAAGTGAAAGTGGAGAGTGAAAAAGTTGGCTTAAAGCTCAACGTTCAGAAAATGAAGATCATGGCATCCGATCCCATCACTTCATGGGAAATAGATGGGGAAACAGTGGAAACAGTGTCAGACTTTATTTTTCTGGGCTCCAAAATCACTGCAGATGGTGACTGCAGCCATGAAATTAAAAGACGCTTACTCCTTGGAAGGAAAGTTATGACCAACCTAGATAACGTATTCGAAAGCAGAGACATTACTTTGCCAACAAAGGTCTGTCTAGTCAAGGCTATGGTTTTTCCAGTGGTCATGTATGGATGTGAGAGTTGGACTGAATAAGGCTGAGCGCCAAAGAATGATGCTTTTGAACTGTGGTGCTGGAGAAGACTCTTGCGAGTCCCTTGGACTGCAAGGAGATCCAACCAGTCCATTCTGAAGGAGATCAGCCCTGGGATTTCTTTGGAAGGAATGATGCTAAAGCTGAAACTCCAGTACTTTGGCCACCTCATGTGAAGAGTTGACTCATTGGAAAAGACTCTGATGCTGGGAGGGATTGGGGGCAGGAAGAGAAGGGGACGACAGAGGATGAGATGGCTGGATGGCATCACTGACTCGATGGACGTGAGTCTGAGTGAACTCCGGGAGTTGGTGATGGACAGGGAGGCCTGGCGTGCTGCGATTCATGGGGTTGCAAAGAGTCGTACACAACTGAGCGACTGAACTGAACTGAACTGAACAGAGCATGGCTTCCAAAGTTACGGCATAACAGAACTGTCATGGGTTAATCAGTGAATGAGGCGTATACAGAGGGGGAAATATAATATTTTCATAAACAGAACAATTTGAGAGGTAAAAGGCAAAAATCACTGAAGAAGCCTCCAATATATTAAAATTGTACATCCCTGTACAAAGTACCACCTTACTTTTGAAATGTACAGAGATGTGAGGATGCTTCATGTACTTTTATGTAATTAAAGGGAGTTCAGCTGTCAACTGCTCTTAGTTCAGGAGTCAAGATTGAGTGCCCATAGAGGGAAGGCAGGCATAATTCCCAGTATCTTGAGGTTCCCTAATCCACTATGCAGCCTATGAGCTTAGCATAACAGTAAGATTCACTGGTTTGAGTGCCCAGAAGGCAGATCCTGAGCCTAAGGCTCTGATAGTCTTTCCTGAAGATGAAGAGGACCACACTCTTCCTCAGCCTCAAAGTTGGATGCCTTGTGGGGTTCTCAGTTGCCATCACCAGAGGGAGTATGGTTTTATTTGAAGAAACTGAATTGGAATCAGAACATCTGGATATTACCCTCAGTGCTTTCATTGACTTACTGTGTGTCTTTGGGAAAGTCACTTTCTTTCTCTAGGTTCTAGTTATCACCTATGAAATTAAGGTTTTTGGCTAAAGACTTCCACTTTCCATTCTGTGTACCTAAGGTCAAGTGCCCGTTTTTAAATCAGGGTATAGAATCTGAGTGTAAGAACCCTCAATTTGTTAATATATTTAATGAGTGTCCACCACATGCTAGGAACTGTTTTAGGTACTTCAGATTGGACAGCAATCAGGAAATTCTTGCTGTCAAGAAACTTCTTTCTCAAAGGGATTTTATCTTCCTCTTTTTCCTGCTCCTCCTCTGCCTCCTTCCTTTTCTCCTCTCGTTTCTTTCCTCCTCCTCCTCGTCTATAAAACAGTGATTAGGCATTTATATCCTACCAGACAATGTGCTAGGTCCTCCCTTTACATGTACCATATTAATTAATCATGATAACCTTGTAAGGACTAGTATTTCCGCCATGCTGGTGTACTTTCCATTCATATCCACCCCCTCCTCAATCCACTGTCCACCCTTCTCCAACCTGCTTTATGGCCTTAGGAACTTACCCCTGTGGAACTTATCAACTTGCTGAATCTCAGGCTTCCAGCTGGATTTGGCCAACAGAGACTCTGGCAGAAGATTGGAGGATCAGAGGAGAGTGAGGTCATAGTATTTGTTTACCTGGCTCCTTTCTTACCAGGTTCTGGCTCTGGTCAGACTGTCCCTCCATATAACTACCTTCTATGGGTTGTGATAACCATTCCCTCCCTGAGACCTTTCAGGCCTCAGGCTGGTTCAGTTTCCCTCTGTTACTAGCCCAAGTATACTGTATTGTCCTTTGTTAGTTTCCTTAAATCTTGGCCATGCCTTTGTGTATAATCTCTTTTTAAAACTCTCCTGCAATAATCCAGCTTGAGTTTCCTGCAGACTTTGACTCATACACCCCTATTTTGCAAATGCAAAAACAGCTGCCACACTGGCTCCAATACTTATGAGCCGTGAGATTTTCATGCTAGGTCTCAGCTCAAATAGGGCTTCCTCAGGGAAGCCTGCCCTGGTGCCCTAAGGTCCCTGTGTCAGGTGTCCCCAAGACCATCCATAGGTTTGATGATTCACTGGGAGGACTCATGGCTGTGACTGTTTAAAAAATGCAATTTTTTTCTATTTTTAATTTTGGCTTTGCTGGGTCTTTGCTGCTGTGCAGGCTTTTTCCAGTTGTAGCGAGCGAGGGCTGCTCCCTAGTTGTGGTGCTCCGGCTTCTCATTGCTGTGGCTTTTCTCGTTGCGGAGCATGGGCTCTAGGGCTTGCAAGCTTCAGCAGTTGTGGCATGTAGGCTCAGTAGTTGCGGCTACTGGGCTTTAGAGCACAGGCTCAAAACTTGTGGCACATGGGCTTAGTTGCTCCGAGGTGTGTGGGCTCTTCCCAGATCAGAGACTGAACCTGTGTCTCCTGCATTGACAGGCACGTTCTTTATCACTGAGTCGCCAGGGAAGACCCATGGCTGTGATTTTTTACAGTAAAAGGATCCAAGGCAAAATCAGCACAGGGAAAAGGTACATGGGGTGAATTCTATTGGAAACCAGGCGCACGCTTCCAAGAGTCCCTCCTAGAGGAGTCAGACAGGGTGTGTTTAACTCCTCTGACACTGAATTGTGACATGTGCGAAATGTTGCTTAGCAGGAAAGCCCATCAGAGACTCAGTGCCCAGGGTTTTACTGGGGAAAGTGACATAGGTATTCTCTGCCTCCCACATACTGAAATTCCAGACTCCCAGAAGGAAACCATGTATTCAGAATAAACTGTATTATTTTTACAGATAGCCTCTTACCATTGAGGGAAAGTTTTATACCAGTGCAGGGAACTGTTTATAATTCAAGTTTGCCACTGCCAGCTGTAGTGGGTTGAATGAGGGCCCCTTTATAGATCTGTCCACATTTGATTCCCGAAACCTGTGAATGTGACCTTGTTTGGAAAAAAGGTCTTTGTAGATGCAGTTAAGTTAAAGATCTTGAGATGAAGTTATCATCCTGAGTGATCCAGGTGGACTCTAAATCCAATGACAAGTGTCTTTATGGGACACAGAGAAGATCTGATAGAGGAGGAGGAGGTAGTGGGGCTATGGAAGGAGAGATTGGAAGGATGTGGCTAAAAGGCAAGGATCAAAGAGAGGCTTAAGGGTCCAGGAACAGATTCTCCTGTGGCGATCTCAGAGGGAGTGTGGTCCTGCTGGACTGGGGATTTCTAGCCTCCTGGTCTGTTTTATGTCTTTATTTTTTGGCCCTGAGGCATGTGGGATCTAGCCCCCCAACCAGGGATTGAACCCGTACCTCCTGTAATGGAAGGCAAAGTCTTAACCACTGGACCACCTGGGAAGTCCTTAGATTTCTGTTATTTTAAGCCTCCCAATTTGTGGCACTTTGTTATAGAAGACCTAGGAAACTAATACACCAGCCAAGGGTCAGCCTTGCAAACAGGGTAGCAACAAGTACCCTTTCTAAGGGTAGCAACCTCAACGTGCTGTGTTAACTCTTTTAGACCCCCACCATCCACAGGGCTATTTGACACCACTTCTTTGTTATCTCGACAGCACTTTTCTTTCCCTAATTATGAAACATGAAAGTGAAAGTCCCTCAGTCATGTCTGACTCTTTGCAGCCCCATACACTGTAGCCAGCCAGGCTCCTGTGTCTATGGGATTTCCCAGGCAAGAATATAGTAGTGGGTTGCCATTCCCTTCTCCAGGAGATCTTCCTGACCCAGGGGTGGAACCTGCCTCTTAAATCTCCTGCATTACAGGCAGATTCTTTACTGTTTGAACCACCAGGGAAACCTAATTATATTTTTGTCTAATCGGGTCATTCATTTAGCACATATGTATTGATTGCCTTTTCTGTACTAGGCACTCTGCTAGTTTTGGGTGTGCAGTGATAAGGAAAACAGACAGGGATGCTGCCCTTATAGATTTTCTAATAAGGTGCTAACAGTAGGAAGACAGACCACAGAATATTTCAGGCTAGTGACTGAGTCAGCTTCTCTGCCTTCAAGTGCATTTTGATCAAGTTCTTCACTTTCTGCCATTACTCATAAGGCAAATGGGAGCAGGGGTTACTTTTGATTGTATGGCTCCTCAAAATCACTCATTATTCAGAACCTGGGGTTACTTCATCACAGCCTGGACCAAGCACATGAAAAAGGTCTCTGTTTTAAGAGTATCTGTGGAGTTGAAGGGAGCTTGAGATAATATCAGGCTTACAGGTGGTGTTTCAGAGGGTTGAATCTTTCTTCTGGGGTCAGAACCAAAGGCTTCAAGGAAGAGTTGCATTTGGAAATTTCACTGCGCTTCCTTGCAGCTTAACAATAAGATCAACTTTGTTTATGTATCTACTTGATTATCATCTATCTTCCCTACTAAAATTATAGCTACCCAAACACCCTCTCATGTCCCCAGGGCTGAGAACACAGCTTGGCACAAGTGGGTACTCTTTAAATATTAGTAAATGAGTGAATGAATCACACATTCTCTTTTTATAGGATTTACTGCACCATTAGGAAATTAGCATGAGTTTATCTGTCCCCTGATACCCAACCATGAGTTCTTTGGTCCATGAGGACCAATCGTGTCATAGGATTTTTGTTGTCCTAGCACAGGAGAGGTCAGTCAGTTTTGCTGAATGCATCAGTGGATTGAAGGGATAAATATGATCACATGTACAATAAACCCAGATTTTCAAAGAGTTGACTCATTGGAAAAGACTCTGATGCTGGGAGGGATTGGGGGCAGGAGGAGAAGGGGATGACAGAGGATGAGATGGCTGGATGGCATCACTGACTCGATGGACTGAGTGTGAGTGAACTCCGGGAGTTGGTGATGGACAGGGAGGCCTGGCGTGCTGCGATTCATGGGGTTGCAAAGAGTCGGACATGACTGAGCGACTGAACTGAACTGAACTGAACTTGATGAAAACTTAAAACTTCTCAGAGTACTTGGAAAGTCTCTCCTACTTGGGCCACTTTTCCCCTGGGTTTTCGATGTCTGGGACAATTAATTTTGTTCAATCCATTTCAGCCTGCCCTGAATCCAGATGTCTGGGTGATTTTTCTAAAACTTTGGCTGTTGATCTTATGAGAATGGTTCCTCCATTAATACTCACATCACATCTGTTCTGCTCTTCAAATTGTGTCTTTGTGAGACTTCTTAGAGTCCGCCTCTAGAATCTCCATTTCCAGATGACTTTCCCATTTGTAATAATGACCATTCTGTCTAATTTTTGTCCTTAATATTTCCTGATGGACTTTCCACATGCATTCATGCTTTTGATCTTCAAAAGGAGCAAATGTGAAATGGACTAATAAAAATCCATAATGTAACAGTTTTAATAAGTCAATCTGTCCTTTGCTGTCATAGAACCAAGCTTCCATTTCACTGTTCAAGAACTCATCAGATGAAATGACCTCCCCATCAAGAAAAATTACTCCATATGGTAATGTAATCACAAAGGAGAAACATTATTTTCCTATATATCATTCCCTGCAGAAATTGTAGTAAGAAAGCCATCATATTAAATATATCTAGGATGCTGAAGTTCCAGCTTGCCAGCCTGATGGAGTTTCATTTTCTTTATAGGAGAAGCAAACAGTTCTTGTTGGCAGCATTTTATTTTAAGGGTTCATTAGGCAATTGTACATTATACTTGGACACCTGTGGAAATGTAGATTATATCTACATGAATATAAATGCCTTTGTTATGAGTCACACTATTACAGTCAATAACAGATGTCTTTTTAAGGACAGACACTTAAAATGAAGTATGTATGGATGCATTCACCTATCTTCCTTAAAATATTAGTAGCAATGTTGTGTGTTTTGTAAATTTAGGAAGTCAGTATGAGGAGAGATTAAAGCATTTCTAGTCTATTAAGCATCACCTTCCGTTAAAAGTGTGGTACTAGTCAGGGAAATGTATGTTTAAATAGCATCTTACTTATTGAATCCTCTCTTTGAACCACATTTACTGCACAGGGAAAATATTTTTCTTCATCTCAGTAGGGCCATGGAGACAATTCATCCAAGGTTGAGTTGAGCTAGGAGCCCTCCTGTCTTATGAATTATTCAATAGTTTCTTACTTCATAAATATAGGTATGCTCTCTATTGTTGGTGAGGATCAGAGAGGAGGTAGAAAGAGCCATGCCTGTGCAGGAGGAGAGCTAAGTGGCAGAGAAATCATTCTGTTATCCTTGTTTTTCAGCTGAGTTCTTTTGTTCCAGATGTTATCCAAAGAGAGCTAATGGTGAGGTATCAGTGGTAGATTGGAAAGAAAATGGAACTTAAAATAAGACTCCGCTGTTCTAAATATTTTGATAATTTTTCTTGTGAAGTAATTTAAATCCCCAGTGTCCTGGTTCCTCATCTATAAAATGAGGATTTATACCTATTGCACAGGATTGTCCTGAGGTTTTTAGAAAAAATAATATAGAACTTCTGATTCTATTGGAGCAGCTTGGATAGACTAACCCTCCCCTCCCCCCAATAAAAATATCAGACAAAATACATGAAAAATAGAAAGAAAAAAAAGAAAGAAAGAAAAAAAAAGCAAGATATCAGTGACTAAGGTAACCAGAACTTGAGAGGTCAAATCCTTGTAAGAAGAAAATATTCATTTGTGTGAGCCCCACTTTTGTCTCTGCTTTCTCCCCTCAGACACTTGCTGATTCACAGTGAAGGGGAATGAAGGCTGAGCAGAAAGAGATGACCTGGAGCTTACAGAAGTCTTGATGGCTTGGGAAGGCAGGGGTTAGAATTTGTTCATGCCCAGACAGTTAGGACTTGAGGGGCTCAATGTTATTGAAAGGAGGAAATTATAGAAAAATGAGCCCAAAATTATATGTGCAATTTTGCATTGATGCAATTGAAATATTCTTAAATTGTACATTTGTGGGGGCAAGACTCAGAAAACAAATATACAAAGCAGCTGCTAGGAGAATAGAGGGCTAAGCTGAAGTTTCAGCAGTTAAATAGAGCCTCTAGTTTTCATATTCACAATATCTGACATTTTAATAAATTGTCACATATTATAGGCAATAGGACCAAATGACTAGAATTAACAATAAAAACCTATGGATGATACAAATACTGGAGTTTTTAGACATATGCTGTCAAAATGATTGATTCTTTTGTTCAAGAAAATAGAAAAGATTAAGAATTTTATCAAAGAATAATCTATTTTTAAAAAATGACATGGAAATACTGTACCTTAAAGATAAAATAATTGAAGCTAAAAATTCAATAGATAGGTTTAATAGTAGATCAGACACAGCAGAAAAGATAATTAGTAAACTGGATAGAAGTGAATAGAAAATTTCCAGATTGAAGTGTAGAGGAAAAAAGGATGGACAAATGCTAAAAACTAGTTTAAAAGACACGTGGGACATGATTTAAAGGTCAAACAGATGTGTCAAAACAATCTCAGAAATAGAGGTGAGAACTCATGGAGCAGAAGCAATATTTGAAGACAATATTGACTAAAAATTTTTTATACTTGTTAAAAAGGCATTAGTTCCCAAATTCAAGAAACTCTACAAACTTCAGGATAAATACAAAGAAAATCAGTCTAGGCACATTATAATAAAACGTGTTGGCAGCCAAATTCAAAAGATATCTTAAAGGCATCAAGAGAGAAAGAGATGTTGTTCAGTTGCTGTCGTGTCTGACTCTTTGTGACCCCATGGACTGTAGCACACCAGGCTACTCTGTCCTCCACTATCTCCCAGAGTTTGCTATAATTCATGTCCATTGAGTTGGTGATGCTATGCAACCATCTTGTCCTCTGCCAACCACTTCTCATTTTGCCTTTAATCTGTCCCAGCATCAAGGTCTTTTCCAATGAGCCAGCCCTTCACATCAGGTGGCCAAAGTGTTGGAACTTCAGCTCCAGCAATAGTCCTTTCAATGAATATTCAGGATTGATTTCATTTAGGATTGACTGCTTTGATTTTCTTGTGGTACAAGGGACTCTCAAGTATCTTCTCCAACATAATTCCATAGCATCAATTCTTTGGTGTTCAGCCTTCTTTATGGTCCAAATTTCACCTCCATACATGACCACTGGAAAGGTCATAGCTTTGACAATACAAACTTTTGTTGGCAAAGTGATGTCTCTGCTTTCAATACTCTGTCTTGGTTTGTCATAGCTTTCCTTCCAAGGAGCAATCATCTTTTAATTTGATGGCTGCAGTCACCATCCACACTGAATACATTACCTTCAAAGAAGCAACAATGAGACCGATAGCCAATTCTTCAGCAAAAATGGTAGGAATAAAGTGGCAATGAAAACTCTCTAAATTACTGAAAGATATAAATGCTAACCTACAATTTTATATCCAACAAAAAGCCTTCAAAAATTAAAATAATATTTTAGAAAACAAAAACTGCACTAAAAGGATAACTGAAGTCAAAAGGAAAGTGCTTCCAGATGGAAGCATAGTTACTCAAGAAGGACTGGAAAGGGTATATATCTGATAAATCTAATTGAAGCCTGTCAGCTTAAACAGTAGCAGTAATGCCTTTTAGGGTTTTAAATTACATAGAATTAAAATATAAGCAAAAGCAGTTACAAAAGGCAAGAAGTAGGTAAATGGAGTTAAAGTTTGGAAGGTTTTGGCATTGTCCAAAAAATGGTAATGTCCTAATTTAGATATTAATAGATCTTAATAAGCCAGCATGCATATTTCAATCTCTAGGGTAACCACTAAAATAATAATAAAATAATATATAAATGAGGATTTAATGGGAGGAGATAATGAAATAATAAAATTACTTAAATTTGAAGGAAAGCAAGATAGCATAGTAAAAATTGGACAGTAATCAAAGGGAAAAAATAAATAGTAAAAAGTAATTTTAACCTCAGTGTACTCCAGTATTCTTGCTCGGGGAATTCCATGGAGCCTGGTGGGCTATAGTCCATAGAGTCACAAAGAGTTGTACATGCCTGAGTGACTAACACACATACACACACACATACACACACACATCAAGAATTAGACTAACAGGGAAGCCCAAGGGTAAAGGAACAAAGTATTCCAATTAAAACAAATATTGACAGACTAGATTTAAAGACAGTAGTTATGTACTGCTTATAAGAAATATACCTTAAATGTAAAGGCATTGAAAAGCTAAAATAAAGAGAATGGAAGAAGACATACCATGAGAACCCTAACCAAAAGAAATCTGGTGTAGTTTTAAAAATATCAAAGTAGACTTTAAGCCAAAAAAAGTTTCCTAGACATGAACAGAAATTTTTATAGTGATAAAAGTGTTCTTTCAACAAGAATATATAACAAATCTAAATTTGTATGCACCTACTGACCTAAAAATTATTTTATTAGAGCCTCAAAATATGTAAATCATAAGTGGGCATAATTAAAATGAGAAATAGATAAATATAAAATCATAGCTGTAGATTTTAAGATATTTCTATCTGTAATCAATAGAATAAGCAGACAAAAAAATGATATAAATATTTGAAAAACAAAGTGAGTAACATTGACCTAATTAATACATATAGAATACCACAGCTAATGAGTGCAGGAGACACACTTCTTTCAAGAACACACAGAACCTTTACAAAATAGGACAGATGAGTGGCCAGAAGACAAACATCAGTAAATTTCACTGAACTGAAATTATACAAAATATATTCTCTGGCCAGTGGAATTAAGCAAGAAACCAGTGATGAAAAGCTAACTTAGATATTCCCAAATGTTTGGGAGTTAAGCAATATACTATAAAATAACCCATGAATCAGAGAAAAGATTATAATGAAAGTTAAAAGTATCTCTAATTGAATGATAAAAACTGACACTCAAACTCTTAAAATGCAGCTAAAACAATGCTTGAATAAAATTTAGAACACAGAATACATATGTTAGAAAAAGAAGAAAAGTTGAAAAAAATCAAGTTTTCATCTCAAGAAGCTCTAAAAATAACAAGATATTAAACTCAGGAACCTTTGAAGAAGGGAAATAATAAAAACAAATAATCGAATCAGTAAAATAGAAAGAAGATGTACAATGAAATATTTAGAAAACCCCAAATTGACTAAGATTAGTATAATTGATATGCTCGGTTGTGTCTGACTCTTTGTGACCCTGTGGAATGTAGTCTGCCAAGCTCCTCTGTCCATGGAATTTTCCAAGCAAGAATACTGGAGTAAGGTGTCATGTCCTACTCCAGGGAATCTTCCCAACCCAGGGATCAAACTCACATCTCTGTGTCTCCTGCAGTGGCGGGTGGATTCTTTACCACTAATGTCACCTGGGAAGTCCCTATGTAATTGATAACCCCCTAGAAAGGGTAAACAAGAAAAATCCTAAGATGTATAAAACTTAAGACGTATGTATGTGAATATACTGCTAAGTCCCTTCAGTCGTGTCTGACTCTGTGTGACCCCATAGATGGCAGCCCACCAGGCTCCCCCATCCCTGGGATTCTCCAGGCAAGAACACTGGAGTGGGTTGCCATTTCCTTCTCCAATGCATGAAATTGAAAAGTGAAAGTGAAGTCGCTCAGTCGTGTCCAACTCCTAGCAACCCCATGAACTGCAGTCTACCAGGCTCTTCCATCCATGGGATTTTCCAGGCAAGAGTACTGGAGTGGGATGCCATTGCCTTCTCTGATATATATATATATATATGTATATATGATGTATGAAACTTAATAATGAAATTATCAGAGTAAATCTAGTGCTATATAAACACATGGTGCCCACGTTAGGTTTATTTCATAAATGAAAGTTGCTTTAGCATTTTAAAATCAATCAGTGAATTGATACATTATTTAAAATTATAAAATTATTTAAATAGCTGGAGGAAAAAACATTTTATAAGATTCAATATTCAATCATAATGAAACCCTCAGCAAATGAGGACTAGAAGGGAAGTTCCTAATCTGATAATGAACATCTATGTAAAACCAATAGCCAGAATCGGACTCATTGGGTAGATACTGAAAGTGTTCCCTTTGAGGGATGGAATGAAACAACTGTATCTGCTATCACCACTTCTATTCAGGATTCTACTGGTAAGTTTAGCCAATGAGGTAAGGCAAGAAAAATAAATAAAATGGTTGTAATTTGCAGGCATAATTGTAAACTAGATAAACCAAAAGAATCCATAAATATTCTATAAGAATTAATATGTGATCTCAGCTGGCTTGCTGGATACAATTAAATATGTAAATATTGGTTTTATTTTTACACACTAGAAATAACCATAAGTTAAAAAATTAAAATGCCTTTAAAATAGCATAAGCTATTCAATACCTAGGAATAAATCTAACCAAAGATGTATAAGACATTTACACAGGAAGCCATGAAACTCTATGGGGAAATTTGGAAAAGTAGGAAGTTCTCAACTCTATTAAGTGATGTTGAGAGTTGTGTGAAATGTGGATTGAATTAACCATTGGATCTGATAATAGAGAGTATGTGGTAACCTTGGGATGAACATTTTCAATGTAATATGTTAATATTGGGGTAAAAGATTGATTCTTATATATTTAAAAGAGAATGTGAGGTGAAGATTCAGAAACAGCAGGAATGAACAAATATCAGAGCAGATTTTTTTTTCCATAAAAGAGAATGTAGATAAACAGGATAGTGGCTTAAGGGGACATTGGGTCAAGGATGGTCTTTGCTGGGTTCTTTTGAATTTCTTTTTTGAAAAAGACAGGAGTGTGGCAGTATGTAGTAGAGAGGGCTTCAGAGCTCAGGTAATAAAGAATCTGCCTGCAATGCAGGAGACCCCGGTTGAATTCCTGGGTCAGGAAGATCTGCTGGAGAAGGGATAGGCTCAGTTCAGTTCAGTTGCTCAGTCATGTCCAACTCTTTGTGACCCCATGGACTGGAGCGGCTTCCCTGTCCATCACCAACTCCCGGACCTTACTCAAACTCATGTCCATTGAGTTGGTGATGCCATCTAACCATTTCATCCTCTGTTGTCCCCTTCTCCTCTTGCCTTCAATCTTTCCCAGCATCAGGGTCTTTTCAAACGAGCCAGTTCTTCGCATCAGGTGGCCAAAGTATTGGAGTTTCAGCTTCAGCATCAGTCCTTCCAATGAATATTCAGGACTGATTTCCTTTAGGATTGACTGGTTGGATCTCCTTGCAGTTCAAGGGACTCTCAAGAGTCTTCTCCAACACCATAGTTCAAAAACATCAATTCTTTGGCACTCAACTTTCTTTATAGTCCAACTCTCACATCCATACATGACTCCTGGAAAAACCATAGCCTTGACTAGATGGACCTTTGTTGGCAAAGGAATGTCTCTGATTTTTAATATGCTGTCTAGGTTGGTCATAGCTTTTCTTCCAATGAACAAGCATCTTTTAATTTCCTGGCTGCAGTCACCATCTGCAGTGATTTTGGAGCTCAAAAAATAAAGTCCGTCACTGTTTCCATTGTTTCCCCATCTATTTGCCATAAAGCTATGGGACTGGATGCCATGATCTTAGTTTTCTGAGTGTTGAGTTTTAAGCTGCTTTTTCACTCTCCTCTTTCACTTTCATCAGGAGGCTCTATAGTTCCTCCCTTTCTGTCATAAGGGCTGTGTCAACTGCATATCTGAGGTTACTGGTATTTCTCCCAGCAATCTTGATTCCATCTTGTGTTTCATCCAGCCCAGTATTTTCCATGATGTATGCTGCATAAAAGTTAAATAACTAGGGTAACAATATACAGCCTTGACATACTTCTTTCCTGATTTGGAATCAGTTTGTTGTTCCATGTCTGGTGATAACTGTTGCTTCTTGACCAGTATACAGATTTCTCAGGAAGCAGGTAAGGTGGTCTGGTACTCCCATCTCTTTAGGAGTCACAGTTTGTTGTGATCTACACAGTCAAAGGCTTTGGAATAGTCAACAAAGCAGAAGTAGATGTTTTTCTGGAACTCTCTTGCTTTTTTGATGATCCAGTTGATGTTGGCAATTTGATCTCTGGTTCCTCTGCCTTTTCTAAATCCAGCTTGAACACCTGGAAGTTCACAGTTCATGTACTGTTGAAGTCTGGCTTGGAGAATTTTGAGCATTACTTTGCTAGCATGTGAGACGAGTGCAATTGTGTGGTAGTTTGAACATTCTTTGACATTACCTTTCTTTGGCCTCAGGTCAAACAACAGGGAGGGGACACAGCCCTGCCCATCAACAGAAAATTGAATTAAAGATTTACTGAGCATGGCCCAGAGACTGAGACAGAACTGTGTTTAGAGGAGGTATGGGTCAGTAGTGGACTGCTGCAGGTGCAGGGGCTCTGGGTGCAGTAGACATGGGTATGGCATAAGCCCTCTTGGAGGAGGTCACCATTAACCCACCATAGAGCCACCAGAACTTACCCAGGACTGGGGAAACAGACTCTTGGAGGGCACAAACAGAATGTTGTGCATTGCAGGACCCAGGAGACAGGAGCAGTAACCCCATAAGAGACTGATCCAGATTGACTGTGAATGTCCAGGAGTCTCTGGCAGAGGCATGGGTCGGAGGTGGCCTGCAGGAGGGTTTAGGGCACTGAGTGTAGCAGTGTGTGCATGGGACCTTTTGAAGGAGGTTGCCATTATCTTCATTACCTCCACCATAGTTTGTCCTGAGATCAAAAAACAGGGAGGGAACACAGCCCCATCCTTCAACAGAAAACTGAATTAAAGATTTACTGAGCATGGCCTGTAAAACATCCACATTTTAGGAATCAGTGAACTAAAATGGACTGGAATGGGTGAATTTAACTCAGATGACCATTATATCTACTACTATGGGCAAGAATCCCTTAGAAGAAATGGAGTAGCCATCATAGTCAACAAAAGAGTCCAAAATGCAGTACTTGGATGCAATCTCAAAAATGACAGAATGATCTCTGTTCATTTCCAAGGCAAACCATTCAATATCATGGTAATCCAAGTTTATGCCCCGATCAGTAATGCTGAAGAAGCTGAAGTTGAATGGTTCTATGAAGACCTACAAGACCTTTTAGAATTAACACCCAAAAAAGATGTCCTTTTCATTATAGAAGACTGGAATGCAAAAATAGGAAGTCAAGAAACACCTGGAGTAACAGGCAAATTTGGCCTTGGAGTACAGAATAAAGCAGGGCAAAGGCTAATAGAGTTTTGCCAAGAGAATTTACTGGTCATAGCAAACACCCTCTTCCAACAACACAAGAGAAGACTACACATGGACATCACCAGATGGTCAGCACCAAGATCAGACTGATTCTATTCTTTGCAGTCAAAGTTGCAGAAGCTTGATATAGCCAGCAAAAAAAAAGATCAGGAGCTGACTATGGCTCATATCATGAGCTCCTTCTTGCCAAATTCAGACTTAAATTGAAGAAAGTAGGGAAAACCACTAGACCATTCAGGTATGACCTAAATCAAATCCCTTATGATTATACAGTGGAAGTGAGAAATAGATTTAAGGGGCTAGATCTGATAGACAGAGTGCTTGATGAACTATGGACAAAGGTTTGTGACTTGTACAGGAGACAGAGATCAAGACCATCCCCAAGGGGAAAAAAATGCAAAAAAGCAAAATGGCTGTCTGAGGAGGCCTTACAAATAGCTGTGAAAAGAAGAGAAGTGAAAATCAAAGGAGAAAGGGAAAGATACACCCATTTGAATGCAGAGTTCCAAAGAATAGCAAGAAGAGATAAGAAAGCCTTCCTCAGTGATCAGTGCAAAGAAATAGAGGAAAACAATAGAATGGGAAAGACTAGAGATCTCTTCAATAAAATCAGAGATACCAAGGGAACATTTCATGCAAAGATGGGCTCAATAAAGGACAGAAATGGTAGGGACCTAACAGAAGCAGAAGATGTTAAGAAGAGATGGCAAGAATACACAGAAGAACTGTACAAAAAAGATCTTCACAACCCAGATAATCACGATGATGTGATCACTCACCTAGAGCCAGACATCCTGGAATGTGAAGTCAAGTGGGCCTTAGAAAGCATCACTATGAACAAAGTTAGTGGAGGTGATAGAATTCCAGTTGAGCTATTTCAAATCCTATAAGATGATGCTGTAAAAGTGCTGCACTCAATATGCCAGCAAACTTGGAAAATGCAACAGTGGCCACAGGACTGGAAAAAGACAGTTTTCATTCCAATCCCAAAGAAAGTCAATGACAAAGAATGCTCAAACTACTGCACAATTGCACTCATCTCACACGCTAGTAAAGTAATGCTCAAAAGTCTCCAAGTCAGGCTTCAACATTACATGAACCATGAACTTCCTGATGTTCAAGCTGGTTTTATAAAAGGCAGAGGAACCAGAGATCAAATTGCAAACATCCTTTGGATCATCAAAAAAGCAAGAGAGTGCCAGAAAAACATCTATTTCTGCTTTATTGACTATGCCAAAGCCTTTACTGTGTGGATCACAATAAACTGTGGAAAATTCTGAAAGAGATGGAAATACCAGACACCTGACCTGCCTCTTGAGAAATCTGTTTGCAGGTCAGAAAGCAAAAGTTAGAACTGGACATGGAACAACAGACTGGTTCCAAATCAGGAAAGGAGTACGTCAAGGCTGTATATTGTCACCCTGCTTATTTAACTTTAAGCAGAGTACATCATGTGAAGAAGGCTGAGCGCCGAATAATTGATGCTTTTGAACTGTGGTGTTGGAGAAGACTCTTGAGAGTCCCTTGGACTGCAAGGAGATCCAACCAGTCCATTCTGAAGGAGACCAGCCCTGGGATTTCTTTGGAAGGACTGATGCTAAAGCTGAAACTCCAGTACTTTGGCCACCTCATGGGAAGAGTTGACTCATTGGAAAAGACTCTGATGCTGGGAGGGATTGGGGGCAGGAGGAGAAGGGGACGACAGAGGATGAGATGGCTGGATGGCATCACTGACTCGATGGACGTGAGTCTGAGTGAACTCCAGGAGTTGGTGATGGACAGGGAGGCCTGGTGTGCTGCGATTCATGGGGTCGCAAAGAGTTGGACATGACTGAGTGACTGATCTGATCTGATCTGACATCATGCAAAATGCCAGGCTGGATGAAGCTGGAATCAAGCTGGAATCAAGATTGCCATGAGAAATATCAGTAACCTCAGATTTGCAGATGACACCACCCTTATGACAGAAAGCAAAGAACTAAAGGTCCTCTTTATGAAAGTGAAAGAGGAGGGTGAAAATGTTGGCTTTAAGCTCAATATTCAGAAAACTAAGATCATGGTATTAGTGATCTGGTCCTTCATGGCAAAAGGTGGGGAAACAGTGGAAACAGTGGCAGACTTTATTTTCTGAGGCTCCAGAATCACTGCAGATGATGACTGCAGCCTGTAAATTAAAAGACACTTACTCCTTGAAACAAAAGTTATGACCAAACTAGACAACATATTAAAAAGCAGAGACATTACTTTGCCAACAAAGGTCCATCTAGTCAAAGCTGTGGTTTTTCCAGTAGTCATATATGGATGTGAGAGTTGGACTACAAAGAAAGCTGAGGGCTGAAAAATTGATGCTTTTGAACTGTGGTGTTGGAGAAGACTCTGAAGAGTCCCTTTGATAGCAAGGAGTCCAACAAGTCCATCCTAAGGGAAATCCTGAATATTCATTGGAAGGACTGATGCTGAAGCTGAAACTCCAATACTTTGGCCACCTGATGCGAAGAACTGACTCATTGGGAAAAAACCTGATGCTGGGAAAGATTGAGGGCAGGAGGAGAAGGGGTTGACAGAGGATGAGATGGGTGGATGGCATCACCTACTCAATGGACATGAGTTTGAGTAAGCTCCAGGAGTTGGTGATAGACAAGGAGGCCTGGCCTGCTGCAGTCCATGGGGTTGCGAAGAGTTGGACGTGACTGAGTGACTAAACTGAATTGACTGAACTGCCTGCCCATCAGAACAGTACCCAGTTTCCCCCTCGGTCATTTTCTCCCATCAGAAAGCTTCCACAAGCCTCTTATCCTTCTCCATCAGAGAGCAGACAGACTGAAAACCACAATCACAGAAAACTAACCAATCTGATCACATGGACCACAGCCTTGTCTAACTCAATGAAACTATGAACCATGCCGTGTAGGGCCACCAAAGACAGATGGGTCATGGTGGAGAGTTCTGATAAAATGTGGTCCACTGGAAAAGGGAATGGCAAACCACTTCAGTATTCTTGCCTTGAGAACCCCATGAGCAGCATGAAAAGGCAGAAAGAAAGAACACTGAAAGATGAACTCCCCAGTTCGGTAGGTACCCAATATGCTCCTGGAGATCAGTAGAGATCTAACTCAAGAAAGAGTGAAGAGACAGAGCCAAAACAAAAACAACACCCAGTTGCAGTCGTGACTGGTAATGGAAGTAAAGTCTGATGCTGTAAAGAGCAATATCGCATAGGAACCTGGAATGTTAGGTCTATGAGTCAAGGCAAATTGAAATTGGTCAAACTGGAGATGGCAAGAGTGAACATCAACATTTTAAGAATCAGTGAACTAAAATGGACTGGAATGGGTGAATTTAACTCAGATGATCATTTTATCTACTACTGTGGACAGGAATCCCTTAGAAGAAATAGAGTAGCCATCATGGTCAACAAAAGAGTCTGAAATGCAGTACTTGGGTGTAATGTCAAAAACAACAGAATGATCTCTTTTCGTTTCCAAGGCAAACCATTCAGTATCACAGTAATCCAGGTCTATGCCCTGCAGTAATAGTGAAGAAGCTGAAGTTGAATGGTTTTATGAAGACCTATAAGACCTTCTAGAATTAACACCCCAAAAATGGGATAGGCTACTCACTCCAGTATTCTTGGGCTTCCCTTGTGGCTCACCTGGTAAAGAATCCTCCTGGAATGTGGGAGACCTGGGTTCGATCCCTGGTTGGGATAATACCCTGGAGAAAGGAAAGGCTACCCACTCCAGTGTTCTGGCCTGGGGAATTCCATGGACTGTATAGTTCATGGGTTCTCAAAGAGTCAGACACGACTGACAGACTTTCACTTCACTTATCTTCCTTTTTTTTTTAAAAAAAAAAAAAAAAAAAAAGACAGGAGTGTGGCAGTATGTAGTAGAGAGAGATTTGTAGATTAGATTTATGGTTTCTTCCCCAGGGTTCTGGGCTCTCTGTCACCTAGGAATGCAGGTAGGCATCTAGTTCCATGTCTGCAAACATCTCATGATGTTGAAAAGGTTCCCTGAACACTAAAGGAGAAGTTCACTATTGTGCCCCAAGTACATGGAGTTAGTTCTCAGGGTTCAACCTGAGCTCTGGTTCAACCTCGGTTTGGTGTTAAATAATTAAGTCTCTAGCCCTGCCTAAGATCCTTCACTGTCTCCTATTTATCCTGGGGATAAAATGAAAACAACCAAGAATGGCTTACAAGGCTCTGACCCCACTTTAGACCCCACTTCACAATTTCTAGTCCACTCATATCATTATGTGCTCTCCCCGCTGACCTGCCTCAGGGGACCAGTTGTCCTATTTTCTCAAGACTGAGGGACTTCACAGAATGTAAGACTTTTGGTTTTAAAATTTTTGAAAGTTTCAGGCAAACCAAATGATTTGCTTGCACCATCTTCTGTGTTCACTCATGCCCAAATTCCTGAAAATCACTGATTATTTCCTGAATGTACTTTACTTTTTCTTGGCATTACACAACTGTAATTCTGTTGGCATATCAGCCCCTGTCTTTTTCTTGGCTAAATCCTCTTTTCCTATTCATTTATTGAGTTATAACCAACCATACATGTTCATATTAGTTTCAGGTGTACAACATAGTAATTTGGTATTTTTATATATTATGAAGTTCATCACCATATAAAATTGTTACAATAGTATTGTCTATTTCGCATGTGTACATTATTGTATAGCTGGAAATTTGTACCTCCTAGTCCCTTTCATCTGTTTCATGTTTGCCTCCCCCTCCTACCCTGGCAATGACAAATTTGTTGTCTGTATCTATGAGTCTGTTTCTGTTTTGCTTTCTTTTTCAGATTCCACATGTAAATGAAATCATGTGATATTTTTCTCATCTGACTTATTTTGCTTAGGATCGTCCATGTTACTGCAAATGGCAAGATTTTATAAATGACCAATTAGTATTCTGTTGTGTATATATATGTGTGTGTGTGTGTATACACCATATCTTCTTTATCCATTCACCTATTGGTGAACCCACAGGTTGCTTCCATATATTGGTTGCACTGCACTGTTTTGATTACTATAACTGTGTAGTGTGGACTTTCCTATAGCTCAGATGGTAAAGAATCTGCCTGTAATGCAGAAGACCTGGGTTTGATCCCTGTGTCAGGAAGATCCCCTGGAGA
This sequence comes from Bubalus kerabau, assembly GCF_029407905.1. Classification (NCBI taxonomy): domain Eukaryota; kingdom Metazoa; phylum Chordata; class Mammalia; order Artiodactyla; family Bovidae; genus Bubalus; species Bubalus kerabau. The sequence goes on along the minus strand of NC_073628.1, from coordinate 108,352,150 downwards.
AGGAAATGGAAATCCATTCCAGTATTCTTGCCTGGAGAATCCCATGGACGGAGGAACTGGGCAGGCTATGGTCCATGGGGTCACAAAGAGTTGGACATGACTAAGTAACAAACACACAACTTTGTAGTGTAATTTTAAGTCTGGGAGCATGATATCTTCAGCTTTGTTCTTTTTCAAGATTGCTTTGGCTAGTCAGGATCTTTGGTGGTTCCATACAAATTGTAGAATTCTTTTTTTTGTAGTTCTGTGAAAAATGCCATTGATATTTTGATAAGTTTTTTTTTTTTTGATTCTGTAAATTGCTTTGGGTAGAATGGACATTTTAACAATATGGATTATTCTAATCCACGAACATAGTGTCTCCTTTCATTTATTTGTGTCATCTTCTGTTGCTTTCCTCAGTATCCTACAGTTTTCAGAGTACATGTTTAAATTTATACTGAGGTATTTTATTATTTTTGATGCAATCATAAACTAGTTCATTTTTTGGTGAAATCTTTGGGGACTGCAAGGAGATCCAACCAGTCCATCCTAAAGGAGATAAGTCCTGGGTGTTCTTTGGAAGGACTGATGCTGAAGCTGAAACTCCAATATTTGGGCCACCTCATGTGAAGAGTTGACTCATTGGAAAAGACTCTGATGATGGGAGGGATTGGGGGCAGGAAGAGAAGGGGATGACAGAGGATGAGATGGGTGGATGGCATCACTGACTCAATGGACATGAGTTTGAGTGAACTCTGAGAGTTGGTGATGGACAGGGAGGCCTGGCGGGCTGCGATTCATGGGGTTGCAAAGAGTCAGACGTGATTGAGTGACTGAACTGAACTGAACTGAACTTGGGGTTTTCAATATAGTATCACAAATCCTGCAAATGATGACAGTTTTACTTCTTCCTTTCCAATTTGGATGCCTTTTATTTCTTTTTCGTACCTAATTGCTGTGGCTAGGACTTCCAATATTATGTTTAATAAAACATATTGGTGAGAGTGGACATCCTTGTTTTTCTTTTTTTCCTTAATCTTAAAGGAAAAGTTTTCAGCATTGGCTGTTATATTTGTTGTAGGTTTGTCATATATGATGTTCATTATGTTGCGATATGTTCCTTCTATACTTACTTTGTTGGGAGATTTTATCATAAATGGATGTTGAAATTTGCCATATACATTTTCTGCATGTATTGAGATGATTGTATGATTGTTATTCTTTGTTAATGTGGTGTGTCATATTGATTTATTTATGGGTGTAAAAATGTTTTTGCATCCCTTGAATAAATTCCACTTGATCATGATGTATGATCCTTTTAATGTATTATTGAATTTGAATTTGGTTGGCTAATATTTTGAAATTTTGCATCTGTATTCATCAAGGACATTGGCCTATAATTTGTGTGTGTGTACACATGTTGTCTTTGTCTAGTTTTGTTAGCTAGACAAAGGGTAGTGCTGGCTATGTAAAATGAGTGTGTAAGTATTTCTTCCTCTTCAATTTTTTGGAATAATTTGAGAAGGATAGGCATTAATTCTTCTTTAAATGCTTGGTAGAATTCACCCATGAAGCCATCTGCAGGGGAGTTTTTTGATTACCAATTCAGTTTTTTGACTAATAGTTGGTTTATTCAGATTTCCATTTCTTCATGATTCAGTTTTGAGATTGTGTATTTCTAGGATTTTATCCATTTCATCTAGGTTGTCTAATTTCTTGGCATATAGTTGTATTTTCTCATGATCATTTGTATTTTTGTGGTGGTGTTTGCATTTTCTCCTCTTTCATTTGTGATTTTATTTATTTGAGTCCTCTCTCTTTTTCTGCCTTTTTTCTTTCCTCTTCCTTTTTCTTCCTTCTCCTTTCTTCCTTCCATAGCTAAAGATTAGTCAATTTTGTTTATATTTTTAAAGAACCAACTCTTAGTTTCATTGACTTTTTCTATTTTTTTTTTGTTTTAGTCTCTCATTTATTCCCACTCTGATCTTTATTATTCCTTTCCTTCTACTAACTTTGGGCTTTGGTTCTTTTTTTTCCTAGTTCTTTTAAATGTACATTTAGATTCAATAACTGAGATTTTTTTTTTTTCTTTAAACAAGACTGTCTCTATGAACTTCTCTTTTATTTATTTATTTCTGACTGTGTTGAGTTTTTTGTAGTTGGAGTGTGCAGGCTTCTCACTGTGATGGCTTCTCTTGTTGCAGAGGACAGGCTCTAGGGTGTGTGGGCTTCAGTAGTTGGGGCTTGTGGGCTGAGTAGTTGTGGCTCCTGGGTTCTGGAGCACAGGCTCAATAGTTGTGGCACACAGGCTTAGCTGCTCTGAGGCATGTGGGATCTTCCCAGATCAGGAATTGAGCCTGTGTCTCCTGAATTGGAACACAGATTCTTTACCACTGAGCCTCCAGGGAAGCCTGAACTTTCCTTTTAGACCTGCTTTTGCTGCATCCCATAGATTTTGGAAAGTTCTGTTTAATTTTCATTTGTCTCTAGATAGTTTTTGATTTCTTTATTGACCCATTTTTTAAATTTAAATTTATATTTATTTATTTTAATTGGAGGCTTATTGCTTTACAATATTGTATTGGTTTTGCCATACATCAACATGAATCCGCCAAGGGTGTACACGTGTTCCCCATCCTGAACTGCCCTCCCACCTCCCTCCCCGTACCATCCCTCTGGGTCGTCCCAGTGACCCACTGTTTAGCAGTATGTTTTTAGTCATGCGTGACAACTTCCTGTAGATGACTTTTAGTTTCGTACCATTGTGGTGTGGAAGAGATGCTTGAAAAGATTTCAATCTTCTTAAATTTATGGAGACTTTTGTTTTGTGGCCTAAAAGGTAACCTATCCTAGAGAATGTTCCTTGTGCATTTGAGAAGAATGTGTATTCTGCAGTTTTTGAATGCAATGATCTTCTTATATCTATTAAATTCATCTGATCTAATGTGTTATTTAAGGCCTGTGTTTCCTTATTGATTCTTTCGTCTGGATAATCTACCCATTAATGTAAGTGGAGTATTAAAGTCACCTACTATTATTGTATTATTGTTAATTTCCCTTTATTTCTGATAATTTACTTCTTACACTTACATTGTCTTATGTTGAGTGCATATTTCTCTGCCTTTTTATTTTGTTTGATCTTCTTTGTTTCTATGAATTAAACAAAAAAGCCACCTCTCCTATTCTTGAAGGATTGGCCTTGTATGGAAGTGTTCCTTGTATAGACTACTTGTAACTGGTGGCTTTGACAGTGCAGCTGGGGCTGGTAGGTCTGTGGTAGGGGTAAGTACCTTAGGGGTACTGTGCCTGAGGCCACTTTGGCAGAAGGCTGGAACTGGAGTGGGAATGGGTCAGGGGGAATCTGGGAGGGACTCAGTGGTGCTCACTGGTGCCTCAAACCCTGGAGAAGGCTCCTTACTCATTTGGCAGGAGCTCTAAGGTTAGTTGGAGAAGGAAATGGCAACCCACTCCAGTATTCTTGCCTGGGGAATCCCGGGGACAGGGGAGCCTGGTGAGCTGTCCTCTATGGGGTCTCATAGTCTCGGACACGACTGAAGGGACTTAGCAGCAGCAGCAGCAGCTAAGGTTAGTAGATGGATTTATTTCCCCTATATTATAGGTGCCCTTTAAGCTGCTGTTTTCTCACTGTGTCCCATTATGGGTGAATCTGAGTTCAGTTCTTCAACAGTATCCTTTCTTACTGTAGGTCACAGAGTCAGGAGTGGGGTTCCTGTGGATACCATGTCTCTGTCTTTCCTACCCACATCTATGTGGTCCTTTTACATGCCGTAGCTATTTGTCAGCCCTCAGGTTTTCTTCTGGAGGATTTCTCTATATATAGGTGTATATTCAGTGTGCCCTTTGAAGAAGGTGAGCTCAGGGTTTTTCTATACTACCATCTTGGATCCTTTCTTTGTCTTGTAAAACTCAGGTCAAAGCCCCCTCTTTCCAAGAAAGGCTTCCCTGTCCTCCCTATTCCCCTATTCTAGATTGGGTCTCCACTTATATCTATATAAATTTGGGCTTGCACTTAACTATAATACTTATCAACTGAATTGATAACATTTTTATCTCTCTTGGATTGCAAGCTCCTTGAATATAGGAGCTATGACTTTTAACTCATTTTAGTATCCTTAATACTTAGCATAATACCTAGCTTGTGATGATTAACAAAGGCTTGTTGAATAAAAGAATGTATAAACAGGTATTATAATGGGTGGAGGAACCAAAGAAGGTTACAGCTAGAAGGAATCATGGAGTGGTCATTCCCAAGCAATGTGCAGTCCTACAGTTCTTCTTGGATGAGCTGCCAGAATTGAATTCATCTGTGAAATGTATGTATTTACCACATAGAGTATTGTGAGGATAAAATGAATGAATAAGTATGGAAATCTTAGGAGAGTTTTTGGTACATTGTAAGTGTTCTAGCTATCTGTTGAGTAATAAACCATCTCAGAGCATAGTGATGAAATTATATGATATTATCTCTCTGCTTCTGGGGATTGGCTAGGCTGGGCAAATCTGTCTCTGTCTCTCTAATGTGATTGCAGTCAGGTAGCCGCTGCAGCTGGGGTCCTCTTGAAGCGTTCTTCATTCACATGTCTGGAACCTGGGCTGGAAAGACTCATGTGCCTGATGGTTGAAATAGCTGGACTCATGGGGCATCTTTCTGTATGTATATGTTGTCTTTCCACATGGTCCGTCCAGTGTGGCAGCCTCTGGGTGGTTTTCACATATGTATAGACTTCATATCTAGCACCTAAAAACTCCAAGAGCAGATTTCCAAGAGAATCCATGGGAAGCTATGTGGCCTTTTATGGCCTAGCCCATGCATTTTCAACAGAGGTGATACTGCTTTCTGCGGGTTGAAAATCGATTTGTGTTAAGGTGTCAAAAATACCATTTTTTTTAATGTAAAAAACACAAATATACATACAATACAAGAAATATATTTGTGGAATTAAAATATTAGGTTGGCCAAACAGTTCATTTAGGTTTTTCTATAAGATGTTTCGGAAAAACTCGAAAGAATCTTTTGGCCAACCCAATATTATGGAGATGAAAATGCAATGAGAAAAATAATATCTAAAAAGGCTTTCTACATGTAAAATATCATGTATGAAATGAGATGCCAGTCCAGGTTCGATGCACGATACTGGATAATTGGGGCTGGTGCACTGGGACGACCCAGAGGGATGGAATGGGGAGGGAGGAGGGAGGAGGGTTCAGGATGGGGAACACATGTATACCTGTGGCAGATTCATTTTGATATTTGGCGAAACTAATACAGTTATGTAAAGTTTAAAAATAAAATAAAATTAAAAAAAATAATAAATAAAAATAAAAACACACACACACACACAAAAATAAATAAATAAAAAGGCTTTCTAGGGAGGGAAGAAATAGTGAATAAAAAAAGGTTGAGAAGCTGTGTGTTGGCCTTAAAAGTCCCATAGTGTCATTTTGGCTATATTCTGTTGATATATGCAGTCAGAAGCCTGCCAAATTCAAAGGGAGAGACAGAGATCTCCGTCTCCTAAGGGGAAGAATATCAAAGAATTTGCTGCCATATTTAAATCAGCCAGAGTAAACATTCTATAGATTCTTGAAATTATGGAGCTCTGTTAGAAGCAAAGTTATACAAAGTGCAGAACATGAAAAGCAGCGAGGAGAGGGGATCTGTTAAAAGACAAAGTGAACTTGAACCTGTGACAAAGCAAGAGGTCTTGTTTCTAGGCTCACATTAGAATGCTCACCTTCATGTACAGAAGAAGGAGGGGTCAAGGCAGCTGAGTCTTCAGGACTAGCCCCGTCATCCAGAAGGGGCCCACACGAAAGGGTACGGTAACTCTCAATGCTTTTACAGACACTGGAAGGTGCTGTGACATTGTAGTTGTGACTGTTATTATCATTATTGCTGACCCCAGTATCCCTGTCTTAAGCATTGTTTGGAAGGACAGTCTTATTTTACAGATTAGAAGAATGACCTGGAGAATGAAAGCAGCTTGACTGTTGACACACACAGAGATGAATCCTGCTTTGCTAGGTTCCCATGAATTCCCATGCCTAGAGAATAATTCGAGAAATCATTAGTAACTGATGGACCACAGTTGTTACTGTGCAAAGAGCCAAGGCTTAGAGAGACTCCAGAGGCCCAAGGCTGCCTACTCTCAGTGGAGAGAGCCTTGGGCTTTGTTCACGTGGCTGTGGGTGTGCTTCCATATCTCAGTGAGGGCGGGCTGTTCCAGATCGCCCATCTCATGGGTACCGTATTTTCTTCTCTCGATACTTTGGCACACTTGTTTATCTTTTTTCTCAGCCCTTACAAAACTCAGGTCTTTTCACTGTTTTTTTTTTTTTTTTTTTTTGATGCTAGACATTTAATTTATAATAATTAATACAATACTAATTACATTAGTATATTTTCATAGTAAGTTTTTGGTAGACAAAATATTTGCTTACAATCAGTTTTGAAAAATGGGTTTATTAAGCAAAGAATTCCATGTCAAAACACTTGTTTACTAGTAATACTGCTATTACTTCACTGTTTAACTGTCTTCCATTGGTGTTTCTGAGAAGCTGGTTATGTAGTTGTCTTTTTTCCTGCTTGTAAAAAATATTGGATTGGTATTTTGTGGGCTTATAATAACCTGTCTAAATGTGTATTTTAAAAAATTTATTGATCTTAAAATTATTCTGCTTCCTGAGTGAAGACACTATACTGTATTCCAGAACTATGTATATTCTTGTAAATAGGCTTCTTTTCCCTTTATTCCACGCTTAAGTCATGAAGAATAATCTCAGCATGCCTTTTGCCCCTGTGCATTGTAGGAAGCTGTTTATCCCTAATATCTCAGATTAAATTCTTCAGATACTCAGGACATGGCTTTTTCTCACTACTTCATATCCTTCTTCTGGAACTCATGTTGTTGTGCTCAGTCATATCTAACTCCCTGTGGCCCCATGGACTGTAGCCCACCAGATCCCCCTACCCATGGAATTTTCCAGGCAAAAATACTGGCTGCTGCTGCTAAGTCACTTCAGTCATGTCCTACTCTGTGCGACCCCATAGACGGCAGCCCACCAGGCTCCCCCATCCCTGGGATTCTCCAGGCAAGAACACTGGAGTGGGTTGCCATTTCCTTCTCCATTGCATGAAAGTGAAAAGTGAAAGTGAAGTCGCTCAGTCGTGTCTGACCCTCAGCGACCCCATGGACTGCAGGATGCTATTTCTCACTCCAAGGGATCTTCCCAACCCAAGGATTGAACCCATGTTTCTTGCGTCTCCTGCATTGGCAGGCAGAATCCTCACTGCTTATGCCACCTGGGAAGCCCCTCTGGAAGTCATTGCAAAACTGAAAAAATCTTCAACTTCCCTGATATTCCCTTTAACTTTCTATTATATCTGAAACCTGTTTCCTCTGAGCACCTCATTTTCCCCTGGAGTCTTCGTAAGTGGAGGCTGTTTCCCCTCACACACCCCTAGTATCCACGGCTGGAGGTGTCAGTGTATGTTCTTGCTCTTCATAGATGATTACCAATCATTTTTCCATTCTTCCTGAATTGCACATCATCAGAGTATAACCACTCTCTAATCTTTTCATTTTTACTTCAAAAGTAACATGTCTTACTTTTGGGGTCCATTTTTGGATCTTTTCTTACTTTTTCAATAAGTAAGGTGGAGTGTGGATTGAAGGCATGGAGGCAGAAGGTGGGGATGGCAAGGAAAGGGATGTTCTTATATATCAACTCAGGCTTGGTCCAACCTCAGTAAATTTTGGGAATGATGGTAGAAATACCTGTCCTGGCCTGCCTTTCTTTGGATCATATATCACATAGCCTCAAGAAAATGGACAATGGTCTGCTGTTTATGGACCCATCAACAGAAATGGCAGTATACCTCTCAGATGCCGAGGATGAAAGCATCACAGAGCATCTTGAGATTACTAAATTCATATTTTTTACCTAAATAATTCCATTTCTTGAAATGTCTTCTAAGAAAGGAATGAGAGAGGTGGATAAAGATAATTTTGCAATGTAATTCATCCCAGTGTTGGAAGCAATCTAACCTTTCCATGATTGAGAGTTTGTTACATAATTGTGGTGTAAATATAAGAGGAAATATTAGGAAGGGATGGAGTCTGTCTTATTTATGTGCACAGTGACCACCAAAAGTGTGGCATATAATAACCCTACAATAAAAATATTTTTGGTAAGAATCTCATTGAGATCTAATTCATATACCATACAAATTACCCATTTAAAGAATATAACTCTTTTTTTTTGCATATTCATGGCTATAGGCAGTAATCAATTTTAGAACATTTTCATCACCCCAAATTGAAACCCTGTATCCATTAAGAGTTACTCTTCATTTCCCTTGTACTGCCGAGTTCTTTGCAGCTAATTCTGCTTTCTGTATCTATGGATTTGCTGATTCTGGACAGTTAATATAAGTGGGATGATTCAATACGTGATCCTTTGTGATTGGCTTGTTTCAGTTTTCATAATGCTTTCGAGGTTCATCTGTGTGGTACCATAAATCAATATTTCATTCCTTTTTATTGCCAAATAATATTACATTTTTCTACTTTTTGGCTAACATGAATAATGCTACTATGAACATTCATGCACAAATTTTTGTGCAAACATGTGCTTTTATTTTGCGTGGAATATATATTTAGGAGTAGAATTCCTAGGTCATATGGTAACTCTGCTTAAACTTTGGCAACCACTACACTGTTTTCCAAAGAGGCTAGACATTTTACATTCCTACCAGTAATGTATGAGTATTCCAATTTCTCCACATGCTTGCCATACAATAATTATTTGTTGAATAAAACAATAATATAGATACTTGATGTAAGATTATAAAATTGTAAAAAATACTGTAATTGTATTTTTTTTTTTCTTTTACAAATTTGCGTGGTAAACAAAACTTGTAGGAAATATAATAGGTTATGGACTTCCCTGGTAGTCCAGTGATGAAGAGTCCACCTACCAATGCAGGGGACACAGGTCTGATCCCTGGTCTGGGAAATTCCACATTCTGCGGGGTAACTAAACCCATGTGCCACAGTTACTGAGCCCATGTGATACAACTATTGAAGCCTGGGTACCCAGAGCCTGTGCTCCGCAGCAAAAGAAACCACCACAATGAAAGGCTCACACACCACAACTAGAGAAACCTGTGCATAGCAGTGAAGACCCAGCACAGTCAACGATAAATAAAAAAGTTTACAAATAAATTAGAAGTTCATTTTTATCAAAGAAATATAAAAGGTTATTTCTGATTTGATAAGATTCAGTTCAGTTCAGTTCAGTTCAGTCGCTCAGTCATGTCCGACTCTTTGTGACCCCATGAATCGCAGCACGCCAGGCCTCCCTGTCCATCACCAACTCCCAGAGTTCACCCAGACTCACGTCCATCGAGTCAGTGATGCCATCCAGCCATCTCATCCTCTGTCGTCCCCTTCTCCTCCTGCCCCCAATCCCTCCCAGCATCAGAGTCTTTTTCAATGAGTCAACTCTTCACATGAGGTGGCCAAAGTACTGGAGTTTCAGCTTAGGAATAATCAAAAGTTCATTATAATAATCACATATTCTAACTTGCTGCCATGAAGAAACATTGCTTTTAAAAGAAGAAAAAAAAATTTTTTAATGTTGTTGGTCAGTAGGAAGTTGTATCAGAGATGAGAAGCTCTCTGAAGAAAGAAGTTTTTATAGGCAGTTGAGTTTGAGTACAGGTGTTGCTTGCATTGAGCTGCATTCATTTGTCTTGTTTTTGGCCGAACGTGAGGACTCAGTGGGGTTCAGCGTTATTGTTGTTGTTTAGTCACTAAATACTTTGGCCTCCTGATGTGAAGAGCTGACTCATTGGAAAAGACCCTGATGCTAGGAAAGATTGAAGGTAGGAGGAGAAGGCGACAACAGAGGATGAGATGGGTGGATGGCATCACTGACTCAATGGACATGAGTTTGAGTAAGCTCTGGTAGTTGGTGATGGACAAGGAAGCCTGGCGTGCTGCAGTCCATGAGGTTACAAAGTGTCAGATATGATTGAGTGACTGAACTGAAGTCATGTTCGACTCTGTGACTCAATGAACTGCAGCACATCAGGCTTCCCTGTCCTTCACAATCTCCCAGAGTTTGTTTAAACTCATGTCAATTGAGTCAGTGATGCCATCCAACCATCTCATCCTTTGTCAACCCCTTCTCCCCTTTTCCTGTCTTTCCCAGCATCAAGGTCTTTTCCAATGAGTCGGCTCTTTGTATCAGGTGGCCAAAGTATTGGAACTTTAGCTTCAGCATCAGCCTTTCCAATAAATATTCAGGACTGATTTCCTTAAGGATTGACTGATTTTATCTCCTTGCTGTCCAAGGTCTTCTCCAGCACCACAATTTGAAAGCATCAATTCTTCAGCACTCAGCCTTCTTTATGGTTCAATTCTCACATCTGTACACAACTACTGGAAAAACCATAGCTTTAACTATATGGACCTTTGTTGAAAACAATAGAAACCAACTCTAGTAAAGCAGAAAAGGAATGTATTTGAAGGCTGTTGACTGGTTTGCAGAAGGTTGGAGATCCAAGCTAAGGAAAATGAGCAGACGCCAAGGAGGAAAGGAGTCAGTCCACCCCAGAGGAGGAATCAGTGGGCCACCAGGATCTTTATGTCTGGACAACATTGCTGGGACACTGAGTAACTCCCTGTGCAGACTCATGCTGCCATGTCAGAGAACCTGTGAATCTAATGTTGCTTTGCTTCTTTCTTTTTTTAACCTTGACAGCATTCAGTTTGATGAAGCTTAGGTCACATACCCATGCCACAACTGCTAGGAAGCCAGGAGAAGACTGTCTCCCCATGACCTATAGACAAAAGGAAGCATTCTTCCATAGTGTTAGGTCCCCCACCTCCTATATCTTGTGTGATTTCTCTCAACAGAAGGGCACTTGGGCACTCAGCAGGCAGGATCACATTGATTTTTAGTCCAGATTGCAATGTCATAATCACAAGCAAAAATTTGACAAGAAAGGACATTGTTGTTTCTTGTATGGGGGAGAAGGACCAGACTGACAAATCACTCATGGCAGGAAATACTACAGACAAAAATACCTCTTAGTGTTGTATTAATCAGGGTGACTAATGCTAGCTGCTGTTACATACAACTCCAAAGTCATGGTGCTGTAACACAAGATTTTATTTCTTGCTTAAATCTAGAGTCCAAATAGGTATTTACTAGGCAGCTTTCTTTCATCTTATGGTTCTACCAACTCCAAGGCAATCCTTTCTAGGACTTTCCTGGAACCCCTGCATGTGCAGACAATGAAAAAGTAGATGGAGCATCACTCAGGAGGTTTCAGGGCTCAAGTCAGGAAGTGGGGACCTCACCTCCTCTACATTCCGTTGGCTAGATGTCAGTCACATGGCCTCATTTAATTACAAGGAAGGCTGGGGAAATGCAGTCCGGCTGTGTGGCTAAGACAGCAAGGAAATGGGCTTGTTAAGTATGTAACCAGGCTCTGCCAGAAGTCCTTTATTTATAAAGGAAATGAAAATTAGCTTTTGGCAAAATCTACTGCAGTGATTCTTACTATGCTTTGGGTCAGTAGCCTCTTTGAGAGTGTGATAAACTCCCCACCCTAAAAAAATATACTGTGAGAACATTTTGTAGACAGCCTCAGGAATTAAGGCTACTCCTGCAATTTGCAGATCCCCAGGTTTAGAGCCCTTGGTGTATGTGGTAAGCAGAGAACAAGTTGACATTTCTTGAGTACCTACTATGTACAGAGTACATTTCTGGGCACTATGGAGTCAGATAGCTGAACTAGATGAAGTCTCTGATCTAGAGGGGCTCTCATTCCTAGGATGAAATCAGAGAGAGAAATGTCACCTAGACCCAAAATGCTAACTGCTGTACAGAAGCCTCAAGCATCAGCGTACATAGCTATAGGCCAATAAAGAAGTAAATCTTTAAGGTTGGGTTGCAAAGTAGAAATGAGACCGGCCATCCATTCATTCATCTATTCATTTATTTACTGAGTTCCTACTCTACTCTGGGCACTAGTTTAAGTGACTAGGATGAAGCAGTGAATAGAAGGAGCAAGAGTCTGTCCTCAGGGAAGCTTACATTCTAGTTGGGAAGATGAAAGCAGGAGGGAGATACTAGCTAAAAAAAAGTTTAACTCATTCAGTAACCATAGACCCTTGATGAACTCATAAACATCTTTGATTCTAAGGAGAAGGATTCCCAGGCAACACTGCCTGCTTAGAGGCCAGCATGGTTGACCTAAACCTCATGGCCACCCTGGCTCCCATCCTTGGAGAGGACCTGGCAGAGCTGGACCAGCTCTAAGTAGGACATGCCTAGCCAGATCAAATGGCTGGAGTCATCTGAGCCTATTCCCTGGAGAGCAAAACTGTCCATGTGAGAAACTACACAGAGGATGTTACAGATGTGACATTACCAAAAATGAGATATGAAACAAAGGAACTTTTCTAAACTATCATTAATAAAAAATCACAAAGTTTATCCCAGATAAAGGGCTGTTGCTGCTGCTGCTGCTAAGTCACTTCAGTCGTGTCCGACTCTGTGCGACCCCATAGACAACAGCTCACCAGGCTCCGCCATCCCTGGGATTCTCCAGGCAAGAACACTGGAGTGAGTTGCCATTTCCTTCTCCAATGCATGAAAGTGAAAAGTGAAAGTGAAGTCACTCAGTTGTGTCCGACTCTTAGCGACCCCATGGATTGCAGCCTTCCAGGCTCCTCTGTCCATGGGATTTTCCAGGCAAGAGTACTGGAGTGGGTTGCCATTGCCTTCTCTGATAAAGGGCTGTATAAGTTTCTTATACAACTAGGCATGCGTCTACTCTTTGACCCAGAAACTCTACTCTTAGGTATCCACTCAACTAAAATGAAAACATGTGTCCACAGAAACACTCAACACAGAATGTTTATGGCAGCTTTTATTCATAATAGCCACAGACTGGAAGCAGCCCAGGTGTCCATCAATAAGAGAATGAATAAACAAATCGTGGTGTATTTATAGAATGGAATGCTTCTCAGTTCTAAGAGGAAACATACCCCTGATGCAGACAACAATATGAATAAATCTCATATAAACATTATGCTGAGTGAAAAAAAGCCAGATGCAGAGAACATACTGTATGCTTTGCTGTTTATTGAGCTCTGACTGGTAAAGCTCTTGTCTGTGGTAGAATTAAAGTTCAAAGAGTTGTTTCTCATGGAAAAGTGGGGGCAGAGATTGATGAGAAGGAATAGGAGCGGACTCTCTGGGTGATGGTAATCTTCTATATCTTGTTGGGGGTTTGGGTTTCACAGGTGCATGCCTGTGTCAAAACTCAGAATGGTACACTTAAGATTTGTATATTGCATTTTATATACATTTTACCTCAAAGGAAAAGAAAAACCCTTAATTCAAGTTAATATGCATACTGAAGTGTTGTGAGTGATGTGAGCAGATGTCTCCATCTTTGAAGTATGTAAAAAACATTGAGATGGATGGACAAACAGATATATAATAGAGCAAGTATAGTAAAATGTTAATTATAGAATCAAGGAGGTAGATGTATGAGTATTTACAATTCTTTCAACATTTCTTTATGTTTAAATATTTTCATAATAAAATTTTGGGAAGAAAACTGCTATTGCTAAATAACAAACCACTCCAAGATTTGGTATCTTAAAACATTTATGATTTCTCACATTTCTGTGGGTTGATCTGATGGTTATACTGCTTCATGAGGTGTTGGCTAGGCTACTGAGATGGTTGGAAGGTCAAAAATAATCTCATTTAATTGGTACTGGTGCTGGCCACCAGGTGGGAGCGTATGGGCTTTGTTCTTTCCCTGTGGACTCTCTAACGGGCTGCTGCATTTTCCTCATGCTTGTACGCTTAGTTGCTCAGTCACGTCTGACTCTGCAGCCCTTTGGACAGTAGCCCACCAGGCTCCTCTGTCCATGGGATTTTCCAGACAAGAATACTGGTGTGGGTTGTCATTTCCTTTTCCAGAGGATCTTCCTGACCCAGGGATCAAACCTGTGTCTCCTGCATTGCAGATAGATTTTTTACTGGCTGAGCCGTAAGGGAAGCCCTGACTTTCCTCACGGTATGGCAGCTAGGTTCTAAGTGGGAAGTCCATGAAGGAAATAAGCAGAAGCTACCAGTTTTCTTTAGGCCTGGACTGGAAAATAGTGTCATTTTTTGCTGCATCCATATTTAAGGGAAGGGAAAACAGAGTCCACCCAATGGGAGGAATGGCAAAAATATACAGCCACCCTGAATTAACCAATATTTTTTGGACCAGTTATTTTATAGGACAGACTACCTTATTTTTGTGTTCTCATTATGAAAATATTGTAAGATCACTATCAAAGGCAGGGTTAATGAAAGAGAATGTAGTCACAATATATAGGGAACAGTGATTATGAAGGTATATTAGGAAGTTAGTTGATAACAATATTACTGTGTCACTTTTCAGATTTTTCTGGACTTTGTGACATTTGTGTTATTTGCCAGCTTTTAAGAATGTTTGTAAATATTACGATTTCATTTTTTGTTCTAAGGGAAATAAGGAGTGCCAGGAGAGCTAGGCTCATATAGGATAGTCAAGGGAAGGCCTCACTTAGAGCTAGCATTTTAACAGTAGTGTGTGCATGCTGAGTCACTTCAGTCGTGTCTGACTCTTTGCGACTCTATGGACTGTAGTCTGCCAGGCTCCTCTGCCCATGGGATTCTCCAGGTAAGAATATTGGAGTGGGTTGCCATGCACTCCTCCAGGGGATCTTCCTGACCCTGGCAGGATCAGGTTCACGTCTCTTACGTCTCCTGCATTGGCAGGCAGATTCTTTACCACTAGTGCCATCTAGCAAGTTCACAAAGATGAACCTGTAGAACCAGAATTCAGATTCCTGATGTGTTAATCACTCAGTCATGTCTGACTCTTTGTGACCCCATGGACTATAGCCAGCCAGACTCCTGTCTCCATGGAATTTCCCAGGTAAGAATACCAAAGTGGGTAGCCATTCCCTTCTCCAGGGCATCTTCCTGACCCAGGGATCAAACCCAGGCCTGCTGCATTGCAGGCAGTTTCTTTGCTGCCTGAGCCACCAGGGAAGTCTTTTAAACAAATATTTACTCTTAATCTCATTTTGAATTTGTAATTTTAAATTTTTTCCCTTAAAAAGGCCTCCAAATTACTGGATTGGTCAAAAAGTTGAACATTTTATGGAAAAATCCAGACAAACTTTTTGACCAACTCAATATATGTGTTTCATGCAACATAAACTTGGATTCTTCTCTGGATAAGAGTAAAATATAGTTTTATTTATCTTTGCTATAGGTCAGCTGTAAATTCTCTGCACTAGATCTATGGCTTACATCAGAGTACTTTAATAGCATCACAGTTAGATGCAGTTCATGCCTTTTCTTGCAAACAATTAACCAGAATCTTCTTTCAGTCAAATCCCAAGCACAACTAGAGTAAAGAACAGCTTACCTCTAAGAAAGCATAGGGGCTGGGATTGGGGGGAGAGTATATTTGCTCTCTCAAAATTGAATTTGTTGTGTTGCCTCATTGGGGGCATTTCCTTCTTTCAAGTAGTGAATTTTACTATTTGACTTATTAGTGTTTTATTCCAGGTTCATGGTTTAGAATGGGGCTCCCCAGTTAGCTCAGTGGTAAAGGATCTGCCAGTGCAGGAGACGCAGGAGACACAGGTTCTATCCCTGGGTTGGAAAGATCTCCTGGAGAAAGAAATGGCCACCCACTCCAGTATTCTTGCCTGGAGAATCCCATGGACTGAGGAGCCTGGTGGGTTATAGTCCATGGGGTCGCAAAGAGTCAGACATGACTGAGCATATATGAAAACTAAGGATTTCCAAATCTTTAATTAATTTATTTATTTGGCTGTGCTGGGTCTTAGTTGGGACTTGAGAGTTCTTTGAAAAAGTGAAAGTGAAGTCGCTCAGTTGTATCCGACTCTTTGCGACCCCATAGACTGTAGCCTACCAGGCTCCTCTGTCCATGGGATTTTCCAGGCAATAGTACTGGAGTGGATTGCCATTTCCTTCTCCAGGGGATCTTCCCAACCCAGGGCTCGAACCTGGGTCTCCTGCATTGTAGTTCTTTAGTTGCATGCAAACTCTCAGTTGTGGCATATGGAATCTAATTCCCTGACCCAGGCCTCTGGCTTTGGGAATGCAGAGTCTTAGCTACTGGACCAGCAGGCAAGTCCCAGGAGTTGCTTCGAACTCTTAATAGCATGTGCCTGGAGAGGTAGAAAATCATAAATGGTACCATCCGATCCTGCCAGTAGCAGGATACAGCTTAACATCTCAGGGAGATGAATTTTGTTGTGTTTAATGTGGAGCAAATATTCACTCCCCCCAATCCCAGCCCCTATGCTTTCTTAGAGGTAAGCTGTTCTTTACTCTAGTTGTGCTTGGGATTTGACTGAAAGAAGATGCTGGTTAATTGTTTGCACTTGGCATGATGGGGATAATTTCTAATGACCATTGGGTAGAGCATCTCTCACCCTTCTGGAGCTCCCCTCCCCTAATTCCCTCCAGCAAATACCATGGTTGACTTGCTTCTCTTTCCAGGCTGGCTTTTCCTATGTGTTCTCTCAGCCCCAACCACTGTGTGCTGTGGGTACAGATGGCAGCGTATCTCACTCCCACCCCTCTGTTCCTTAATCAGGCTTTCCTCTCTTCCTGGATGCCTTTTTCCCCATCATATCTACTTTCCTTAGTGCCAACCAGCCAACCCCTACTCTCCTCAGCCAATTCCTGTTCATTTTTATCTATGAATTTAGCACCTACAGGATAACTTAACAATTGTCCCAGGCTTGACTTCTTTTTCAGAATAACCCTACTCCCTTCACTCCATGGAATATATTAATTGATCTCTCCTAGCTGCAGCATCTCCAGATACTTGGGCTGTATCATTCAGAATTGTTTCTAGGGCATTGTACAACAGGTCACTGTATATAGTAGGAGGTCCAAAAGTGATGCTGAAATTGTGAACTTTTTTCTCACTAAAGTTATTCTCTTTCCAAGTCACCTCTTCCATTCTCATTTACACAGCCTGAAATTGGGAATCTCAAAAAATCTCCTACCTTTACTCTCCTCTTTTAGTATTACTTCTTAGTCTCTGAAAAGAAATTCTCTTCTCTTAAGTAGTGAGTTATAGGAGGGGAGAGATAATTTCTTGAAAGTAATGGCTCAGAATACCTTTCTCTGAAAGGTTATTCCTGAAAGCTGGCTGCTGTTAGCCAAATCAGCCTGCCTTAAGATAACGTCACTGGGAATTAAAGGATCACAGTTTCCAGAATTATGCCTCTCTATTAGAAACAGATTGTCTAAGCAGGTAGAAGGAAAACCCCAGGAAGAATGTGAGCTCTTGGGGAAGGTCAGAAGCAGGGAATAATGAGCAGTTACTTTATTACTTTTTTTTAATCTTTTTATTTGTATAACCTTTAAGGCTTCTGAGCAACATCTATGCAATTCTTTAGTGAATAATCAAGGAGTTATTGACTTTAGGTATCATTTTCAAAGGTTGCCAGAATCATGTTAGGTTTTTGTTGTTGTTTCCACGGTCCTCGGCATGCGGAACTTACCCAACCAGGGACTGAATGAATGACCCCTGAAGTGCAAGCTCAGAAACCTAATCAGTGCACTACAAGCAAAGTTCCAAGCAGTTACTTTATTGATACTGCCTCCTGTTTAGAGGTGACCAAAATTCTCATCAGAGGGCTTCTTCTGAGCATATCAGAGGCAAAAAAATCAGCTCACCTCCTCTGGACTTCTGTGCAAGCTCGGAATTGGCAGAGTATGGTCCTAGCTGATTTTCAGGGGTTGAATGAGAATGGTCCTTATTTTTTTTTTTTTTTTTTCTTGGAGTTTGGACCTGTAATCTCCCATAATTCTCTCTCTCATTAGCTCCCAAAGCTGAAACCACAGAACAGGTGTACCAAATATTCCAGTTCCCTTCCTGAGGAGCTTCTCTGTTACAGTGATGTCAGGCTTGATCATGTGATTGCCTTTGGCCAAGGCAATATGAGTGGAAGTACCTTGTGTCATGTCAAAGTCCAAGTTTTAGGGGACAGTGTCCCAAACGAAGCCTGCGCCATCAGCCTGGGTTTCAGATCGAAGGCGACATGGAAAGGAGTTGTTGTTGACCTAGGGTGACATGTGGCATAAATGAGAATGATTTCCTTATGGTTGTAAGTCCCTTTGATGTGGGGTTTGTTTGTTACTGCAGCCAATGTTATCTTAGGCTGACTGATACATGCAGTCAGTTAAAGCAATCTACTGGATTGCTAGATTTCCTAAAGAAAGTTGGGGAAAGAGCTTAACAGAAAAAGTTTTAGTCAACACTAACTTATTCAATATTTATTTTATAGATAAAGGAATTATTATAAAATAAACATTTCCACTTGCTTTAGTTATCTCTAACCTGGCATTATCCGTTCTGTGTCTATAGGTAAGTTGATTTGTAGTTGGCCTGGTCATTCTTTGAATATATATCAGGTACCTACTCTCATCCTACTCTGGGTGACAGGACAGGAAAGCCTGGTGTGCTCCAGTCCATGGGGTCACAAAGAGTCGGACACGAGTTAGTGACTAAACAACAGCAAAAAACTCTCATTCAAACACTGTTAGGTGCTGGACATAGTGGTTAACAGAATAGACAGGTCCTGGTCCCTGTAGAGCTTTTATTTTCATTAAGTTAGGCAAGTAAAAACCAAAATAAAGGGCCAAATATAAACATGGTAATTTTTGAAAGTGATTACATTACAAGAGCAATAAAGCAGGATAAAGTAATAGAGAGTACCTCTGAAGGGCAAGGGAAGGGCATGGGGTCTCTCTAGAACATTTGGGTTTACCATATAGAAGTAGCTCTCTTTATACTACAGAGAAATTAAACTGATATGTACAAATGGCTTTTTAAAATTTTTAATGGAGTCACAATTTTACATCAATTCCTTTACTAAAAGCATGGGAGATTTTAACACTGAGAGCCATTTTTTTAAATGAAAGATTCTTATTGTGATGTAAACATTCATCTTGAAATTTATCTGGAGTTAAGTCTGGATCTTATGCATAAAAGGACTTCACTCCATTGTTGAAGAGAACTCTTCCTGGATGACACTGGGAAGGACTCAGTTTATAAAGTAGCCAGGGAAACCCCATGACAGGGCAGTTAACTTTAGTTTGGTTCCAGAACATGAGACCCCTGTGTTCTGTGAAGCTCTGATCTAGGACATTCCATTTTCTGATGGTAGGGCTCCCCTTTGGACAGAGTCTGCCTTCTGCCTCCAACAAGGCTAAGAAGAGCTCAGAGTGCTGATGGTCACACTCACAAAAGCCTACCCACTAGGTTTTATGTTTTCAAATTCAGCAAAATCAGCAAAACCAGAGAAGGTGAGAAGAATGATCACATCCATCAAAAGCTTCTGCACATCAAAGGAAACTATTAGCAAGGTGAAAAGACAGCCTTCAGAATGGGAGAAGATAATAGCAAATGAAGCAACTGACAAACAACTAATCTCGAGAATATACAAGCAACTCCTACAGCTCAACTCCAGAAAAATAAATGACCCAATCAAAAAATGGGCCAAAGAACTAAATAGACATTTCTCCAAAGAAGACATAAAGATGGCTAACAAACACATGAAAAGATGCTCAACATCACTCATTATCAGAGAAATGCAAATCAAAACCACTATGAGGTACCATTTCACACCAGTCAGAATGGCTGCGATCCAAAAGTCTACAAGTAATAAATGCTGGAGAGGGTGTGGAGAAAAGGGAACCCTCTTACACTGTTGGTGGGAATGCAAACTAGTGCAGCCACTATGGAGAACAGTGTGGAGATTCCTTAAAAAACTGGAAATAGACATGCCTTATGATCCAGCAATCCCACTGCTGGGCATACACACTGAGGAAACCAGAAGGGAAAGAGACACGAGTACCCCAATGTTCATCGCAGCACTGTTTATAATAGCCAGGACATGGAAGCAACCTAGATGTCCATCAGCAGATGAATGGATAAGAAAGCTGTGGTACATATACACAATGGAGTATTATTCAGCCATTAAAAAGAATACATTTGAATCAGTTCTAATGAGGTGGATGAAACTGGAGCCTATTATACAGAGTGAAGTAAGCCAGAAAGAAAAACACCAATACAGTATACTAACGCATATATATGGAATTTAGAAAGATGGTAACAATAACCCTGTGTACGAGACAGCAAAAGAGACACTGATGTATAGAACAGTCTTATGGACTCTGTGGGAGAGGGAGAGGGTGGGAAGATTTGGGAGAATGGCATTGAAACATGTGTAACATCATGTATGAAACGAGTTGCCAGTCCAGGTTTGATGCACGATACTGGATGCTTGGGGCTGGTGCACTGGGACGACCCAGAGGGATGGAATGGGGAGGGAGGAGGGAGGAGGGTTCAGGATGGGGAACACATGTATACCTGTGGCGGATTCATTTTGATATTTGGCAAATCTAATACAGTTATGTAAAGTTTAAAAATAAAATAAAATTAAAAAAAAAAAAAAAAAAAAAAAAAAAGGTAACTCATATTTTGCAACCATTATACTCTTCAGTGAGAATCAGAAGATGTCAAAATCAAAAGCCATGAAGCTCATCATTTTACAGCTGTGGTTGTTGTTGTTCAGTCGCTCAGTCATGTCTCACTCTTTGTGACCCTATGGACTGCAGCATGCCAGGCTTCCCTGTCCTCCACCCAGAGTTTGCTCAATATCATGTCCATTGAGCTGGTGATGCCATCCAACCATCTCATCCTCTGTTGCCCCCTTCTCCTCCTTCCCGCAATCATTCCCAGCATCAGGGTCTTTTCTAATGAGTTGGATCTTTGCATCAGGTGGCCAAAGTATTGAAGCTTCAGCTTCAGCATCAGTCCTTCCAATGAATATTCAGGACTGGTTTCCTTTAGGATTGACTGGTTTGATCTCCTTGCAGTCCAAGGGACTCTCAAGAGTCTTCTCCAACACCACCATTCAAAAGTATCAATTCTTTAGCACTCAGCCTTCTTTACATTCCAACTCGTACAACCATACATGACTCCTAGAAAAACCATAGCTTTGACTAGACGGACCTTTGTTGGTAAAGTGATATCTCTGATTTTTAACACACTTGGTTGTCATAGCTTTTGTTCCAAGGAGCAAGTGTCTTAATTTCATGGCTGCAGTCACTGTCTGCAGTGATTTTGGAGCCCAAGAAAGTAAAATCTGTCACTGTTTCCATTTTTCCCCATCTATTTGTCATGAAGGGATAGGACTGGATGTCATGATCTTCATTTTTTGAATGTTGAGTTTTAAGCAAGATAAGAGATTACTATGAATTTTCTGAGTTGGTTTGTTCATTTATTCTCTCATTCATTCATTCAGTCATGCACTCATTCATTCAACAAATGCTCATTAAGCACCAAGTCACTTGGAGCTGGGCACTGAGCTGGACCCTGAGATGGTAACAGAGGAAAATCTTTGTTCCTAGGTTTTCAGTGTGGACAGTCTAATGGGAGTGAGAGCTAGAAGGAAAGGCAGATGGTTCTATGAGTTCTGCTTATCCCTAAATAGCCTGATCTGCTCTAGGTAGCAGTGACCAATGATGTATTCCCTGAGGAGCTGACCCTGCAGCAGATATCTGAAGGTTGAGTAAGGTTCAACAAGGAGAAGGACATATAAAGGAGATGCTTTGAGACCCTTCCAGGGCAGGGAGCAAAGTACTCACAAAGGAACTCTGGTGATGGGAGTATGGTATGCTCAGAAAACTGAAGGTAATTGAGATTGGAGAGTGAAGAGCAAGAGACCAAAGTTTCTAAGGGAAGGGAGGAAGTCATAAGCATGATGAAAACCTCTAAGGAGTGAGTGACATAACCAAATTTTCTTTCTGAAAAGAACATGCTACCTAGGAATAGAAGGGCAACCACTGAATGCAGATTTAAAGATCTCCAGGAAGCATACAGCAGATTTTATGTATCATACTTTATGGTGAAATAGTGAAAGCATTTCCCCTTGAGACCAGGAGTAAAACAAAGATTTCCCTGATAACTACTTTCTGTAAGTCCTAGACAATGTCATAAGGTCAGAAAAAGAAATAAAAATCACAGTGATTGGGGAAAAGACCTGTTACTGTTTGTAGGTGAAAATAATTATCTAGGTACAAAGTCCAAAAGAATCTGCCCACAAATTGTTAGAAGTAATATACAAAGTTGGAAGGTTATTAGATGCAAGAGCACTATAAAAAATAAATTGTTTAAAAGGATGGAGAAAGTGTGGATAAAAAAGAAGCCTCCTATACTGTTGGTGGGAATGTGAGTTGGTACAGTCACTATGGAAAAAAAAGCTAAAAATAGTATTGGCAAGTATTAGCATATGATTCCACAATCCTGCTCTTGAGCATGTATCTGGACAGAACTATAATTCAAACTGATATATGCACCCCTATATTCATAGCAGCACTATTCAGAATAGTCAATACATGGAAGCAACCTAAATGTCCAGCAACAGATGAATAGATAAAGAAGATGTGAGATATATATACAATGGAATATTACTCAACCATTAAAAAGAACAAAATAATGCCATTTGCAGCAATATGGATGGACCTAGTGATTATCATACTAAGTGAAGTAAGTCAGAAGGAAAAAGAGAAATGATATGATATGATATGATATCACTTATATATTGAATTTAAGATATGACACAAGAAAGCCTATCTATAAAACAAGGACAGACTCACAGACATAGATAACCAACTTGTGGTTACCAAGGGTGAAGGGGAGTAGGAGAGGGATGAACCTGGAATTTGGGATTGGTATTGGGTTGGCCAATAAGTTCGTTTGGATTTTTCCATAATATGTGGTGGAAAATCCAAATGAACTTTTTTGCCAAGCCAATAGATGCAACCTATTACATATAAAATGGATAGAAAACAAAGTCCTACTGTATAGCACAGGAAGCTATATTCAATGTCTTTTTTTAAACCATAATGAAAAACAATATAAAAAAGAATGTCTGTAAGTGTATAACTGAGTCACTTTGCTGTTTAGCAGAAATTAACACAACATTGTAAATTATACATCAAGAAAGGGTTTGTTTTTTTAATATGCTAGCAGCAAGAAAGCAGGAAGTAAAGTGTTAATAAAGATGCATTTACAATAGCATACAAATGGAATACTTATGAATAAATCTAATGAGTTCTTCTGAAAATGTGAAACACTAATGAGAGAAATTTAAAAAGACAAGTAAAAGTATTCATCATATTTGTAGATCACAAATGCATTTCTGTAAAAATGTCAACTTTTCCTACATCTACAGATTCAATTCAGTCTCAATCAAAAGCCCTCACCCTTTGAAGTTAGAAATTGATGAGATGATTCTTAAATCTATGTGGAAATGGAAAGGGCTAAGATTAGTTAAGGCAATATAGAGGAAGCAAAATCAACAGTAGTTAAGACAGTGTAGTATTGACACCTGGATGGACAAAAAAGACCAATGAAACAAAAGAGAGAACCCAGAAATAGACACACACATTTACAGTCACTTGATTTATATGGGGACACTGCAATGTGGTGGTGGAATGGTTTTTTTAAAATGAACGCTGCTGGGTCAGTTGGATGATTCATGTGAAGAAAAAATGACAGGTGGATTGTAACCTACTTGTGAAAGGCAATGCAAGCAAAAATAAGACAAAAACAAAACTCTCTCAGAAGAAGATGTGGGAGAATAATTTCATAATTTGGGATTGGGCAAAATCATTTTAAGTAGCAGATTCAAAGCTCCAACCAGAAAGGACAAAATAATTGGCAAGTTGGACTACATTAAAATGAACAGCTTCTGTTCTTCACCAGATACCACAGAGGGAGTGAAAAGGCAGTTCATGAGATGAAAGAAGATATTTGAAATGCATATATTTGACAAAAGACTCATTTCCATACAAATAATTGTTACTGTTCAGTTGCTAACTTGTGTCTGGCTCTTTGCGACCCCAGGGACTACAGCCCACCAGGCTTCCCTGTCCTTCACTATCTTCTGGAGTTTGCTCAAATTCATGTCCATTGAGTCTGTAATGCTATCTGACCATCTCAACCTCTGTCACCCTCTTCTCCTTTTGCCTTCAATCTTTACTTCAGGGTCTTTTCCAGTGAGTCCGCTCTTCACATCAGGTGGCCAAAGTATTGGAGCTTCATCTTCAGTAATGGTCCTTCCAATTAATATTCAGAGTTGATTTCCTTTAGGATTGACTGGTTTGATCTCCTTGCTGTCCAAGGGACTCTCAAGAGTCTTCTCTAGCACCACAATCCACAATTTGAAAGCATCTATTTTTTGGTGCTCAGCATTCTTTATGGGTCCAACTCTCCCATGACTGCTGGAAAGACCATAGCTTTGACTATATGGACCTTACCTTGGCAAAGTGATGTCTCTTCTTTTTAAAATACTATGTAGGTTTGTCATAGCTTTTCTTCCAAGGAGCAAGCGTTTTTTAATTTCATGGCTACAGTCACCATCCACAGTGATTCTGGAGCCCATGAAAAGAAAATCTGTCACTGTTTCCACTTTCCCCCTTCTATTTGCCATGAAGTGATGGGACCAGATGCCATGATCTTAGTTTTTTGAATGTTGGGTTTTAAGCCAGCTTTTTGACTCTTCTCTTTGACCCTCATCAAGAGGCTCTTTAGTTCTTTACTTTCTGCCATTAGAGTGGTATCATATCTGAGGTTGTTGATATTTCTCCTGGTTGTCTTGTTTCCAGCTTGTGAGTCATCTAGCCTGGCATTTCACATGATGTGCTCTGCATGTGAATTAAATATGCAGGGTGATAATGTACAGCCTTGATGTACTCCTTTCCCAATTTTGAACTAGTCAGTTGTTCCATGTTTGATTCTATTAATTAACTGTTGCTTCTTGACCCACATACATGTTTCTCAGGAGACAGGTAAGGTGGTCTGGTACTCTTATCTCTTTAAGAATTTTCCATAGTTTGTTGTGATCCACAGAGTCAAATACTTAAGGCCTAGTCAATGAAGCAGGAGTAGATATTTTTCTGGAATTCCCTTGCTTTCTCCATGACCCATCAAATGTTGGAATTTGATCTTTGGTTCCTCTGCCTCTGTGAAACTCAGCTGGTACATCTTAAAATTTTCTGTTCATATACTGGTAAAGCCTAGCTTGAAGGCTTTTTAGCTAGCATGTGAAATGAGCACAATTTCACAGTAGTTTGAGCATTCTTTGACATTGCCCTTCTTTGGCATTAGAATGAAAACTGACCTTTTCCAGTCCTGTGGCCACTGCTGAGTTTTCCATGTTTGCTGACATATTGGTAAGAGTTCTTTAAACACATATAATGACCCTTACAGACCAATAGCTAAAAAGCAGTCAACTTAAGTTAGCAAAGGATTTTAACATTCACCTTACATTAGAGGACATCTAAATAGCTATAAAAACATATGAAAAATATTCAACATCATTATGAATCAGGGCAATGCAAATTAAAAGCACAATGGTCTATAAGTTGTACCCTCACCATAATGAAATAGAAATACATTGAAAATGGTAAAGGGTATCTGATGCTGAAAAGAATGGATCAGTCAGTACAATGAGACACCATTGGTAGGTGTGTTAGTTGGTACAGATTTTGAAAAACTGTTCAGTAGTGTCTACAAATGTTGAACATACTCCTACACTGTGACCCAGCACTTCTGCTCCTATATGTAGACATGCCCATCAGAAATGCATACATATGTCTGCCAAAATGCATGTATGTAAGTACCAGAGTATTTACATTGTGCCAAAAAGGCACAGTGTCAATACCAGTGCTATTCAGATTAGCCCCAAACTGGAAACAACCCAGATATCTATCAGCAGAAAAAGGAATAAATGAATCATAGTATATTCATGAGTAGATAATGGAATACGACAATAAGGAGGGTGTTAGTGACTAGAAGGGGCACAGTGGGGGTTTTCTCCGAAACTGGGGGCGGTGTGCTTCTTGATCTAGATGCTGCTTTTGTGGTTATGTTCACTTGGTGGTTGCTCAGCAAGCTGTACCCTTATGATAAATGTACATTTTGTGCACTATGTTGTACCTGAAATAAAAAATTCACTTTAAAACAGCAAGTAAACATAGTGACTGCAGAGCCAAGAAGATAGAAGGTGAGCAGTCAGCAGTGGAGCACTAGGCAGCTTTTCCAGGAGTTCAGGCACAAGGGGCTTCCTTGGTGACTCAGTGGTTAAGAATCCATCTGCCAGTGCAGGAGACAGGGTTCAGTCCCAGGGCTGGGAAAATTCCGCACGCCACAGAGCACCTAAGCCTGTGCTATGGAGCCTGAGAGCCACAACTACTGAATCCCACATGCCCTAGAACCCATGTTCCACAACAGGAGAAGTCACAGCAGTGAGAAGCCCATGTCCTGCGACTAGAGAGTAGCCCTTACTTGCCACAAGTAGAGAACAGCCTGAGCTGCAGCCAAGACCCAGTACAACCAAAAATAAACAATATATACATGAATACATAAAATTAAAGAGAAAAAGAATCCAGGCATAAGGCCAAGCTGATGGTGGTAAAAAAAATAGCAGAATAAGTAAGTTCCAGGGGAGTGAAGTTGAAAACCAAGAGGACTGGCAAATGAATTGGCTAAGGTAGGAAGCATGAGAAGCGGGTGTCAGAGTTGACACTTAGGCTTCGACTTGTGTAACCAGATAGAGAATGTTTCCCTCCCCATAAAAGGGGAGACTTGGAAGTTGTTGTTCAGTCACTAAATCATGACTGACTCTTTGTGACTCCATGGGTTGCAGCATGCCAGGCTTCCTTGTCCTTCACTGTCTCCTGGAGTTTGCTCAAATTCATGTCCATTTTGTCGGTGATGCTATCTAACCATCTCATCCTCTGCCACCTACTTCTTTTGCTTTCAGTCTTTCCCAGCATCAGGGTCTTTTCCAGTGAGTTGGCTCTATGCATCAGGTGGCCAAATTACTGGAGCTTCAGCTTCAACATCAATCCTTCCAATGACTGTTCAGGGTTGATTTCCTTTAGGATTGACTGATTTGATCTCCTTGCATTGGAGGGGGTTATTCATCAGGGTATCTGGGGAGATGAAGAGTATATGTTTAGAGTTGAGGTTCTGAAGAGATACACAAGTAAACTCATTGCATAGGCAGTGGATATGTAGGTCTGGAGTCCAGAGCCAAGACCAGGACTTGATGGATGTCTAAGAGATGGAACTTGAACTGAATTTTTGGATAAAGATACCAATTATCCTTATCTTGGGCACCACAGGGCCAAATGCTTTACCTGTAAAATTTCTTTCAGTTCCCAGGTCCATGGTCATACTATGAAGGTGCGGCATTCCCAAAGATCAAGGTGAGATTTAGAGAAGTTATGCAAATTATTAATGGATTGAACTGTAGGAAGGGGTAGAAAGAAGGATGATAGAGATGCTTAGATTCAGATCTTCTGACTTAAGTTCTGGGAGTTGCTGCTGAATCATGATGTTCCTATGGGTGGATTCACTGGTCTGTAGTGTCGTGGACCTCAGGTGAGAAAACAAGGGCAACTGCAGCATTTGCATTAGAAGAAATCTTCAAGAAAAGACTTCATGCATCCATCTGTCAGAATGGGAAGGAGCTCAGAGGTCTGAACTCCGTGATTGTCCCAGATTAGATTGGAAGATAACAAACCTAGTTAATACATCCATCAGCTAAATGACCTTGGGCAAATTGCTCAACTTATCCATGCCTGTGTGAGTTTTCTGTTGCTGCATAAAAAAATCACTGCAGCTTAGTGGCTTAAAATAGCACACATTTATCATCTCACAGTTCTTGTGGGGCAGCAATCTGGGCACTGCTCAGTTGATTCTTCCGTTCAGGTGAAGTGATCAGCCAGGGGCTGGGGTCTCATCTGAGGCTTGTCTGGGGAAGGATCTGCTTCCACTCACATGATTATTGACAGAATTCAGACCCTGGTAGAATGTGAGCTTTAGGGCCTCCACTCCTTGCTAGCTATCATTTGGAGGTCACCCTGTTTCCTTGTAATGCTGTTGTCTTTGTGCAGTGATTGACCTTGTCAAAGCTGGCTGGCAAGGAAGAATTAATAAAGAATGTCTCCTAGGAACTTCCATAGTGGTCCAGTGGTTAAGACTTTGCCTTCCAATGTAGGGGGTGCACGTTCAATCCCTGGTCTGGGACCTAAGATCCCACATGCCTTGAGATCAAAAAACCAAAACATAAAACAGAAGCATTATTGTAACAAATTCAATGAAGACTTTAAAAAATGGTCTACATTAAAAAATAATCTTTTAAATAAAGAATGTCTCCTAGAAAGATGGAAATTATAATGCAGAGCAACACATCATGAAAGTGACTTCCTCTCACCTTTTCATATTTTGTTGATTACAGTGAGTCTTAGGTCCTAAACCCTCAAGGGCAGAGGATGACACAGGGCATGGACACCAGGACTCAGGGATCACTAGGGGCCACCTTTGTGTCTCTCTGCTATGATGCCTCACTGTTCTTATCTATTTAATGGGAATAGCAGTTGTATCTACCTCATGAGTGTTTGTATGGCACAAATGATATAATGCATATAAAGCACTTAGCACAGTCCCTAGGACAGTTTGTGCTCAAAAAATGGTTAGCTTCTGTTTTTATTCTTCCAAATTCTGCAGTCATATGACCAAATGAAAGGATTATTTTTATAAATAGATTCACTGTGGATGGCCAGCTTCCTGTGGGACATTTAAAATGCAATGCCATTCAAATTACCAAGGAAGAATGCACCCTAACTCCAAATTTCTGTGGGAGAGTAGGAGCCCAACTTTGGTGGGCTAGTGGCTGAAATCTACCTGTTGTCATAAAGATGTGAGTTTATTTTTCTACTGTATAAAACCAATTATCTAATATAGATGGTCACTCCAATTCCCAAATAAATTTAATATGAATTATATGTGATAAGTAGTACTTTCAAAACCTCTTGAGGATTATTGTTATCATGAGCACATGTATGCAATGGCTTGTGTCTGCTTAACTACCTAAGAGGGTGATGTTTCTTTCTGTCTTTGCAATCTCTTCACAAATTGCCAACAGTGTACATCATATTCTAATGTAATGCTTATTCAATAATAGAATTATTTTCTTTTTCTTCTAAAAAATGCAGTGCAAACACACACCCACAATGGTGCAGGAGGGAAAAAATGAGGCAAACCAGTGACCATCATGTAGCATTGCAAAGGAGGAAAAGGCAGCCGTGTCTGGCACTGAAATATGACAAGTGAATGCCTCCACCATCTGGTGGAGTCTACCATCACCTTTTTGCTGATATATGAGCCAGGGTTCCATCACATTAGTTTCCAAATCAGCCATAGCATGGAGATCATGTTGACTTTCAAATACTGGCTCACTGATGTGCAAGTACAAATACCTGCCTTTTAGTCATGGACATGTAAGACATGTATCGTCCTTGCTGTTACAAATCAGCAGGCTCACAAGAGACCCTCTGATAATAATGTTTAACTTTAAACCAACAGGAGGTAGGGGAAATGGGTTGGATCAGGAGTAGGGAGTCCTGGGTCTAAATCCCGACTCTCCCAATGATGATTGCTGTGTCTTGGGTCCAGTTATTTCCTTCTGATCCTCAACTGCCTCATCTGTAATACCAGAGGTTTATACTACTGAGTCTCTACAAGTCTTCCCTCTGATAAATTTCTTTGATTCTGAATTTAAATGGCATGTTAGACTTCTGGTTCTGCTAGAGGTAATCGGAGTTGTGGCCGGCTTCTGTTCCTCCAAAAAGGTCAAGGCATCCAGCTCCCGATCCCTGTGTTTAATGTTCATTTGCTAACCTGAAATTTAAGTTGGTCATGCAAGAGCCTCCTGTGCCTGAATGCGTCTGAGGGTAAAAATGACTTCCCATGAATTCTCCCCGAGGGTGAGCAATTTCACATGCATTAGTACTCTTAGCTTCTGCACGACTTCTCACCACCCTCCTTAATGTTCTAGTAAAAGGTGTGCATTCACAGAATGCTAAAATGTTTCACAAAAAGAAGACTGGGGCTGATCTATCAAGCCTGCTAATGTCATTATATTAAAAAGGGACTTTTCAGGATCTCAGGAGGGGGATGTTTGTTCATTTGTTCATTCATTCAACAACCAAACACTTTGTAACTAACATATGTCAAACCAGAGTCCTGGGGATACAGGTCTGAAAAGGGAGATCAGTCTTAGGAAGCATAAAATTTAGTGGGATAAACAAGCAAAGATATAATTATATGTACACATGACCAAATGATGGATGGCATTATTACTTTAAAACCATTCTCTCTTTTGGGTGAGAATGAAGATTTTAATGAGGACAATAATGGTACTGATATTGTTGTTGTTGTTTAGTCGCTAAGTTGTGGCTGACTCTTTTGTGACCCCATGGACTATAGCCCACTGGGCTCCTGTGTCCATGGGATTTTTCAGGCAAGAACACTGGAGTTGGTTGTCATGTCCTTCTCCAGGGAATCTTCCTGACTCAGGGATCAAATCTGTGTCTCCTGCATTAGCAGGTGGATTCTTTATCATGAGACACCAGGGAATCCCATGGTACTGATATAACCAGGCACTATTTGAAGTGCTTTCCATATACTAACTAATTTAATTTTCACAAAAACTCTTTGATATAGGTGCTATTATGTATAATTCCCATTTTTCAGACAAAGAAATTTGCAGCAGAGAGAGGTCAAGTTACTTGTTCAGGATCAGGAGCCTATCATAGGCAGATTCCTCGTGATGGTTCCCCAGACCTGATAGAGCTGTTTATTCAGCAGGGATTCACTGGACATTAACTATGGGCTGGGGGATGGGGCATCAGAGATATGTTCCCCCTCCTGGAGGAGTCCACGAGCCGTGGTGCATGAGTCTATCAGAGCCACGCAGAGTCCATGCAGAATACTGTGGAGTCATTTGTGCCCCCAGTTTCCTTAATAACCAGGAATATCTCTCCCTCTCCATTTGCTTTTGACCAAATATGTAGCCCAAGAACATTGCAGACAAACTTCAGGCATTTAAGAAACATCTTAACAGGAATGTAAGCTGGTACATCCACTATAGAAAACAGTATGAAAGTTTCTCATAAAACTAAAAATAGAATTACCATATGATCCAGCAGTTTCACTCTTGGAAATATACCAGACAAAACTGTAATTCAAAAAGATACATGCACCCCCATGTTCATAGCAGTCACCACCAAAACATGGAAGCGACTTAAATGTCTATCAGCAGATGAATGGATAAAGAAGATGTGCTATATATACACAATGGACTATTACTCAACCATAGAAAGAAAGAAATCCTGCCATTTGCAGCAACATGGATGCAACTGGAGATTATCATACTAAGTGAAGTAAGTCAGAAAGAGAAAGACAAATATATGATATCACTTACATGTGAAGTCAAAAATATGGCACAAGTGATCCTATCTACAAAACAGAAGCAGACTCAGAGAGAACAGACTTGCAGTTGCCGAGAGCAGAGGTTGAGAGAAGGATGAAATGAGTGTCCAGGGTTGGTAGATGAAAACCATTACATTTAGAATGGATAAACAACAAGGTCCTAATGTATAGTACAGGGAAGTACATTCAACATCCTGTGATAAACCACAGTTTATAGAATATAAGGAAAAGAATATAAGAAATATAAGAAAAAGAATATAAGAAACAATGTATATATTGGGCTGGCCAAAAAGTTTGCTTGGCTTTTCCATAACACCTTATGGAAAAACTTGAAGTTCATTCAATTTTTTCCATAAGGTGTTTTGGATTACTTTGTTGTACAGCGGAAATTGTACAACATTGTAGATCAACTATACTTCAGCTAAAAAAGAAAGGAAACACCTTGACAGGTTTGTTGTTGTTGCCCTATCAGTAAACTGTATATTGTTAAATATTTTTCCCAGAGCAGGGACTTGTGCCAACTCAGAATATACAAGTGCTGAAATTCTCACATATCATTTTCATTTCTGATCAGAGTCATGTATGGGGAAACGATCTGTGGAATGTCCAAAATGGGATGCATGTCTTGGCTGCTCAGCCGTAGGTCCCAAGTTTTACCACCCTTTGTCACCAAGAGTGGTCTCCTCTTAAATAGTCTGCTGCTCATCTCACCTTGAAGTGGGTATTCCAGGCCTCATCCTGCCCTTTCATGAGCAGGCTGAGACTCATATATCATTGTCATAGAGTTATTTGTGAAGTGTTGTCATGATGCTTTGAAAAGTATGCTTTGATGCCGGGCTGCCAGCCATGTACTCTGAGTGGACAACAATGCAAGCAGATGTGTCAGAGGCCATGATTATCTGAGTAACATCAGAGAAACGCTGACAACCTCATGGGAAAAATCCCATTCCTAAGATTAGGTGAAGCATCATATGGGCCAGAGGAAAACATCTGTGTATCAGTGACCCTTCTTAAGAGTTTGTTTGCCACTGGCTGAAACCTCCTGGTCATTCCTGCAGCCTCAGTGATGCTTCCACTTTTCTTTTAACCTTGTCTCCTGTCCACATCTTCTCATCTTTCTTGCCCTCCTCCTCCTTTGCATTTGTTGCCTCTGTGTAGGGTTTCCTCCCCAGGTCTTTACCTGGCCACTTCCTTTATCATTCCCACCTTACCTCTAATGAGAAACCCTTCTCGACAACTTTGTTTAATATAAGCTCCCCTCCGCCCCAACCCTGCTCCTTTCTCTCCTAGCAGTCTTATTTTCTTCATAGCAATTCTTCTCATCTTTTACAAAATATTTTCTTTGATGTGGACCATTTTAAGTCTTTATTGAATTTGTAACAGTATTGCTTCTGTTTTATGTTTTGGTTTTTGGCCCTGAGGCATGTGGGATTTTAGCTCCCTGACCAGGGATCAAACCTGCACCCCTTGTATTGAAAGGTGAAGCCATAACCGCTGGACTGCCATTGAAGTCTGTTGTTGTTGTTTTTTGTTTGTTTGTTTGTTTTTAAAGAATTCTTCTTATCTCAAAAAAAAAAACCCAACAAACTTCTCTGTGAATTTATTATGCGTCTTATCCACTAGAATGTAGCTTCTTGAAGACAATGCTTTGCCCTACATTTCATGTGTATCCACTAGGCTAGGACCTGACCCAGATAAGATATGAAAATATTTGGGGTGGGGGTAGAAAAATAGATTAATGAATTAAATGAAGACAGAAAAATATTGGTTTCATTTTATAGAACTGGTTCAGAGTGTTATAGAACAGGTTATAGACCTTGGTGAGCTATTACATTCATAAGGGCTTCCTAGGAGAAGTCTGGTGGGCTGCAGTCCGTGAGGTCGCTAAGAGTCGGACATGACTGAGCGACTTCACTTTCACTTTTCACTTTCATGCATTGGAGAAGGAAATGGCAACCCACTCCAGTGTTCTTGCCTGGAGAATTTCAGAGACAGAGGAGCCTGGTAGGAGGCCGTCTATGGGGTCGCACGGAGTCGGACACGGCTGAAGCGACTTAGCAGCAGATGGTGCTAGTGGTAAAGAGCCCACCTGCCAATACAGGAGATGCAGAAGATGCAGGTTTGATCCCTGGGTTGGGAAGATCCCCTGGAGAAGGCAATGGCAACCCACTCCAGTATTCTTGACTGGAAAAATTCCATGGACAGAGGAACCTGGTGGGCTACAGTCCAGAAGGTCACAGAGAGTCAGACGCAATGAGCACGTGTGTACAGACAAAGGGGAGGATAGTTGGGGGTTTGATCCTGGACTGTGGAGCCACGTTGCCTGCATTTGAATCTCTGTTCAGTCATGGCCTGCGTGACCTCGGACAAGCTATTTAACCTCTCAGAGCCTCAGTGTTTCATTTCTGAAATAACACGATTGCTATAAGGATTAAAGGGGTTAATATTTGTGGAGTGCTTCCACGTTTCCTGGCACAGAGTAAGCAGGAGGTAAGCGGGTAGATATTCTTGGTATTATGTTGAAGTCACATCCATCTCCTACGGCAGTAACCCCCTCTGGGGGTGGTTCTACCCTCTAGGGGGCCTTTTGGGAGTATACTTGCACTTGCAGTGATTGGGGGGGGCCCTGGCACTTGGTGGGAGGAAGGAATGGTAGTTATCCTGGGATTTATAGGGAAGACTTTTTTCCATCACCAGCATGTCCTATAAACCAGCTGATGCTAGATGTTCATGTAGGTGAAGAGCCTATTTACAAGGACCTAACTGTGGGATTTTTTGTGTGTTTTTTTTTTGGCGTGGTTGAATTTACCCTGAATGTCTGAGGAGTTTACCTACATACAAATTGAGGAAAACCTATGCTTTGTTTTATTTGGAATTTTATCAGAAGTTGTTTCCTATTTTGAAAATATTCATCAAAGTTATACATGCTTCATGGTATTTGACCCACTAGAACAGCCACCTGAACCAGCATGTAGCTTGCAGCTGTCACGATAATTCTTCATATAAGAATTGACTTTTTTCTGCTTCCAAAATGCCAAATAGGAAAGCAGATATCGATATTCAACTGCTTATCTCTTGACACCAAATGAAGTCAGGCTGAGTGAGTGATCACAGACTAGTCCTGCTTGAGAATGTACTTTTTGAAATACACGTAATTTTAATCATTTATTTTACTTTATTTCTCTTTTATAATTAAAATAGTAAAGGGAGTTCTAACATTATCTTCGTGTCACATTGTGGTAATTCTTACAATATTTCAGACCCTCCATCAGCTAAATGATTTTAACTCACTGAAGGCTCAGATGATGGTTATCATTTTTTAGCAATAAAGTATTTTTTAATTAAAGTACATTAACATACATAAGATTTTTTTTAGACATAATGCTGGTGCACACTCAGTAGACTATAGTGAAAGCATGACTTTTATATGCACTGGGAAACCAAAAACTTCATGTGACTCACTTTATTGCAGTGGTCTGGAACTGAGCCCGTTGCATCTCTGAGGTCTCCCTGTATGTTTTATTTATTTTTTAATTAAAAAAATTTTATTGGAGTATAGTTGTTTTATAATGTTTGGATAATTTCTACTGTACAGCATAGTGAATCAGCTACACGTATACATATATCTCCTCTGTTTTGGATTTCCTTTCCATTTAGGTCACCACAAAGCATTGAGTACAGAGTTATACAGTAGGTTTTATACCGCAGAATTATACAGTAGGTTTTCACTTGTTGTCTATTTTTTACATAGTATCAATAGTGTATACATGGCAGTCCCAATCTCCCAGTTCATCTCTGCCATTACCATACTTTTCCGACTCCATAATCAAGTAGAAGCCGCGCTGACACTCCCGTGGTCTTGGATGAACTGGAGGCACCCGCTCAGTGAGCTTGTGCCAAGAGACCAACACTGGCTATGGGCCTCTCACTCTGGGCAGAGTTCCCTCCAGAGAGGCATGATGCTGACCTCACCAGGCAGCATGTTCACTGGCAGCCTCTAGAACTTGACGATGCTGGTTTTGGGGGTTTGGGGACCCTTCACCGACCTGGGATTGGCCCAGTGAATTCTGGTTCAAGCATGGTACCTGCTGCCCAACAACGGCAGTGTTAGCAAAGCTCCCTTGGGCCTCAGGAATGTGGGTTGTCTGCTCTTGCATTACACTGTACCGGGCAGCTCTGCTTTGAAAGATTATTTCGTAGTTACTTTTTGCAATTTTCCCATTTCTTTCTCATGACAACTCTCTACCCTGCCAGCCCACCATCTGCATCCTTTTCACTAAACCGCAGTGAAGAGTTAGAATTTTACAGCAGAGGAAGAGCATAACCTGAATGCCAGGTTATGACTACTGTCATTATTCAACACAATCTAGGATTTTCTGGACAATCTGAGACACAAGGAACCTCAAAGTCATCTAGATGAGGGTGCAGGAGATAGAGCTTAGAAGTGTTATCATTCTGTCATTGCATTTGTTTTTGTTTTTAATGTAAACATGGGATTATAAAGAATTAATGGTCCCCCAGTGTCTCATTCTAAATCCTTCAAAGTTAACTGTAAGAACAATGCAGTTCTCCTCAAGGCCAGAATTTTGTCCTTCATACAACATTCTGATCTTAGGTCTCTTTGTGAACGTCTGTTTTTTAAATACCTATGGTCGATTCACGTTGTTGCATGGCAGAAACCAACACAACATTGCAAAGCAATTATCCTCCAATCTAAAAATAAATCTGAAAAGCTAAATGTCTTATGAATAAATTAATAATTTATAATAATAATAAAAATGTTATCATTCTGAGTCAGACAAGAAAGAATCACCTGTCAAAATGTCAGAGATGTGTAAGGACACTGAGCTATCCCAGGACCACCCAGGGTTACAGGCAGAGGACAGATACCTGGACCCCTAGCTGTGGACCCTTCTGCAAGGTCAGAGTGGTGATGATTTCTGAAGAATTGGGGCAGATCAGGAGATTACAGCTGGTACGTCCAATCCAGCTCATTCCCTGCTTCTTGGGAGTGAGAAAAATTTTAGCCTGTATGTTGAAAAAATTTTTTTACATTTTTAAATGGTTGGGGAGTAAATAAAGGAAGAGTAGTATTGTGTAGCACATGAAAATGATGTGAAATCCAACAATCGATGTCCATAAATAATTTTGCTGGAAGGACGAGATTCAACAATCGATGTCCATAAATAATCTTGCTAGAAGGACCAGGATGCAGCATCTAAATAAAAATGACATCTTGGAGGAAAGTCTGAGATGGCAAGAAAGTGGGGTTGTATTTAAAATAATGAGCTCCTTACAAGTTAATAAGATAGCACTGTCAGGATGATGCCACCCTAATCTTATTTGTACCAGAGCCAAGGCCGAAATGCATTCTTTGGTTGAAAGGAAATGTAGCCTCAGTGATACTAATATTCAAGCAATTTACCAAGTGATAAAACTAAAGTAATTTATTATAATTTTACGAGGAGATCTCTTTCCTTGGCTTAGGAAAGGTTTTTATTGCCTCTAGTCCTGCAATTTCACTCTTGCTAATATTGATTTTGCTATAATCTCTTTACCTTTTTTACACTTTTCAAGTTATTTCTTGATGTGGATAAAATTCACTTTTTAACACAGTTGAAGATATAAAAACCAACCTTTGAGAAAACGTATTATGATAATTATATTTTACTACTGCTGGCCAATAGTATGTGTGTGCTGACAGAAAAAAATATATTTTTGAGTCACTAGACTTTTCTCTCTCCTTAATCTTTTTTTTTTTGTGTCTTAAAACGAGGGCCGAAGAGGCCAGGAATGTCCCCTTGAGGGCCCTGTCTATTGGGAAGGGCTTTGAAAAGCTTCTGAGAACAAAGATCAGCATTCTCTCTGCTGGCCTAGGTGGCTCTGGCAATACCCTTTAGTGGTTCCCTATTGTCCTAAATTATTTAATGAGTCCCAGTGCATTACATCTATGATTTTATGAAACCCTTGGAGGTAGGTAGGGTTCATGGTGAGATGTTACAAAGGAGGGAAATTAGGCCCATTGAGTTAAAACCCTGTCCTCATGCTCTGGCAGCTGCCATGTGATTCAGTGAGGGGGTCTGACCCCATGGATTCCAGGATCTTTCCACCACTCTGGGATGCAGGGCCTCCCTAGAAGTTACCTCCACATGACCAGAGACAACATGGGGACCTCTGAGGTCTGAAATGTAGGGCTGAATGCCCCCAGACTTGAGCGGTCTATGTCCTTCTCCCCTTTTTTTCATTAAGAGGAAAACAACATTTATAAGAAATAATTAACATTTCTTTAAATAAGTGAAAGCAAAGTAAATACAGTGGGTATACTAAATACAAAATATAAAATAATTCATTTTTTTCAGTTACATTATTATGTTCCTCTTTAAATATTTGCATGTGTGCTCAGTAATGTCTGACTCTTTGAGACCCT
This sequence comes from Bubalus kerabau, assembly GCF_029407905.1. Classification (NCBI taxonomy): domain Eukaryota; kingdom Metazoa; phylum Chordata; class Mammalia; order Artiodactyla; family Bovidae; genus Bubalus; species Bubalus kerabau. The sequence goes on along the minus strand of NC_073628.1, from coordinate 108,314,243 downwards.
CTGGATTGTTGCCCACCAGGCTCCTCTGTCCATGGGGATTCTCCAGGCAAGAATACTGGAGTGGGCTGCCATTCCCTTCTCCAGGGGATCTTCCCAGCCCAGCAATTGAACCTGAATCTCTTGAATCTCCTGCATTGACAGATGGCTTCTTTACCACTGAGCCCCCTATTTAATCTGTAACAAAACAGTGTTCTTGGATTAATACTATGTTTGAAATGATTTATAACAAGATTTACAGTAGTACATGCATATTTTTTTATACATTAAAAATATTCTCTTCCATTATAGTTTATCATAGGATAGTGAATAGTTCTCTGTGTTATACATTAGGACGATGTTGTTTATCCATTCTAAATGTAATAATTTACATCTACCAACCCCAAACTCCCAGTCCACCCCTCTCCCTCCCTCTTGGCAACCACAAGTTATCTCTGAGTCTGTTTCTGTCTTGTAGCTAAGTTCATTTGTGTCATATTTTAGAGTCCCTTTAAGAGTGTGATAGTTCTGAGTCTTGTTGCTAGGCTAGCGGGGTTTCCAGGCATGCTAATGAGAGCACATCTCAGCTCTGAACATCTCAGGGTGGGATGTTTATGTCTCTTCTCTCCCAAAGCAGGAAGTGTTGCCAAAGCCTGGTGTGAAATGAAAAGGACAACTTGCTGCATGTGTCAACTTTACACATACTCCATGTCGTACCAAGAAGAATGCAAGTGCATCTCCCTATGTGTGATCTAACCCTCACACAGGATTCTGGCTCACAAAGCATTTTTTAGGAACAAGACCCTATGGAAGCCCTTCAAGGTTAAATGTTATACCCATTTTACAGATAAGGAAACTGAGGAACAGCTGACTATGGTGACATACTTGGGGTTCCATAACTAGAGATCAGAGGTACAGGTGCAGCTCAAGCTTCCTGACTCCCAGAAGGTCAATGCTTGGGGCCCATTGATAAGGTGGACCAAGGTGGACCCTCCATGAATTATCAGGACATCCCCTTTGGGATGCATTTTCCTAGTTTCCTCCTACAGGCTTCCACCAGCTATTTCCCCAAACATATTTTACGTGGTTTTGCTTCCCCTACACCTTTGTCCTTGTGTTAATGGCCTTCGTTTCCCAGTAGCCTCTCAGAGCTAGTATCTGCTGCGTGTGCATATTTTATACAATTCCCCCAAACCTATGGTTTCTTTGAAGATCCAGAAAACAAACAGAGAAACTGGGGTTTGCTCTCATGCTACTCTGATTGAATTAAAAATAAGTGCAGTAATTTTTTTGTGTGCACTTGGGGTTTTCTTTTCTGGGTTATTCTAAGGCAGTTACCATGAATAAAAATGACTTTACTGCTTTGGCAGAGTTTTGGAACTAGCTTATCTTGATCGAGCTTGTCTCTCTTAATTTCTTTAAAAAATGTCTTCTTGTGAGGAGTTGGCAGCTTTTCTGGTCTATTTCTTGTCAGTCTGGTGGAAGGCACGTAGAACATGTGTCTTCCCTTTTCCTTCTCAGGAGTAGGTAATATGCTTGCAAAAATAGATCACGTCTCTTCTATTTCTCTCAAGAATGTTTGGCCTATCGGAGGCAGAGCCTTGGGGACTTTTTCAACCTGTTTCCCAGGAATCTTCCGTCACAAATGCCATCCTCAAGACTTTTATGTCTTTACTGCTTGGTGGTGGCGGTTTAGTCAATAAGTCGTGTCCGACTCTTGCGACCCTATTGCCTGTAGTCTTCCAGGCTCCTCTGTCTATGGGATTCTCTAGGCAAGCATACTGGAGTGGGTTGCCATTTCCTTCTCCAGGGGATCTTCCCGACCCAAGAATCAAACCCAGGTTTCCTGCATTGCAGCCAGATTCTTTACCAACTGAGCTACAAGGGAAGCCCCTTTACTGCTTAGTTTCACTCTTATTTCTCTACAGAAGACTCCATAGCCTCAATATGTGTCTATAAACATTTACCTTCTGACTCAAGTCTAGGTCACAAAGCAGCTTGTACAGTGTGTACAATTGCAGTGTAGAAACTCTTTCTCCTTCTTAGGAGAGTTGAAGGGGCAACCTACATTAATTGATCTCCAGGAGATCTTCCCAAGCCAGAGATCAAACCCGGACTGCAAGAGACCCGGGTTTGATCTCTGGCTTGGGAAGATCTCCTGGAGAAGGGAATGGCTACGCACTACAGTGTTCTTGCCTGGAGAATTCTGTGGATAGAGAAGCCTGGTGGGTTGTAGTCTATGGGCTTGCCAAGAGTTGGACACAACTTGGCAACTAAACAACATATTCCACACACATGCATTTATTTTCACTTTGAACCTGTGCATTCTCTTAGCCTATTTTTATAGGCTGGAGGGGAAAAATGACTTCTTTAAGTCACTTTACCAAGTAAGTGGTCAACTAAGACATAACGCAGGCATGTCTGACCTGAATATGCAGAGTGTGTGCTCTTCTGCCCTGATGCCTCACTGGATTTAGAGGCTCTATTGGGTTAAAGTCAGCTCTTGCCCTCTTGACTAAAACCCTTCATTGTGTCCTAATCTATTCCCCCACTAATCTGAAGGAGTGTTGCACATGCTGTGTGGATTTTTTCCAGCGTGGGAGAAGACTGTGTTAGTGTTCTGTTTCCACTTGTTGAGCCCAAACAAAGCATGATTTATCTTCACCCAGAGCTGTCACGGCTGGGTGCGTGGGTGCCAAGCACTGTTGCCAAGACTATACGGAAGCCATACACTGTTGCTAAGCTGTGGCCACCTGAATGCTGGGCAGCGGCCAGAGTAATGATCACTGATGGCTGACATCTATTGAGCATGTATGACCCAGGCAGAAATCAAAATGCTGTCTGTGAATCAACTCATTTAGTCCTGTGATATTCCTGTGATCCCATTATTATCCCCATTTGACAGATGAGGAAACTGAGGCTCAGAGAAGTTGTTAGCACTTACCACTGGCTAACATGTAGTTGTTTCATACTTTTTAAAAAAAAGTTTTTGTTTGTTTTTAAAGTCTCTATTGAATTTGTTACCATATTGTTTCTGTTTTATGTTTTGGATTTTTGGTCCCAAGGTAGGTGGGATCTTAGCTCCCCGACTGTGGATCTAACTTATAGTCCCTGCATTGGAAGGAGAAGTCTTAACCACTGGATCACCAGGGAAGTCCTATTTATCTTCCTCTCTCCCTCTAGGGGACTTCCCAGGTGGCTTAGTGGTAAAGAATCTGCCTGCCATTGCAGGAAATGTGGGAGACATGGGTTCAATCCCTGGGTCAGGAAAATCTCCTGGGGGAAGAAATGGCAACCCACTCCAGTATTCTTGCTTGGAAAATTCCGTGGACAGAGGAGCCTGGGGGGCTGTGCTCCATGGGGTTGCAGAGTTGGAGGTGACTGAGAATGCACATGCATTCACTCCCTCTAGAAGGTAAGCTCTGTGAGGGCAGAGTTTTGGGGCTTGGTTTTTATTTGTTCACTCTTGTACCCCCACTGCCTAGAAAGTTGCTTGGGACATAGTAGGTGGTCCATAAATAGTGTGGGATGAAATGAGTCATGCAGAACAGAGCCTAGAGAGAAGCCAGCTTACCAGCTGAGTTGGATTGTCCTCCAGAAGCTCCAGGTTTTACTTTGATCTCTAGCCAGTTGGTTCAACTGACCTGTTGTTCCTGAGCATCTAGAGGTGGGAAGATGGATGCTGCCTGTAGCTGCCTGTGCCTGGAATAGTTGTGACTTTCCAAGCACTGTCTGTGGCCAAGTTCAGTGCCTGGCACTCAGAAGGCATAAACTCTCTGCATGAATGAACAAATGAATAATTCCAATGGTGGGAAACTCTGTGGAGTGGAAACATACCAGAATCAGACTGGAATGGAGATAGAGGGCAGATGGCTCCTCCCTAGAGGAACTTGGTTATGTATCCACTGAGTACTTCCCATATCAACATGGCCTTAGGTCTCCAGGAACTTTTTGTCCACACAAGCATCCCACTCAGTTATGGTAAATTTCATGTAAGTAACTGTGCAAAGTAGTGAGGAAGTTACAATCAAGGTAAGGAAGTGAGACTATAGAGGAAGGAGCATTCCTTTTGCCTAAAAACTCCCAAGAAACAAAAACCCCTTTTCTTGGGAAACTTTCCCATCTTGCCTGCCCCCTTCCTCTTTCTTCCCAGGCATCTCTGTTCCTCCCTTCATCAACCTTGGACCAAGCTGCCACAACTTCGGATGCACATTTTCCTAGCAGAGTTTCCATCTCTTCTCCCTCACTTATTTAGATCATATGTATTTTCTTACCTTTTAGTTGATTTTGACTAATTATCAAAAGCACTGCAAAAAGAAACACTAATAAAAATTTGGCAAACAAAACTAAATGAACTTGCTTAACCCCTATACTGACATTTGTGTTTGCAAGACTTTTAACAACAAAACAGGGTGTGTAATTGGGAAGGGTCCACTTCATCACACAGATGAACACCTCATAGAAAGATTTTCCCCGAGGTTTGATGAGAAGACTAATTTCCACAGATAAGCCGAGTTAGGAGCAGTTTACCCAGGTTATTATTGTAGGAAAGAAATTCTACCTGTGGAGGAGATTAGAGCAACAAATCTCTCTTCTTTTGCTCCATCATTTTCTCTCTCTCTCTCTTTCACACACACACACACACACACAGATGATCTCTCATTCCAACACTAATACCTTTAAATATCTCACGTGCCTGTGAGAGTCCGACCATAAAGAAGGCTGAGTGCTGAAGAACTGATGCTTTCCAATTGTGGTGTTGGAGAAGACTCTTGAGAGCCCATTGGATTGCAAGATCAAACCAGTTAATCCTAAAGGAAATCAACCCTGAATATTCATTGGAAGGATTGATGCTGAAGCTCCAATACTTTGGCTGCTGCTGCTGCTAAGTCACTTCAGTTGTATCTGACTCTGTGTGACTCCATAGACAGCAGCCCACCAGGCTCCCCTGTCCCTGGGGTTCTCCAGGCGAGAACACTGGAGTGGGTTGCCATTTCCTTCTCCAATGCATGAAAGTGAAAAGTGAAAATGAAGTCACTCAGTCGTATCTGACTCTTAGCGACCCCATGGACTGCAGCCCACCAGGCTCCTCTGTCCATGGGATTTTCCAGGCAAGAGTACTGGGATGGGGTGCCATTGCCTTCTCCAAATGTTTTGGCTACCTGATAGCAAAAAGCCAACTCATTGGAAAAAAACCCTGATGCTAGGAAAGATCGAAGGCAGGAGGAGAAGGGGCGACAGAGGATGAGATAGTTAGATAGCGTCACCGACTCAATGGACATGAATTTGAGCAAACTCTGGGAGATAGTGAAGGACAGGGAGCCCTGGAATGCTATAGTCCATGGGGTCAAAAAGAGTCAGACACAATTTAGCGACTAAACAAGAACAAAATGATGCATAATCTTGTAACAGAGTCGAGTGGAGGGATTCTGATTTGATGCAAGTGGGGCAAGTCCTCTGAATCAGAATAAGACAAAAACTTTTTCATGTGTCTATCTGGCTGTACAACTGGCTTTTATTCCTTTTTTTTTTTTGCCTATCTTAGGGAAGCCTGGTATGATGCATGCAGTCCATGGGATTGCAAAGAGTCTTACACGACTGAGTGACTGAACTGAACTGATCTTCCACGTGGAGTTTGTTTCAATAGCTTATGGCCCAGCACACAGTGGCTGATATGATGTTCTGATGTGATGATATTTGCTTCTAGGCAAAACTTACTGACAAGGAAAGTAAAGACATAAAGACAGAAATTATTAATCTCTAACTGTAAACTTAAGGCTCTTATCCTTTTGGGCAATACTATAGAACTAACAATAGCGACTATAATTTGATAGTCATGATAATTTATGCATATGTGACATTTTAAGTTTGAAAAGCACTTTCTCATTATAGAATTAATTAGTACTGACCCACAAAAGGCCAAGAAAAACTTCATTCTTACTTGCAGACTTACTGCTTATGAATGACTTGTTTTATTTAACATGTTTTTAAAATCTATATTGGATGCTTGAAAAATATCATACACCCCAAACAGTTTATTAGTTGCCATGTTCCAGATGTGTTGGTATAATTAGAACCACTCCTCCTTTGACTGTGTGGATCACAACAAATTGTGGAAAATTCTTAAAGAGATGAGAGTACCAGATCACCTTACCTGTCTCCTGAGAAACCTGTATGCAGGTCAAGAAGCAACAGTTAGAACTGGACATAGAACAGTTGGTTCAAAATTGGGAAAGGAGTGTGATAACTGTATACTGTCACCCTGCTTATTTAACTTATACAGAATATATCATGTGAAATGCCAGGTTGGATGCATCACAAGCTGGAATCAAGATTTTCAGGAGAAATATCAGCAACTTCAGATATGCAGATGATACCACTCTACTTTAATGGCAGAAAATGAAGAGGAACTAAAGAGTTTGTTGATGAGGGTGAAAGAGGAGAGTGAAAAAGCTGGCTTGAAACTCAACATTCAGAAAACTAAGATCATGGTATCTGGTCCTATTACTTCATGGCAAATATAAGGGGGAGAAGTGGAAGCTGTACCAAACCTAAACAGCATATTAAAAAGCAGAGATAGCAGTTTGCCAAAAAAGTCCATATAGTTGAAGTTATAGTTTTTCCAGTAATCATGTAAGGATGTGAGAGTTGAACCATGAAGAAGACTGAGCACTAAAGAATTGATGCTTTTGAATTGTGGTGCTGGAGAAGACTCTTGAGAGTCCCTTGAACTTCAAGAAGATCAAACCAGTTAGTCCCAAAGGGAATTAATCCTGAATATTTATTGGCAGGACTGGTGCTGAAGCTGAAGCTCCAATACTTTGACCATCTGATTCGAAGAGCTGACTCATCAGAAAAGACCATGCTGCTGGGAAAGATTGAGGGCAAGAGGAGCAGGCGACAACAGAGAATGAGATGGTTAGATAGCATCACCGACTCAATGAACTAGAATTTGAGCACACTCCAGAAGATAATGGAGGACAGAGGAGACTGGCATGCTACATATAGTCTATGGGATCACAGAGAGTTGGATATGACTTAGCAACTGAACAACAACTCCTGATAACGGCTGCCTGTTGTTTCAATAATATTAGAATCTGTGCCTCTGTGTGTCTCTTTTGGCCAGAAGGGTGAAATATATCAACAAAAGAAAATCCCAGTTGATTGGATCTGATAGTTCTGTTCGTCTCTTATCTGAACTCTACTGCTTACCATATAGGTTGAATATGTAACCAAGTAGAGAAAACCATCAAGCCTGTTGAAGTCGCTGGCTTAGTGTGTCAAGGAATAGTGACACACACTAATAGACCTTTAAATGACAGCATGAGACCTTGGTGGGGGATGTGCGGCTGCTGCTGCTGCTAAGTCCCTTCAGTCGTGTCCAACTCTGTGCGACCCCATAGGCAGCAGCCCACCAGGCTCCCCCATCCCTGGGATTCTCCAGGCAAGAACACTGGAGTGGGTTGCCATTTCCTTCTCCAATGCATGAAGCTGAAAAGTGAAAGTGAAGTCGCTCAGTTGTGTCGACTCTTAGCGACCCCATGGACTATGGCTGTATTATACATCCCTGTCTGATTAGGATGCAGCTCAGGGTTTTGACTGGTGGCCTGTAGCCAATGGCAAGAGAAGAATGACCAGACCTTGCCTTGTTTTGGGGTCCTTTAGAAGCACCCCATTGGATTAGAGTATATACTCAGTATATACTAATTGCAAGCAGAGCTCAAAAGAAAGGTTTTGGTTCATGTAAATAGAGGTCTGTGAACAGACAGAGTGGTTTGCTGGGACTTGCCAACACCTTTAGGACTTGGTTTCTCCCCAGTCTCAGCTCTGTCCTGCTTCATGCTGCCTTCATTTTTATCTTCAAGCAGGTTCTCCATAGAGGAGAACCTTTATAGACAGCAATCCCAGCAGAGAGAGGAATTCTAACAAAACCCAGATTTAAGGTTTGCTGATTTACTTGGATTATGGGTCCATATTTGAATATGAGCCCAGGAGAACAGAATGCCCCATTGACCAGGCTTGGATCATGTGCCCTTTCCTCAGATCTAGAGAGAATGAAGTTCCTCTTTGGGCCATATTGACTGATATCTAGGTGCTCCTCCACAGAAAATTAAGGAGGAGGTAGGATGGCCAAAGGGGTTTCCCTAGTGGCTTAGTGATAAAAGAATCCACCTGCAGTGCAGGAGCCTCAGGAGATGTGGGTTTGATCCCTGGCTTGGGAAAGTTCCCTGGAGGAGGGCGTGACAACCCACTCCAGTATTCTTGCCTGGAGAATCCCATGGACAGAGGAGTCTGGTGGGCTAGAGTTCATAGGGTCGCAAAGAGTCAGACATGACTGAAGCAACTTAGCATGCAAGCAGGGTTACCAAAGGGAAGAAAGAATGATCACTGGGCTTCAGAAACAACAGATGACTTCCCCATGGGTCCACTAGACCTTTGGGTCTGATTTTGCAGTGAGTTTCATACAGCCTGTGGCTGTTCTTTTCCATTCTCCTATCTCTGAGACATCACTATGTTGAAATACTTATTGGCCATTGGCCATTGACATAGCCACTGGGGTAGGCTCAAAGGTGAGTAAAAGTACAAGGCTTTCCCACCCAGAGCTCGCAATCTACACACACATACACTGAAGTTTGGTGCCTGTGATAAACTGTATGATCCAGCCATGTACCAAGAATACAAATGGGAATGCAAATGAGGAAACCATCATTGTTCTTGGGAAAGTTAAGCAGAGACATTCAAACCAGGTCTTGAAGACTGTGCACAGCACATCTGGGGATATTTGTGACCAGTCTTCTGACTATTGTCCCTTCTTTAAATATCAACTCATCTTACCCCTAAGCTTCTATAGACACACCTCAGCCAAGGTTCCCTTTCCTCCACCATGACCACCATGACTTCATCCAGCATGACCTCCTCCAGCCAACAGGTGGTGCCAAGAACATATGCACCATGGAGTAGCTGAGAACTCTCCTTCAGAGCTTTTCATCTACATGGACTACTGAGCAGGTTAATGTGGTTTCCACTCTGGTTGATCTCATGGTGCCATGTTGCCCTACTCTTGATTGGAAGGTATTTTCCAGAGTCTTCTAGTCTAACTCTTTCTGCTGCCATGAAATCTCTTCTTCATGTTATTCTAATTAGCAGGATGGGGACAAGGGCAGAGGGTTATGTCCCAAAGTTGTCCACACCCATCTCTTTCTCTGGGCTATACACCAACTTGGGCAGGAGCTTCTTGGAATATCTCGGGCTGGCTATCCACTCCCTTTCTCCCCATCTCATCTCACCTCATCACCAGACCTGTAGACAGAGCCTGTTTTCACACTTGGACAGGCTGAACAGACAGTATCATTTCTTTGTAAAATGGTTGAGGACTCCAGACCCTGTAAAACTGCTATAAAACTAAATGTGTCAAGGTAACTAGCAAACTGCTTTGTGAAATTTAGCAGTGAAGTCTGGATATACTATGCTGGATATCCACAGTGAAGGTCCAGTTTATTTCTTAGAACAATTAAGGAAAAGCAAGATAATTCACCTTCATGTACTGTGTCATTGTTTAGTCACTAAGTTGTGTCAGACTCTCTGTGACCCCATGGACTGCAGCATGCTAGGCTTCCCTGTCCTTCACTGTCTCTCAGAATTTGCTCAGATTCATGTCTGTTAAGTCAGTGGTGCTATCTAACGATTTCCGCATGTACCTATCCTTCCTTAAATTTTGGTTTTAATTAACTGAGTCAGCAGGACCATTAAAAATCTGATTTACAGGAGAGTTTTTCCTCTGTGAGTATACATGATTTTGCAATATCTGGGTGTAAAGTGAAAAATGTAGACCATTGTCTGGAATCCAAAAACAGTAGGCTCATGTAAGAATACTGATGGTTGGCAGAACTTGCCACTTTTCCCTTAGGTGTCTGAGACTTCAGAACCTGAGGGGCAAACATGTAGGTTTCTTTTTATATTCTGTAAGTCACAAATCCTTCTGTGGCTGCAACTCTGAGAGAAGATGTTCATTTTACTGTTTCTTCTAGTTAAACAAAGTGGTGACTTTGCTATTTTAATTCTCTTTTATGAGCCTGGTTTCCTACCATTTTTTTTCTTTTTAAGTGTACATATCCTTGAGTAGGGTTTCTTAATCTTAACTGTATTGATCTTTTGAGCTGTACAATTCCTGGTTAGGCAGGGGTGGGATGAGGGGATGTCCTGTTCATTGAAGGATATTCTGCATCATACACACTGGGGTTCCCAGGTGGCTCAGTGGTAAAGAACCTGCCTGCCAATGCAGGAGAGGAGGTTTCAATTCCTGTATCAGGAAGAGCCCCTGGAAAAAGGAAATGGCAACTTACTCCAGCATTCTTTGCATGGGAAATCCCATGGACACAGATGCTTGGCAGGCTCCAGTCCATGGGGTCACAGAGAGCTGACATGACTTAGTGATTAAACAACAAAACCAACTGTACCCACTAGATGCCAGTCTCCCCACCAATTCTGACAACCCAGAATGTCTCCAAATATTGCCAAATGTCCCCTTTGGGGGGAGGGGGATGGGCAAAATCATCCTGAGTGGAGAATGTGGACCGTGGATCAGCAGCACTGCTTCCCCCGTGAGTGGTTAGAAATGCAGACTCTGGAATCTTCCCTTAGCATGCTGGATCACAGTCTGCTCTTTAACTCAATTCCCAGGTGATATGTATGCACACAACAGTTTAACGAGGCTTACCTGATGGCTCAGTGGATAAAGAATCCACATTCAATGCATTATCTGAGAGGAAGATGCAGATTTTACCCCTGGGTTGGGAAGATCCCCTGGAGGAGGAAATGGCAAACCACTCCAGTATTCTTGCCTGGAGAATCCCATGGACAGAGGAGTCTGGTGGGCTATAGTCCATGGGGTGCAAAGAGTGAGACATGACTGAAGCGACTGAGCATGGATATATGCAACAATTGGAGGAGCTTAGTAGTTTAATGACTTACGGTAGTAGTTCTCAAACTTTGATGTGTATCAAAATCACCTTGATAGCTAAGGAAGAATGTGGGCACCAGACTTGTTGAAGTAGGGGAGAAACTACTTGTATCTTTTTCAGGTTTCCCAGGTGATCTGATACTGAGTTTGAGAACCATTACCATAAAACCACAAGATCAGGAAATAAACCAGCATCTATGCTGAGATCAATGCCTGGATATTCTTTTAAAATTCTGAAAGGGAAAGTTTAGATGCAGTAATCATGTTGAAGGACCAAGCAAGGTATCCGGTGGCCAGCGTCTCAGCACACCTCAAGCTTTGGAGGGGATAGACTTCACATTCCTTGAGGAAAACCAGTTTGTTCCAAGGGTTGCATTCCAAATAGAAATTCAGGAAGTATTTGCAATCATGAAACGTAAACTGGAAATGGTTTTCTCTGGGGTTGATATTCTCCAAGAGGAAATGGGAAGTGAATAAACATGCTTTTCTTTGTTTTTTGGCCCAGATTCCTCAGGTGCATTGCACTTGTCTATTCGTTGGATAAGCATCACTGTCAGCGAGGCTACCCATGCTACACCTGGTAAATAGAGAGAGGATGACAATTGATTTCACATCGTTTTGAATGATGGTGGGGGTAGGTGGGACTGCATAATAACTTGGATCTTGGTGTGTGTGTGTGGCATGAATACACATTCTTTCTAGCTATTTCTTTATATAATACATGACAAAAATTGGCTTTTCTTTTCCTCCAGTTTATTAAATTCAGTCATGGTGTTTATATCTAATCTGAGTGGTTTAAAATCTTTTTCAATAACTTCACCTTTGCAAATCCATTGTAAGCTTTGTCTAAATGTTAGCCTGAAGGCTGCAATTATAAGAGAACTGCAAGGACAGAATGAATGATAGCAATCTTGATTATCAAGAAGTCTTTGACCCATACAGAGTACAGGTCTTGAAAATAGAGGATTACATTATAAAACTCTTTTATTTGAAGCAACAAACAAACTCTGGATTTCAAATGTCATGTGATATCGCATTTCTATATCATTGTATTTGTAACTGAAAAGCAAAGACCTCAGCACTCCTTATACAGGTAGTGTAAACACAGAACTGTTCTCTTTACATCTCTCAAGATTGTACTATTTCCAATCTTGAAAGTAAAAGTGTAATTTTTTAAAAAAAATATGAATTTATTTATTTTAATTGGAGGCTAATTACTTTACAATATTGTATTGGTTTTGCCATACATCAACATGAATCTGCCACGGGTGTACACGTGTTCCCCATCCTGAACCCCCCTCCTGCCTCCCTCCCCATACCATCCCTCGGTGTCTGACTCTTTGTGACCCCACGGACTGTAGCCCATCAGGCTCCTCTGTCCATGGGATTCTCCAGGCAAGAATACTGAAGTTGCCATTTCCTTCTTCAGGGGATTTTCTGGACCCAGGGTTTGAACCCAGGTCTCCTGCATTGCAGGCAGATTCCTCACCATCTGAGCTACCAGGGAAGCCCCAATATTCTTCTTCCAAATGGCTTAAATAGTTAATGATGGTGTAACATAAAAAAGATTTCCATATTTTCATGAAAGATAGGTGAACTAGTTTGGTGGAAAGATACTGATGTTTTTCTTGTAATTGCCTTGGGTTTAAATTCCACTTCCACTCTGAGGTATCTTGATGACTTTTAAACCCATTCCTCAACCAACTCCCAATGAGGTTTTATTAGTATCATCATTCTGTCTTACAGACGAGGAAATGTGCCTCTCTGGGCCTCAAATACCCTCCTTGCCTAGGGTGACAAGCTAGAAAGTGTTCAAGGAGGGATTAAAACCCAAGTTTTGAGCTTGTAATCTTAACCCATAGACTATGCTGGATACTGGCTGGAAAGTGTCCTGCATGTGGATTGCATAAGAGAAGATGCAGGAGGAGATGTCAATGTAGGAAAAATTAAGGAAAGGTGTAAAGGAAACCGTCTTCTAAAAAAGGAATAGTGGGACTTCCCTGGCGGTCAGATGGTTAAGATTCTGTGCCTCCAATGCAGGGGGTATGGGTTTGATCCCTAGTCAAGGAATTAAGATCCCATTTGCCACACAGTATGACCAAAAAACACAAAAACAAAAGTGGGTATAATGGAGTGGCCAAAAGCCAAACTCAAAGATGCTGGAAAGAGAGGTGGGTGAGTGAGAATGAGGGTGCCTGCCTGGGTGCGGGTTAGAGCTGATCCTATATGTGTGGCCAACTGTTAAAGCCTCTTTTGTTGAGATTCTCCCCTGAGGGACTCTGACTAGAGTCTGAGAAAGCAAGACAGAACCCACTGGGCAATGTGCAGGGGTCAACAAACCCTGGCTTCTCAGGCCACAGAGAAGGGGTGCTTTGGGTTGTCATGTTAAACAAGGGACATGATTGGCGTCTCATGGATGGGACAAGGATGCCAAACTTCCTACAGAGCATAGGGAAATCTCGTTCAGCAAAGCATCATTTTACCCAATGCCTAGAGCACCCCCACTGAAAACATCCATGGAAATTCTGCTTTGGCTTCTCTTGTTAAGACATGTAGATCCGGCGACAAAGAGAAGGTGTGGCATGACTAAAGCTGGAAATTCACATGGGCCGACAAGACAGAAATGTAAAGCCCATGACTGAGAAAAAGTTTGATACAGAAAGACTTTCATTGCAGTTTTGTGTATCAACAGTGACAAATTGAAGGCAACCTCAACATGCAACAGCATGGAAATAAATTATGATTAATCATTTAAATGAGAGTTTATGCAAACATTTAAAGTGATGGCCATGAAAATGACAGCCTTATGGAAAATATTACTAACAGAAAACTTTCAAAATATCTAAAGTATTTGAAAGCTTCCATATATTCATGCATAGGAACTAAGAAGAAACAAACAAAATCAGCAAATCCCTTGGCAGTGGTCAAGATACTGATACTTTATTTCTTTAAAAAATAATCCAGTTTATATCATGTCTTTTCATTAATTTAGAAAAATCACTTCAGTCCCTCTCCCTGTGACACTGGTTACCTGGCAAGGGGCAGGGATCAGAGGGAGAAGGTGTTTTTCACTACGTGTCAGAGCACGCAGAACTGGAAGGTGAATTCCTGGGGCAGGTGTGGAGCTCAAAGCAAGTTAGACCCCAGGTTGTCAGTATGGAGGATTGTAGTTCAGTTGCTAAGTTGTGTTCGACTCTTTGCGACCCCATGGACTGCAGCACGCCAGGCTTCCCTGTCCTTCATCATCTCCTGGAATTTGCTCAAATTCAAGTCCATCTCATCCTCTGTCAGTGTGGAGGGTAGCAGAGCAGTAGTCAAGTTGTAGGATAAACCCAGAGGAGGGAGCCGCCCATTTGTATGAGGGAACTTGCTTTTCAGAATTGGGGATCTCAACCCTGGCCTCCCATTGGAATAAACTGGATGATGCTTAAAAACAGATTCCTGGACTCTCCTCCTAATCAATTAAACCAATCTCTGGGAGTGTCAACAAGTAATGCATTACAAAATTTTTTTTGTTGGTCATCTAGATGTCTTCTTTGGATAAATATTTTTATAGATCTTCCACCAATTTTTTGATTGGATTGTTTGCTTTTTTTGATACTGAACTACATGAGCTGTTTGTATGTTTTGGAGATGAATCTCTTGTCAGTTGCTTCATTTGCAAATGTTTTCTCCCATTCTGAGGGTTGTCTTTTCATTTTGTTGATGGCTTCCTTTGCTCTGCAAAGGCTTTTAAGTTAATTAAGTCCCATTTGTTTATTTTTGTTTTTATTTTCATTACTATAGTAGGTGTGTAAAAAGTGACCTTACCGCAATTTATGTCAAAGAATGTTCTGCCTATGTTTTCCTCTAAGAGTTTTATAGTATCTGGCTTTACATTTAGGTCTTTGATCGATTTTGAGTTTATTTTTTGTGCATGGTGTTAGGGAGTGTTCTAATTTCTTCTTTTACATGTAGTTGTTCAGTTTTCCCAGCACCACTTATTGAAGAGACTGTCTTTTCTCCATCATATGTTCTTGCTTCTTTTGTCATAGATTAGATAATCATAGGTGTGTATGTTTGTCTCTGAGCTTCTATCCTGATCTATTGATCTGCAGTTCTGTTTTTGTTCTAGTACTACAAAATTTTTTTTTTTCACATAGCATTCTTTTTTAAAATTGAAGTACAGTAGATTTACAGTGTATTACTTTCTAGTATACAGCAAAGTGATTCAGTCATATGTGTGTATGTATATGTGTGTGTGTATGTATATATGTATAATTTTTTCATGTTGTTTTCCCTTATGGTTTATTGGAAGATATTAAATATAGTTCCCTGCACTATCCAGTAAGACCATGTTGTTTATCTATTTTCTATATAGTAGTTTGGGCTCCTTCAATGTCTCAGAGGGTAAAGAATCTACCTGCAATGCAGGAGATATAGGAGACATGGATTTGATCCCTGAGATGGAAAGATCCCCTGGAGGAGGAAAATGGCAATTCACTCCAGTATTCTTTTTTTTTTTTTCTTCTTCTTCTTTTTATTCACTCCAGTATTCTCGCCTGAAAATCCCAGTGGATAGAGGAGCCTGGTGAGCTAAGGGTCCAAAGGTCACAAAGAGTTGAGCACGACTGAGTAACTACGCTTGCGCAGCAGAGCAGATACAGTAGTTTGTATCTGCTAATCTCAATCTCCTAATTTATCCCACTCCCTCGTCCCCTTTGGTAATTATAAGTTTGTTTTCTGAATCTGTGAGTCTGTTTCTGTTTTGTAAATAAGTTCACTTGTATCATATTTTAGATTCCACATGTAAGTGACATCATATGGTACTTGTCTTTCTCTGACTTGCTTCACTCGGTATAATAATGTCCAGGTTTGTCCTTGTTGCCGCAGAGGGCATTTTCTTTTATGGCTGAATAGTATTCCATTGTATATAAACCACATCTTTATGCAGAAGAATGCATATTTTAAACAATATTTCCAGCTAATTATAATATGCACCTGAGGTTGAAGGCTAAGGCGCCAAAGAGGGAAAGAACAACCTTAGACAATACCCCCAGTGATATTTTTGGTGGTGTACTAAAATAGAATTAGGTCAGATCAGAGCATATCTTCTTTGTCTTAGGTTAATATCATTTGGAATAACTTCCCTGTATTTCCACTAAGTTTTTCTGAACCAAGTTCCTTCTGAAATTCTGAGCAGAACAGGCCATTGGTGAGTTGGTCCATGCTGGAAGAGGTTTTTCTGGATTTGAATTTGGAGAGATTGAGGTGGTCAAGAATATGAACATTATATATCTCACTCAGCAGTCATCATTATATTCTTACTGCTCCTCTGAAGACCATAATTTACACCACTTATCAACAGAAGATTACTGGTCAAATGCTTAATAAGTCATACTCTGAGGGAACTTTACTGAGAATTGTTTTAATAAGATTTGGAAATTCCTTATCTTTCTGACTCTGTCTTCATTATAACAATGTATATTCTCTTCTTGAAGTATAGACCAGCATAATTAGCATCATCTAGGAGTAGAAATGCAAAAATTCTGAGCTCCAAGGCAAACCTATTCAATCAGAATCTGCATTTTAACAGGCTCTCAGGATTTCACATGCATATTCAAGTTGGGGAAGCCTGGCTGTAGACCAGTGCTAGCCAACAAAACTTTCAGCAATGATAGGAATTTCTATATCTGTACTGTTCAATATGGTAGCTGTTAGCCACATATGGCCACTGAACATTTGAAATATGGCTAGTGCAAATGAGGAGCCGAATTTTAGATTTAATTTTTATTAAATTTTTTTATTAAATTATGTTAAATTTAAATAGCCCATATGGGTAATGTATGGCAAGTGGCTACCATGTTGGACGGTTCTAATTCTTTCTAAAAATTTGGCTCCATCTTACCTCTCTAGTGGATCTTCTGCATTATGGTTACTTGTATTTACAAAAAACAAAAGAAAAGAAATCAACCTCTAGCTATACTCTTCAACTGAGTGTAAAGAGTGTGGAGCTATACTATGGGAGGATTGATCTCCATTCTTCCCACAACTGAGCTCACCTTCAGCTTATGCCAGCAAGACAGACCACAGTTATGACTATGCAACTCCATTTGAACAAGCAAAGAAAATGTGTTGTAGGCAGGAAAAAGGTATTTGAAGTGGCATCACTGACTCGATGGACATGAGTTTGAGTGAACTCCAGGAGTTGGTGATGGACAGGGAGGCCTGGCGTGCTGTGATTCATGGGGTTGCAAAGAGTCAGACGCGACTGAGCGACTGAACTGAACTGAACTGAACTGAAAGAATAAGAATGATAATGTATTGAACCTTCCCTGTGTCCCAGGCTACATCCTTTATATTCATAATTTCATTTGATCTTCACAACAAGAGGATAGAAATTTTTGTCTTCTTGGTCACTGTTGATTCCAAGTGCTTGAAACAGGGAGTGGCACAAAGCCGATGCTCAAGTAACAGTTAAATGGATGGATGAGCTAGTATCCCCATTTTATAGATGACAAAACTGAGGCACAAACCAGTTAAGTAAGTTTCCTGAGGCCATAGAGTGACACAGCAAAGATTTAAATCTCTGTAGTGCTTACGTCTCTGTAGAGCTCCAAATCCCATCTCAGCATCATGCATGGATAGACAGCCTGTTTAACCACATTAATAAATGATGGTCCACCTGCTGCTTCTTCTGGATTCACCTATGCTACCTGAGGCAGGGACGATGTTTAGATATAAAGGAAAGACCTGATTTTAAAATGTTTGTTGACTGCTTGCCATTTGCCACACTCTCGGGAAGCACTGGTGTGTATCAGTGTTTCATCACCATTAATGTGCGTATGAATCTCCTAAAGTTCTTGTTGAAATGCATATTCCGATTCCTGGAGGAAGTGACATCGAGCTGAGACTTATTAATGAAACAGGCATACAAGGTGAGGCACATAAAGAAAGTCTCAGAAGGGTCCATCCAGGAAGATGGAACTGCATGTGAAAAGAATGGGAGGCTTAAGCTAGGATGAAGCATCTGGGCATAAGAAAACCGTCTTGACATCCTATGGTGCACCTGCTTCTCCCAGGGCAAACACCTTATCTAAAGGATGGCGTGTTGGATTTCAAACACTGCCTTTTCTTGGCTGCAGGCTAGCGCCCAGGTCACCTACAGATAAACAGCTTACTCCGAATCCCATCCTCAAAGCACTGCTTGGTTTTAGTTGATATTTCTGATTTCCCGTTTGATGTTCGGAATCCTCTGCCCACTGCTCCTCAGCCCCATGCGATGTTCTGGCGTCCCTTGGAAGCCTAATGAGGCAGTTGCCATGGTAACCCGGTGACATCCTTCTGTAGCTGATGCTAATGCCCGTAGCTCCCCAAACCATGTGCCTGTTTCTCTCTGTTTGGTAAATTAATAACATTTAAATTAAACATATTAATTTATTTCATGTCAATTAATTTGTATGTTAAGCTGCATGCTGACTTCACCCTCTCCTCCCCCAACACCCATTAATTAACTCCAGCCAAATTGGGAGCACATCAGAGAAGGTTGTAATAGCTTCCAGCAAACTGCAATTACAATACTTTGCTCCTGTGTAGAAAGTAATCAATGTCAAAATAATTGCTTTTCATAGGTCTACAGTCAGCTGTCTTGTCAGATAGTTACCGTGTAATTATAACAATTTGGATTTTTAAAAATAAAATATGTAGCCCAAATATTGGAAGGAAAAGCCGTGGCTGCTAATACAACTAATTGTGTTGAATATATCAGTATGTCTCATTTTTCAATTGTTTTCTCAAAACCCAGCCATCTCTCTCTCAGGCTAGTGATGACTTCGCCCTGCAACATTGAGTTCCCGTTTCAGGAATCATGATTCCCAAAAGGTTAGTTTCGGAGAAATGTCAAACATACCAATGGATTCTGGGCCAATTTTTGCCTTTCTTTACTTTCTGTCTTTGTAGATATGGTGGGAAAACTGGTTGCTCCAAATGAGATTATGTTCCTAGAATCTGTACTGGCTGGAGGGCAGCAGAGGTTGCCAAGTTTAATGTGTGCTTTGCTAATCTTATTGAAGCAACTTCTTTTCCCCCAGACTCTCTTTGCATAGCTTTAAGCATCCTGGCCTCTTTCCCCAAGCTTTGGGGCACAGCTCTTTATTTAAAGTAAAAACTGGTGTCTGGGAAACTGCACATAGGCGAATACTACTGACCAATGGCTGGTTTCTTCATTCTGGCAGGAAGTGGCGCTATGGGAAGGCTGATGGCCACCCAGGCTTCTACCAGTGACTCAACATTGCACTTGTTAAATTGGGTGTGCCAGAGATCTGCTCGTGTTGTAGCCTTATATATGATACCTTCTATCCTTGTAGATTCTGGAGCTCCAATTTGTCTACCCTCTAAGCACCTCCCCCTGCACATCTATCCAATCAGCTGGATGTTGACCAAGTGCATTCTTGCCCAGGCCTGTCTCTGTGTTAGGCTCTGGGGATTGAGAGGTGAACAAGCAAAATTTGCCCAAAGCCTACCTCTATTAGAGCCAGGACATGACCCCCTTCTTTCTCACTGGGATTTTGTTGAAGAGCAATACAGGCTTATCATTTCTATTATTGATTTGTGGAGACCCCTTCTGACTTTCTACAGTCACTAAAGACTTTCATCTTCCAAAGTTAAATATTTCCTCTGTCAAACCTTGCTCCTATCTGTAGTTTACAAAGGTTTGTCTTGGGAGGTGAAAGAGAAGAAAAATAAAAAGACAACCAACAACATCTACATAGCGCATGCACACACATGCACACACCTCTCAATGTATCCATTTTCCTGAAGTTATAACCACTTCTCTTCCAACTTGGGCAGATGGGTGTTTATTGCCAAATAAAGAATTACAGGAATGAGGGTACCACAAGTTACTAAAGATTTAAGGACAGGTTGCTAAAAAATGACTTTGCAGGTTTTACAAGGATAAGGGGATCTACCTGTTTTATGTATGCAGGAAAATTGAATTTACAATCTCCTCTAAACCAGCAGCTATGCCTTTCGACCTAGCAACCGCTACACTGTAGGCATTTAATGAATATTTATTTTAAGGTTCTGAATTCTATATGTCTCTGCAAAAGCCTCTAATCTATTTTGTGCCTGTCATTTCTCCTGACTTAAAAATAGATGTGATGCTTCGCTAACTCAAAGATGCATCAGCAATTGGTCAAAAAGCCATTTGTCAGACTTTCACATGCCACCTGGTGTGCCAAATTGTAGCCCTCATAATTGGAGGGCTTGACTAATATTTGGGGCTTCCTAGGTGGTGCTAGTGGTAAAGAACCCACCTGCCAATGTAGGAGACATGAGATGTGGGTTCAGTCCCTTAGTTGGGAAGATACCCTGGAGAAGGAAATGGCAACCCACTTCAATATTCTTGCCTGGGAAATCCCATGGACAGAGGAGCCTGGTAGGCTACAGTCCATAGGGTCCCTAGAGTCAGACAGGACTGAAGCAACTTAGCATGCATGCACTAATATTTGCTTATCATCTATTCATAATTATCAGGCATTTACTTCACAGGGTTGGTTTTGAGGCGTGTGAAGCAGTATGTCCAAATACCACATGTGTATCAGTAAGTTAATTTCAATAAAGTCCTGTGTTGATACAATTATATGCAAAAAAGAATCGATCAGTAGTGCAGGGATAATTCCGGGAACAAATAATTTTTGTATCCTCCCTCGTCATGAGGCTTCATGAGTGAATCCCTTCAGAGTGGCTAGCTTTGGCCAGATGAAGGAGGTCCAGTGAAGATTCTGCAGGTGGCCAGCACTGATGGAATTCATTGCCTTGCATAGGCAGAGAGAATGGTTCTCTTTGTTCTGGGAATGCTTCGGTCTTGTCTAATTTTCAAGAAAAATGAGAAGATACGTTTTAGGACATGCGCTCTTCCCTCCCGAGAATAAAAGGCAGAGAGATTTCCCTTCAGTCCTATTGCTAGCTAGACTTTTGCTATAGGATTTGAAAATAATGGAGTTGGGTTGTCATGGCAATGCATCCTGTGCTGTAGTTGTGATATTGTAGCTGATTTCTCGATGCTACTTTTATTTAAAGAATTGCTGAAAGTTTCTCAAAATGGCTTCAAGGCCACACAGACTGGCAGCTTATGTATAAGATGAAGGAGCAGGTATGAGGCTTACCTGGCTTCCTGGGTGATGACAGAGTGGAATTTTCGAGTCTCTGTGCTTGAGAGAAAAATCTAAAGAAACTTGGTTTTGGGCTTCCCTGGTGGCTCAGTGGTAAAGACTCTACCTGCCAATGCAGGAGACATGGGTTCAATTCCTGGTCCAGGAGGATCCTACATGCTGGGGAGCAACTAAGTTAGTGCACCACGACTATGTAGCCTGTGCTCCAGAGCCCGGGAACCACAACTACTGAGCCCACCTGCTACAGCTACCGAAGTCTGAGTGCCCTAGAGCTTGTGATCTGAAACAAGAGAAGCCACTGCCATGAGAAACCCGTGCACTACAGCTACAGAGTGGCCCTCACTCGCCACAACTGGAGAAAAGCCCGCACAGCAGCGACTAAGACCCAGCACAGCCATAAATAAATAAATAAAACTATTAAAAAAAGGCTTATAAAAAAAGAAAAGAAACTTGGCTTTCTCATTTAACAAAATCACTTTCATATACCTAACATCTCTCAGAACTGCTGGGCCATACTTTTTTCCCCAAACAAGATCCTTTCTCAACTTGGGGATGTTACATCTGATGGCTGGTAATTCTTAATGATCACTGATACCTTCTATTTCCTTGGTCCATCCAACCTTCTATGCTTCCTGGGATCTTCCTAGATCCTTCCCATCTGGCCTGTCTGATGGGTTATCATGTCTTGTCAGTTTTAGAATGATAAGCAGCATTTGTTGAGTGCTTTCTCAGTGTTAGACACCACCCTGAGTGCATGATGTGCAATATCAAACTTAACTTTGGCTCAACCCTGTGAGGTTGATCACATTCCTGTTTTTTTTTTTTTTTTTGACATGTAGAGAGGAACACAGAGGCCTAAGAAGGCCAAGTTACTTGCTCAAGGTCGCATAGAATAGGGATGGCAGGGTCAAGGTTCAAACCCAGAGCCTGTGCTCCTAACCACTGTACCTGCAGGACCCGCATCCTGGCTCCTCTGTGCCTGTAGAATCCACCAACCTCTGTTATCGCCAGCACCCTGGCTCAGAGTCCCATTGTCTCTTGCTAAAATCATTGCCCCGGCCTCCTGAACCTGTTCCTCTCTCTCAGTCTGGCCTGTCACCCATCTGTTCTGCACACAACCACCATAGTGATTGTTCTAAATTTCCATCAGAGTTACACCCCATCCCATCCCAGGTCATCCCCTTCAGTGGAACCTCAATGCCACCTGGATATGGCCCTAACTCCTTGTGTAGGTGACTCCTGTGTGAAAATGATAGTGAAAATGTCCCTTAACTTGATAATGATGAAAACCTGTATTGACAAAGCATATACAAATGCCAGATGAATGGTGGGGATCTTCTCACGGGATCCTCTCAACAACTCCAACCAGAGCAGGACTGGCTTCAGATGGGGGCTATGCGACTCCTGGCCCTCGACCTTTAACCACTGCTCCTTCTTTCCATGCCTTCTGCATGCCAGATGTACTGAGCAAACTGCAGTTTCCCTTGGGTTATGTGTTATCTCACCTCTGGGCCTTTACCTTGAGCCTCCCCATTCCTAGCACTGTGCCTGGTGCATAAAGATGTTTGTTGAATGAATGGAAGAATTTCATAGAAGATGCCATACTGTTCAGAATCCACTAGGGCCACTGATATATCAGTGTGTTTGTTAGTCACTCAGTTGTATCTGACTCTTTGTGACCCTATGGACTGTAGCCCTCCAGGCTTCTCTGACCAAGGGATTCTCCAGGCAAGGATGTTGGAGTGGATAGCCATTGCCTTCTCCAGCGGTTCTTCCTGAACCAGAGATTGAACCCAGGTCTCCTGTGTTCCAAGCAGCTTATTTTACCATCTGAGCCACCAGGCAATGTATCAGAGCAGGAAACAAGTTCAATAAAACAAAATCAAACCAAAAGAGAAGCCAGTGATCGGGAGGACTGCCTAGGGAGGAAGAGTAAAAACCAGAGGTAAGAGAAGACAGGACTTGAGACCCAAAGTGGGCAACTGATTTTGTCTCCAGCCTGAGAGGTAATGTAGGGAATAGACAACAAGATGATCTGTGGGGGTTAGGTGTCAAACTGGGAGGCTCTGAATGCCACAAAGTGGGGATGAGGGCTGCTGTGTCATTCCTGGAAACAGTAAAGCAGCTCAGTTGACTCTGAAGAATCGATTCTTTCCCACTGACTGAGTTGCAGGGGTTATCTTCTCTTGGCTGTGCAAGTATCATGTTAGACATGGGATGCTGGGAAAGATTGAAAGAAAAAGGAGAAGAGGGAGACAGAGGATGAGATGGTTTGATAGTATCACCAACTCAATGGACTTGAATTTGAGCAAACTTCAGGAGGTAGTGGAGGGCAGAGGAGCCTGGCATGCTGCAGTCCATGAGGTTGCAAAAAGTCAGACACGGCATAGTGACTGAACAACAACAGCAAAGGCTGTTAAAAGCAAGCTGGTGAAGGGACTTCTCTGGTGTTCCAGTGGTTCAGAATCCACCTACCAATGCAGGGGACTCGGGTTCAATCCTTGGCCTGGGAAGATTTCACATGCCGTGGGGCAGCTAAGCCATGCACCACAACTACTGGAGCCCACGCGTCCTAGAGCCTCTGTTCCACAACAAGAGAGAGAGGCCACTGCAGTGAGAAGCCCACGCATTGCAACTCACAAGTAGACCCTGCTCACTGCAACTCTAGAAAGCTCGTGCATAGCGATGAAGACCCAGCACAGCCAAAAATAAAACTAAAAAAAAAGGCAGCCTGGCGCAAAGCCTTGCCAAAGAGCTTGTGATTTTACTGTGGAAGCTATGGAGAGCCACTGAAAGGTAATTTGAAGCACCCAGGTTCTCCCCAGCCTGCTGGGAAGTTTAGATAAATACCTAATCACAGCAGCCATCGCAAAACTTCCAGAAGCCCATGTCAAGCAAAGCAGGTGAAATTGAAATCCTCCCCTAGCAAAAGCAGTTTCTCCTTACTTCTCCCCTCCTCAAACACACTTAAGGGAGACTCAGAGTTTGTAAAGGGGAGTAAACCTGGGGAGCAGGGTTTAGTTCCCTATTAACCCAGCTCACCCGACTCCAGAGGTGGAACCAGCAGATTTCCCCCTCTGTCCAAGCAGGGTGGTGCAGTCAGGGGGATGAACATGGAAATCTCTGAGCTGGAATGATGTAGGGCCCAGCAAGGCTGTGTTTCCATTGTGTGCCTTTGATTGCTAAAACAAGTTATTAGCTCCACTAAGAATGTCCTCTAAATATAAATCTCCTATCCCTAACAGTTAAAGGCTCCTTTTTGCCTTGACTCTCCAAACACCCTATTTCAGGCGTCTGTACACAGGGGCAAAGCTAGACCTAGTCCCATACCACAAAAGGAAAAAGAACTGTACATGATTATGAGCTAATTTATTTATTTTTATGTAAACTTTTTATTGGAGCATAGTCAGTTAACAGTGTTGTGATAGTTTCACAGCAAAGGGACTCAGTCATCCATATATGTATCTGGTGGTGATTTAGTCACTAAGCCATGTCTGACTGTTTGTGACCCTGTGGACTATAGCCCGCCAGGCTCCTCTGTCCATGAGATTCTCCAGGCAAGAAACTGGAGTGGATTGCCATTTCCTTCTTCAAGGGATCTTCTAGACCCAGGGATTGAACTTGGGTCTCCTACATTGCAGGCAGATTTGTATCTATTCTCCCCCAAACTCCCCTCCCACACAGGCTGCCACTTAACATTGAGCAGAGCTCTCTGTGCTGTACAGTAGGATCTTGTTGGTTATCTATTTTAAATATAGGAGTTTCATGAGCTAATTTAAATGTAGCAGGAGACATGTGGGTGTTACCTTTTAGTTAATATTCTTTTTCCTCCTGTGCTTTTGCAAGAACTTTTCAAGAGCCCTTAGGAGATGTCATCTAGCCTGGCTGTAACAAGAGCATGTGGGCTAAGGACTGAATTGGTTAATTCTAATATTGCATCATTAAGGGAAATGATTTCTTTTCCATGGAGCCAAATTGGATTAATTATATGCATGCAGAGTATACTTAACAAATGGCATAATTCGAAGGTGCTGGTCTGGGTCATGCACAATTTGGTTCTTTGTTTTTCAGCTGACAAGGCATTTGCCACTTACACTCTGAATTACATGTGCTGGGTTTGAACATTCTAGTGGTCATTAATGTTAGTTGATGGGCCTTGGTGTGTTTATTTTTCCCACTAGATTATATACATAATGCTGCCGATTATGACTGGTGGAGTTAAAACGCACAGCCAAAAGAGAGAGTTCATGGTTCATTGGACACATTTAGTGCCTGATCAGAATGCAGAGTGCCATCAATCCAATTTGTCCCTTGATTATCAGCCTGCTCTGTGTAATTAAGGGATGAGGCTAGGCTTGCTGTCCTTTCTTCACCCAGTGAGGACTGACCAGAAGCATTAAGTTCTGAAGACAGAATTGGCCATGTGGTGATATCCTCGGTGGCACTCATCAGGCAGGTGACAAAGATGGGGGAAGACTCTGTGCCCCCAGCACTGGCAGGGGCCAGCACTGTGGGAGGGGGTTGATAAGGTTTGATAAAGCTTTCATGAAATTAAAAGGTGCTTGCTGCTTGGAAGGAAATCTATGACAAACCTAGACAGCATATTGAAAAGCAGAGACATCACTTTGCTGACAAAGGTCTGTATAGTCAAAGCTATAGTTTTTCCAGTAGTCATGTACAGATGTGAGAGTTGGACTGTAAAGAAGGCTGAGTGCTGAAGAACTGATGCTTTCAAATTGTGGTGCTAGAGAAGACTCTTAAGAGTCTCTTGGACTGCAAGGAGATCAAACTAGTCTTAAAGGAAATCAACCCTGACTTTTCATTGGAAGGACTGATGCTTTGAAACTCCAATACTTTGGCCACCTGATAAGAAATGCTGACTCATTGGAAAAGACCTTGATGCTGGGAAAGACTGAAGGCAAAAGGAGAAGTGGGCAATAAAAGATGAGACATTAGATAGCATCACTGACTCAATGGACATGAATTTGAGCAAACTCCAGGGGACAGTGGAGGTCTAAGGAGCCTAGTGTGCTGCAGTCCATGGGGTTGCAAAGAGTCAGACATGACTTAGAAACTGAACAACAAGCTCCAATACTTTGGCTACCTGATGCAAAGAGACAACCCTTTGGAAAAGACCATCATGATGGAAAAGATTGAAGGCAGGATAAGAAGGGTATGAAAGAGGATGAGATGGTTGGATGACATCACCTACTCAATGTACATGAGTTTGAGCAAACTCTGGGAAATGGTGAAGGACAGGGAAGTCTGATGTGCTGCGGTACATGGGGGTCACAATGAGTCAGAACTAACAGTGACTGAGCAACAACAACAAAGTTTTCATTAGGTGAGAGATGACAGAGAGGCAGTAGGCTTAAGTTTCTTTCTCTTACACCTCCAGACTGAGCTTTTACAAAGCGATAAGGAAAATCTTGGCATTCCCCTTCCCCCACAACGTACACCTTCTTTTGCTCCTTCTACAGTGACCCCAGGAGGTATAACTGCATCTCTGATCTTGCCAGAGGCCCTAGTGTGATGTAAGAGCAGACAGTCATGCAGCTGTTTCCACTGCCATGCGATAGGCTGCTGCTGGTGGCGTCCATGGCTGCCACTCTGGAATTGTGCAGTGATTGACAAAAACTTGGCAAAGACAGCATTTAAGGATGTACAGTTGCCTTAATGCCAAAGGCTATTTATCAGAAGGCAGGAAATAATACAAAGTGCTCCTGGATGGAGGAACAGATGGCTTCCCAGGTCGTCCTAATGTCCCTGGGGACTTAGAGCTGAAGATAAGTCACCTGCCCCAAAGCAAGGTTTTGGCTAGACATGAGACGTATCCTCTGCTAATCTTATAGGGACTTTCAGTCTCTCTTATCCATCCTTTGTCCCCCCAGCAAGGTTTCTGGCTATGTGACTGCCCACTCATCAGAGGCAAAGATTAATATCTTCTGAAAAGCCCTCCAATATATTTACTGTGCGATGCAGGGAGACCATTTCCTAGGGGCATCAGCAAGTTCAGGCTTTAGCCTGTCTGAGATCTATTTTGGCTGGAGCTAAATATTTACAAAGATCTTCAGTAGTGTTTCTCTGAGAAAATCTGGGAAGGAGTCATGGAGGAAGCATCATTTTTAAACTTTTTAATTGCAAAATAATTGCTTTATAATACTGTGGTAGTTTCTGCTGTATAATGACATGAATCAGCTCTAAGTATACACATATCCTTTCCTTCTTGAGTCTCCTTCCCATTCCACCACCCCCTCCCGCCGCTTTTCTGCCCATCTAGGTCATAGAGCACCAAGCTGAGCTCCTCGTGTTGTAGTGCAGCTTCCCACTAGCTATCTGGTTTTCACATGGTAATGTGTATATGTCATTGCTACTGTCTCAGTTCGTCCCACCCTCTCCTTCCCCTGCTAATGTCTGCAAGTCTGTTCTCTACATCTGTGTCTCTGTTCCTGCCCTGTAAATATGTTCATCAGTACTATTTTTCTACATTTCATATGTATGTGTTAATATACAATATTTGTTTTTCTCTTTCTGACATACTTTGCTCTGTATGACAGATTTTAGGTCCTTTTACCTCACTACAACTGACTCAGTTTTGTTCCTTTTAGTGGCTAAGTAATATTCCATTGTATAAATGTACCACAACATTACCCATGTTATCTGTCAATGGACATCTAGGTTGGTTCCATGTCCTGGATATTGTAAACAGTGCTGCAATGAACATTGGTACATATGTCTTTGAATCATGGTTTTCTCAGGGTATATGGAGGAGGCATCATTTGAGCTGAGTTTTGATGCATGAAGAGGTGTTTTCTAGGTAAACTTTGGAAAGAAGGAGCATCTCTACTAAGCACACGAGCACTTATAAAGCAGAGGAGATGCAAAAATATGCTTTTGGGAGAAGCTAGAGTTTGGTGTGGTGGGGAAGGGTTTGTGTTCCAGCTAGGGTGGCCTCATATAGGGATTGTAGCAGTTTGGGGTGGGAGGAAGGAAGCTGGGATGGGCAAGACCTTTACTGAGACGAACTAATTCAGCTTCAGAGGTCAGAACATGTGGCTCCCCAGGCTCAGTGTGGTTCAGCCTGTCCTGCAGTGAGTGGAGAGTCTGTGTATTTGAGCACACTGGTCTGTGTGTGTCCCATGTGGACAGGTTTTATTCCATGTATTAACCTAATATTTGAATGTTAAACTCTTTTTTGACAAAAAATTTGCGGAAAATTTAGAAAACACAATAAAATAGAAATGTGAATAACCTGATCATCTGAATGTAACTACTGATAATCTTTGGGGGTCTATTGTTTATATACATACATTTTCTGAACAAAAATAGGATCACATACTATGGGTTATTTTATAATCTTATTTTTCTACTAAACCCACCATAAGCCTCTCTCCATGCCAATACATGAGGTTAGGTTTTTAAAATATATTTTTGTTTATTTACTTTTGTCTGTGCTGAGTATTCATTGCTGTGCGGACTTGTCTCTAGTTGCGGTGAGCGGGGGCTACTCTCCAGTTGTGTTGCATGGACTTCTCATTGCAGTGGCTTCTCTTGTTGTGGAGCACGGGACCTAGGGCATGTGGGCTTCAGTGGTTGTGGCTCCTGGGCTCTAGAGCACAGGCTCAATAGTTGTGGCACACGGGCTTAGTTGCCCTGTGGGACAGGGGATCTTCCTAACCCAGGGATCGAACCCATGTCTCCTGCATTGGCAGGTGGCTTCTTTACCACTGAGTCACCAGGGAAGCTCAATATTAGTTTTAATGGCTACATGCTAGTCCCTTGATAACAGGCAGAATAATTTATTTATCCAGATGCTGATTATTAAGATACTCAGTTTGCATGACAGGCCACCATATCTCTCCACCTACATTCCATGTGCTTGCATCTCCTTATTCTCTAAGTTCACCTAAAGCAATACCCACAGGGTAGAAACACTGTTTCTGATGCTTTCATGTAAACCAGCGCTGACTCTGGTCTGAAGCTCTTCTTCTTTGCTGTTTTTTCTGTCTTAACACCTCTTGTTCGGAGAAGGCAATGGCACCCCACTCCAGTGCTCTTGCCTGGGAAATCCCATGGATGGAGGAGCCTGGTAGGCTACAATTCATGGGGTCGCAAAGAGTTGGACACGACTGAACGACTTCACTTTCACTTTTCACTTTCATGCATTGGAGAAGGAAATGGCAACCCACTCCAGTGTTCTTGCCTGGAGAATCCCAGGGACCAGGGAGCCTGGTGGGCTGCCGTCTCTGGGGTCGCACAGAGTCGGACACGACTGAAGCGACTTAGCAGCAGCAGCAGCAGCAGCAGCAACACCCCTTGTTCGTCAGTGGAGGAATAGGGATCAAATTTAGACCCCAAATCCCTGAGATGCATGGCTCCTATGGCTTGTAGGGAGAAAGAATCTTTGATTCAGATGTGTCCCTTCCCCTTCTCCAGCTGCTTCCAAGAACCACAGCACAGAGGCAGTAGACAGCTTGTCATGGTAAATTTGACATGGTGGCAGCCTAGCTAGAAAAAAGCCACCCACATTGTGGAGAAATGAGGTTCAATTAAGCCCCTTAAGCCTCCTGGCCATGCTGCCTGAGTTGGTTTTTTCATTTGTGTCCATGCTCTGCCGACCTTGGCCAAATGGAAGTGTTTCTGCATCAGTGAATTTCTTTAGGCTGCTTGCTAGTGGGCTTGTGTTTGACTGAAATCTTGAGATTCACTGTGTGTCTGTGTGTGTGCACGTCATAGCACGTGTATAGACCCAGAGGGCTTTGAGTTCCAGGGCAAGAAACTGACTACCTAGGCAACCAGCTTCATGACAGGCTTGAAAATCTGGTGTCTCTTACATGTGACCTCTAGAGAGAAGCCTGCAGGGGAGGTCCCACCTTGGTATGACCTTGGGGGAGAAAGTAGAACAATTCTGCCGGTCTTTTTGCACATCCACTCATCTGTCCATCCATCTACCCACTCCCCCATTTATTTTTACTCATTTTACATTATTTGTTGGATGTCTACTGTATGCCAGGTGATACAGCAGTTAAGCATCCACCTGCCACTGCAAGAGATGCAAGACAGGTGGGTTTGATCCCTGGGTCAGAAGGTCCCCTGAGATAGAAAATGGCAACCCACTCCAATATTCTTGCCTAGAAAATTCTGTGGACAGAGGAGCCTAGTCGGTACAGTTCATGGGGTTGTGAAGAGTCAGACACGACAGAGCATACACACAAGCACACACAGGGTATGCTAGGCTCTGTTTAAGGCACTTAAGACACTTAGTGACCAAAAGTGACTAAAGTTCTGCCATTCTGTACTTTTGGAACTTACATCTGATGATGGGAGACAGGCATAACACTTTGAGCATAATAAATAAAGGTTTCATAGTATTTAGAAGGTACTAAGGGATCTGTATGTTGTCACCCTGCTTATTGAACTTATATGCAGAGTACATCATGAGACATGCTGGGCTGGAAGAAACACAAGCTGGAATCAAGGGGGCAGAAAGTGAAGAGGAACTAAAGAGCCTCTTGATGAAAGTGAAAAAGGAGAGTGAAAAAGTTGGCTTAAAGCTCAACATTCAGAAAACAAAGATCATAGCATCTGGTCCCATCACTTCATGGCAAATAGATGGGGAAACAGTGTCAGACTTTATTTTTCTGGGCTCCAAAATCACTGTAGATGGTGATTGCAGCCATGAAATTAAAAGACACTTACTCCTTGGAAGGAAAGTTATGACCAACCTAGATAGCATATTGAAAAGCAGAGACATTACTTTGCCAACAAAGGTCTGACTAGTCAAAGCTATGGTTTTTCCAGTGGTTACGTATGGATGTGAGAGTTGGACTGTGAAGAAAGCTGAGCGCCAAAGAATTGATGCTTTTGAACTGTGGTGTTGGAGAAGACTCTTGAGATTCCCTTGGACTGCAATGAGATCCAACCAATCCATCATTCTAAAGGAGATCAGTCCCGTGTGTTCTTTGGAAGGACTGATACTAAAGCTGAAACTCCAGTACTTTGGCCACCTGATGCAAAGAGTTGACTCATTGGAAAAGACTCTGATGCTGGGAGGGATTGGGGGCAGGAGGAGAAGAGGATGACAGAGGATGAGATGGCTGGATGGCATCACCGACTCGATGGACATGAGTTTGAGTGAACTCCAAGAGTTGGTGATGGACAGGGAGGCCTGGTGTACTGCAATTCATGGGGTCGCAAAGAGTCAGACACGACTGAGTGACTGAACTGAACTGAAGGGATCTGGGCTTCCCTTGTGGCTCAGCTGGTAAAGAATCTGCCTGCAATGTGGGAGACCTGGGTTCGATCCTTGGGTTGGGAAGATCCCTTGGAGAAGGGAAAGGCCACTCACTCCAGTATTCTGGCCTGGAGAATTCCATGGACTGTATAGTTCATGTGGTCTCAAAGAGTCAGACACGACTGAGTGACTTTCACTTTCAAGGGATCTGGGAAAATTGCAGTGGAGGGGACTCTGGGTCCCCAGTCAGGATGGGGAAGTGCAGTTGTGATTTTAACTAGGGTTAGGGTGAGGGTAATGATAAAGATTCTCACTTTGACCAAACTCAAGTCAGGCTCTCCTAAACTCTTTCCCAACCAGGCTTTGACTTTTGGACTTCCATGTTCATCTCTTCATTTCTAATTTTAGTAAGAATATTGCTAAGTCAGTTTAGCCAGAAAGCCCCATATTTGATACCTTGTCAGACTCCTCATCCTGCACCATCCCTCAGGGGATGTCTGACCACTCTGTCCTGTCTTCCACAGGAATCCTGGTAGATCAGTTTAGCCAGAATCTTCTCTATCCCTGATGCTGCCTCTTAGTAATTTCCCAACCATTCATCCCCACACTGGCTCCTTGGCTGTAAATTTCTCTTGTATTTCTAGTTGAGTCCAATCACTTTTCCCCGCTACAAGACCCCATTGCTCCAGTCCCTGTACCTGTTGCCATACCCTGCCCCTCTGCCTTGAATAAAGTCTTCCTTACCATGCCTTTAACGGATGTCATTGAATAATTTTTTAAAAAAATTTAATGGAGTATAGTTGCTTTACAATGTTTTGCTATTTTCTGCTGTACAGCAAAGTGAATCAGCTATAAATATACATATATCCCCTCCTTTTTGGATTTCCTTTACATTTGGTGACTACAGAGCATTGAGTAGAGTTCCTTGTACTCTACAGCAGGTTCTCATTAGTTATCTAATGAGTTAATTTTTATACATAGTAGTGTATATTTTATACATAGTAGTGTGTATATGTCAACCCCAATGTCCCAATTCATCCTACCCCTGCCCTTTTCCCCTTGGTATCCATACGTTGGTTCTGTAGTCTGTATCTCTATTTCTGCTTGGCAAATAGTTTCATCTGTACCATTTTTCTAGATTCCACATGTATGTGTTAATGGTGGCACTAATGGTAAAGATTCTTCTTGCCAATCCAGGAGACGTAAGACATGCGAGTTTGATTCCTGGGTTGGAAAGATCCCCTGGAGTAGGAAATGTCAGTCCACTCCAGTATTCTTAACTGGAGAATCCCATGGACAGAGGAGCCTGGTGGGCTATAGTCCACAGCGTCACAGAGTTGGACACAATTGAAGTGACAGCATGTACATGCATACATATGATATTTGCTTTTCTCTTTCTGACTCACTTCCCTCTGTATGAGAGTCTCTAAGTCTATCCATGTCTCTGAAAATGAAACAATTTTGTTCCTTTTTATGCATGAGTAATACTCCATTGTATTTTATCCACTCCATCTCCTTTATCCATTCCTCTGTTGATAAGCATTTAGGTTACTTCTATGTCCTGGCTATTGTAAATCATTTTTCAGTGAATATTGGGATGCCTATTTTTTATTTTCTCTGGCTGTATATCCAGGATATGTATTGCTGGGTCATATGGTAGTTCTGTTTTAGTTTTTTAAGGACCTCCATACTGTCTTGCCTGTAAAATCCCATGGATGGAGGAGCCTGCTAGGCTGCAGTCTATGGGGTCGCGAAGAGTCGGACACGACTGAACGACTTCACTTTCACTTTTCACTTTCATGCATTGGAGAAGGAAATGGCAACCCACTCCAGTGTTCTTGCCTGGAGAATCCCAGAGACAGAGGAGCCTGGTAGGAGGCCATCTATGGGGTTGCACAGAGTCAGACACGACTGAAGCGACTTAGCAGCAGCAGCATACTGTTCTCCACAGTGACTAGATTTTTTTGGTGATGACCATTCTGACCAGTGTGAGGTGATCCCTCACAGTAGTTTTTGATATACATTTCTCTAATGATTAGTGATGTTGAGCATCTTTTCATGTGTCTCTTGGCCATCTGTATGTCCTCTCTGGAGAAAGGTCTACTAAGGTCTTCCCCCCATGTTTTGATTTTTTTTTCAGTATTGAACTTCATAAGCTATTTGTTAATAGTGGGTTGCATTGAGAAATTAACCCTCCAGTGATGAGCCAGAGGAGGGAATGAAGCAACCCTGTGGATATTTGGAGGAAGAGAGTTTCAGGCAAAGGGAACAGTCAGGGCAAAGGACCTAAGGATGAGCATCCTGTGTGTTTAGGGAACAGCACCTGGGACAGACGACCTTGGCAGAATGAGCTCAGCAGTGAGAGGAGACAAGGTCTGAGCAAAAGGCTCTAGCTCAACATACCTTCCACGGTTGACAGTAACGTTAGCACAGCAGGGGACAGCAATTGTTTGGGTCCTGGAAATGGGATAGTGGAGAGCTGGATGCCAACTCTAGACATTAGCACCTCCCTTCTTGGGATCCATTGAGAAGAATCCTGGAGCATCACTGTCCTGAAGCTGCAGTGGCACTAGTAACCCACATGGAAGAAGTGCAAGGTAGAGCATGGGACTGGAAATGAGATACATAGATTCAGCTTCAAACTCCATTTTTTCCTCTTACATTTGCAAATTACTTACCTTCTCCAAACCTCAGTTTTGGTAAAACTGAGGATTGCAGTAATAGTTGTTCTTTGAGTATGGTATACTTATTAGAGGGAAATGAACTTGCTGCATTCATACCAGCCCCAGAGTGGCAGAGCCAAGGGTTGAAGGAAACTGTCTGCCTTCAAATTCCCCCATGCCTTCCTGCTCCTAATAAGCTTCCCAGACTTACAGGGAAGGCTGTCAGCTAATAAGGTATTTGAAAGGGGCTGGCAGATGGTCAAGTGCTGTGTAAATGTACGTTGTTATTGTTACTATAGATGGGACTTGGGGTTAAGTTCTGAGATGACCCTGGTGTCTACAAGAGAACATTGTCCTCATCAGCCGGCAGTGGCTTTTGAGTGACAGCTGAACATTCTGCCGCTGAAGGTCACAGAAGAACTCAACCAGGCTGATCTCCATTAAGAGATTTTATCATCATGTTTTGCACTTAAAGCTGTTATTTACACAGTACAGGTTAGCAATAGCTGCCACATATACATTTTGCTAATTGATTTATGTTAACTTCTACATGTGCTGTTGATCAAAATAAACAGCCTTGTTTTGTTGTGTCCTTGGAGACTTAGAACAGACTTCCCATCAGTGCATGTGGACCCCTGGGTGACCTCTCTGGTCCTCTTTTGCACAGAGGAGAGGAACACAGATGACCGTGGTTATCTAGATTTTTCTGCATTATCGTGTATGCCTGTTTCCAATCCGTCTAGACAAGCTTGGACTGCAAATCTGTTTCAACATCAAGTTTCTGGTAGTGGTACTGACATGCATATCACTCTTAGGCTTGAGATTCTTATGTTAACTTTCAATAAATCTTACTTGGGTTATAAATTAAGTGTGTGTGTGAGAGAGAGAGAGAGAGAGAGAAAGAAGGAGAGATAGAGGGAGGGAGGCAGGGAGGGAGGGAGGGAGGAAGAGGGAGAGGGAGAGGGAGAGTTTTCTGCTTGTGATATTTGAACTAGAGAGAGTTCATGTTTACCTGGCTCAGGCAATAAACCTAAACCTGCCTGAATCATTTGCACTAAATGTGAATGCCAGAAATAGCACTCACACCTGACCTTTTCAGTTTAGAGACAGCTGGCTCTGGAGCAGGAAATTGAAGGTCATGGAGAGGAAAGGGACAAGCTGAAAGAGTAGTAAAAGGAGCCCAGCCTGGGAGCTTTTAAAGCCCTTGTGGCTAGGGGAGAGTGGGGTGGGGTGAATGGAGGGCCTCCTGCCAGCTGACTTGAGTAAACACAAAAGCCTGGATGAGATTCCTAAGGATCTTTAGGAAGCCTTGCAAGTCTTGCCTGCTTTAAATATTCTCCTGAGATCCTGGGAGTTCATAGAATTGATATGAAAATCAAATTACATGCATTTTTGAGTAGGCAGAGAAGCTACTTTTTACTTTTAAGATGATTTTTATCATGTAGTTAAGCATCAAACAGTGCTGAAAGGCTGCTAAAGAAAACAGCAGTGCCCTGATTTCCTCTGCACCCTTCCTCCATCACGTTCCTCAGAAGCAACCACCTCTATTTTCTATCATTTCTTCTGTAATTGCTCCCATATTTCCAAATAACATCAGTGTATCATCTCTTGAATGATCAGTTTTGGACATTGTCCATTTCTTTTGTATTAGGTGTAGACAAGGATTGCTGGCTTTCTTATGACCTCATGTCCTTTCTCTTTATGCTTCCAACAGTATAATTGCACATTTTGTAATTATCAGTGTTTCCATTATTATAACTATGACAATATTGTTTACTGTTGAGTCAAGGAGTATATTAAGATGATCCTTCCATGATTTCATTTCCTTCTCAGCCTACAGATAAAATCTTATTTCAGTCCCCAGATTTATTTTGAATCTGCATCTCAGTCTTCATATATTCACCAGCAATTCTGTAAAATGCCTCTCAATTTTGCTACAAATTTCCATCCAGCCAATCCTGTCAGATAGTCTGTAAGTTTCACTTTTTTCTCCTGGTCACCTCTCTCCTCACTTCTTTTGCTATCATCTGAACTGTGGCACAAATTTCATCCTGGGATTTCTCTTCTGTTGTCTCAGAATTCCTCTTGCCTTTCTCTTTTGCCGGATCTTGTGCTTCCTTGTCTGATTTTTTCTTAGCCGACTTCCCCCATTTTAGTGGCTTTCCTTCTCCAGGAGTTTCCTACAGTGTATACTAGAAGTAACTGTGTGTGACCTTGCATGTCTAAAAGTGTCATGTTTTATTCGCATGCTGGTGGATAGTTTGGCTGGGTATGAAATTACAGATTTTTTTTTTCCTCTGAATTTTGAAGGCATAGTTCAAATATTTTCTGGTTTCTGCTACTGTTGTTGAGAAGTCTAATGCCTTTCTGATTGCCCATCCTTTGTATGTGACATTTTATTCCTCTCTAGATGCTTTTAGTGTATTTTCTATATCTACTTTGAAAGTTTCATGATGATGGGTCTTAGTGTGGGTTTTCTTTTGTTTCTCCAACAGGGGTTCATGTCTGGTACTCGAAAATTTACTTGTATTTTTCCTTTGTTAATTTGCTGTCTATTTTCTTTGTTCTGTTTCCACAAATCTTTTAGTCACATGAAGGGCTTCCAGGATGGATCTTCTTTTTATCTTCCTTTTTCTCCCCCTCCTTCAATTATGGGAAATTTCCTCAGTATAACTGTCTACCCCTTTGTGTGTGTGCTCAGTCATGTCTGACTACCTTTGCCATTTGACTATAGCCCATCAGGCTCCTCTGTCCATGGGATGTTTCAGGCAAGAATACTGGAGTGGGTTGCCATTTCCTCCTCCAGGGGATCTTCCCAACCCTGGGATCAAACCCACATCTGCGTTGAAGGTGGATTCTTTACTGCTGATCCACTGGGGAGGCTTTTTTATGGGGCATCATACCCTTGATTCCAGAGCACTTTTAGTTCAATTTCTTTAGAAAATATACCCACATCTCCTCTAAGAATAGAGAAGGGGTAGAAACTAATGATGCTAAGTTGGGGGCAGGCAGAAAAACAGTTGTCTAACAGCTCCTGTTCCAGACTTTCCCATTCTACTGTTTTTAGCCCTTACCTCAGCCCATCTGCCTCTGTATCTGGTGCCTTAGAGTTTCTAGGAATTTCTATGGTTCCCAGGACAAATCAACTCACTTATCAGTAATGTATCCCTCTGCCAGATCTTAAATTGAACTCTTTCTCTCATTTACTTTCTGCCCATTCTATGTTCTCATTTTCTATGTTGTGGTTCAGTGATACAGATAATATCTAGTTTAATCCAAGCTACACCTGGATCTTTCTTTTTTGCTGTAAATTGATTTGTGAGAGGAAATGGGAACAGAATTTTTTTTTTTAAATTCTGCCATCTTGAAGTTGGAAATCAAACTGCTTTTTTAAAAAATGAGTTCTTTAAGCTACTTCTTTGGATAATAAAATGAAAGATCATTTGCTACAAGATTAACCATCGCTAGTAGTACCCACTTTATTTATTAGAAGTTCAGTTTTCTTTAAGTACAAAAAAATGCCCTCAAAGTATCATTCCTCCAAATATTTTGAGTGTTACTGAACTTTAGCAATGAGTGCAAATTGTGTTCCTGCTTTTACTTAACTGGCCTTAATTATCTATCACCATAATGATTGTAATTGACAATTTTTTTGTGTGGTGAAATATACATAACAGAAAATTGACCATTTTAAACCAGTTTTCAGTGTATAGTTCAGTGGCATTCAGTGCATTTACACTGTTATGCAAACACTACCATCCATCTTTAGAACTTTTCACCTTCCCAAACGGAAACTCTGTACCCATTAACATTAACCACCTATCCTGCTTCTTCCCCCAGCTCCTGGCAACCACCATTCTGTCTTTCTGTCTATGAATTTGACTACTTCAGATACTGATTATAAGTGAAATCATACCATATTGGTCATTTTATGACTAGCTTATTCCACTTATCATAATGTATTCATGGCTCCTGCAGAATACAAGATCAACATAATATATTCAAGGTGCCTTTTAAAGGATGAATAGTATTCCATTGTATGTGTAGACTGCATTCTCTTTATCCCCCCTCCAGCAGTGGACTTTTGCTTCCACATTTCAGCTACTATGAATAGTGCTTCTGTGGAACATGGGTGTATAAATATTTGTTCCAGTGCCTGCTTTCAGTTCTTTTGAATATATACCGAGAAGTGGAATTACTGGATCAAGTGGTAATTCTACCTGAAAACTTTTAGGAACTGCCACACTGTTTTCTATACTATCTGTAACATTTTACCTTCCTACCAGCAATGAAGAAGTTTTAATTTCTCCACATCCTCACCAAGACTTCTGTTATTTTCTGGGTTTTGTTGTTTTTTTTGCAGGATATTTTTAATAACAATCATCCTAATCATTATGAATGTAACATCATTGACTTTTTAAAAGCACATACTGACTTTTATGGAGTGCCATTTAAAGTATTAACACATGCCTTATCTCTTTAATCCTTACACCAGCTCTCTCTATATAGAGGAAGGCACTATATAACTCTTCCCATTTTACTGATAAGAAAACTGAAGCCCAAAGATGTTAGGTGACTTCCCCAAGGTGATGTAGTGAGTAAGAGGCAGAGGTAGTGTTCTAGCTATCCATCACTGTACAACAGACCACCCAAAACTTAGGGACTTAGAAGCAAGCATCTATTATATAATCTTTCACAGCCCTGTGTGTTGATTGGGCTCAGCTGGACACTTCTCAAGTGTGTCTTCAACATGGTTGGGCCGGATGGTGCTTGTTCTTGGGGTCAGCTGAAGGCTTGACTGGGATGGACATCCAGTGGCTTCCCCTTCTCCTTTTTCTTTTGGCTTTTTTATGCACATGTTTGCTTTCTCTGTGCTCTTCCATGTGGTTTCTCTCCAGTCAAGTAGCTGGACCTCTTACATGGAAGTTCTGGGCTCCAAGAGGTAAGAAGTGGTAGCTACCAGGTCAGGTAGCTACCAGGTTAGGGCTGAGCTGGCACTGACACAGCATCACCCCCATCCTGTTGGATGCAGTCACAGGGTCCACTAAGATCCAGGAGGAGGATATTCTACCTTCTCAGGAAGGAGTAGTGAAGGCACATCACAAAAGAGGGTGTGGAGCTGGCGAAGCTAGCACTGCCATCCTTAGAAAAGAAAATCTCCCACTATCAGAATCTGAGCCTCCAGACATCTGGCTCCAGACCTACGTGGACTCCTGTGTTCCTGTTCATTTTATCTTTGCTCTTGGAGTTGTCAGAGTCTAAAGAAATATTATGTTCACCAAAAGGTTCATTCTGGATTTTTCATAACATCTTACTGAAAACCCAAACAAACTTTTGGCCAACCCAGTAGACTCATTAAGGATCACTTAGTCCAGTGGTTTTCAAAACCGTTAAAAGAATATTGAGTCCTTTCCTGAAATGAGAACTTATGAGGCAGTTAAGAGTAAATCACATAAAGTCACAGGCTGAGAGAACTCACTGTTCTCCTTTCTTTTAAGCCATGTGACCTTGTACAAGTTATTTAAATTTCACATGGCTCAGTTTTCTCTCTATAAGATGGGAAGAGTATTAGTAGCAAAACCTACTAAAGGATTGTGATGAATTAATATGTGTAAGTGCTGGGAAGAGTGACTGGCATTTATAAGGGCTCAATGAATGATAACTGTTGTTATTATTATTATTACTACTATTGAGACTGGTAAGTCTCATATGATAAACCAGGAGATGCACTAAACTGGGAATGGGTAAATGAAGCTCCTTTCCCTCAATTACTTGTGTTGCCACTGAAAGGAGATGAATATACTTCTCCATCTATATATAAGACCATGTCATGGATTAAAAACAGCAGCAAATTCTTGGCAACTCTTCCCACTGAGAGATAATTCCTCTCCCCCTGAATCTGGGCTAACTTTAGTGACCTGCTTGACAATAGGGTGTGACAGAGTGATGTTATAGGATTTCTGAAACTGAGTCAGAAGAAGACTTGATGCTTCTGCCTAGGTGGCTTGAATTCAATGCTCTGGGGAAATCCAATCACAGTATAAGTTGCCCACCTGCTCCAAGACCATCGTGCTATAAGCCTACACCACTCAGAGAAGTCCTGGAGGACGAGATGCTGTGTGGGAAGAGAAAAACCAAGGAGCACCAAGGGACCAAATCTACAGGTGATAAAGTCATGCAGAAGTGTAACTTCTGGCCCCAGCTCACCTTGTGCATCAGAGGTGAACCACCCAGCAGAGCTCTTCCTGACTCACAGGTCCATAAGTAAAATAAAAGGGTTGTTTTAAGCCACTAAGTCTTGGGGAGTTTGTAACACTTCTTAGATAACTGGAGCAGGAAGTACAGCCAAGAGTTGAATGTTTACATGGAAAGGTACTGGTCCAGAGAGGAGAAGCAGGTTCATCCACTGAGGACAGTTTGGTGTGAAAGTTAGAAGCACGGACTCTAGACTCAATTGCATGAGTTGAAATAATTTGCTTTTGGAGCAAAATTCTTAATCTTAAATATTATAATCCAGTTGTAAAAATTAAATGAAATAATATGCTTGTAAATGAATGGTATGTAGTAAACACTCAATAAATGTCTATGGTTATGATTACAAGTGGTAACTGATAGCAGATCTGAGTCCATGTTCTCTGAATCTGATTGAACACTTCCTTGGGAGCTGACCTACAGTGGGGTGTGTATGTGTGTGGAATCAGGTTTTCATCTAGGTTTTGTCACTTCCTAGTTTATATTTCTACAA
Organism: Bubalus kerabau; assembly: GCF_029407905.1. Lineage (NCBI taxonomy): Eukaryota > Metazoa > Chordata > Mammalia > Artiodactyla > Bovidae > Bubalus > Bubalus kerabau. The sequence goes on along the minus strand of NC_073628.1, from coordinate 108,273,511 downwards.
TCAGATTGCTTATCTGCTGCTGCTGCTGCTGCTAAGTCGCTTCAGTCGTATCCGACTCTGTGCGACCCCATAGACAGCAGCCCACCAGGCTCCCCCGTCCCTGGGATTCTCCAGGCAAGAACACTGGAGTGGGTTGCCATTTCCTTCTCCAATGCATGAAAGTGAAAAGAAGGGAAGTCGCTCAGTCGTGTCACTGAGCCTTAATTTTTTCATCTACACAATCAATGTGAATAATAATAGGGTTGTTGTCATACAGATGAACTACAACATCTACTATTCTCCTACTCACAAATGAGTGTGATATGAAATCAAGAGAGAAAGAACACACTGTCAAAGGAGGGCTTGAAAGTTTTATCTCATGCAGAGAATAGACAAGGTCCATTTGTCCCAATTTTTCTATTTCTAGGGAAGGCCCTTTTATGTGAATTCTCAAAAAAATTAGTTTCAATTATCCAGTTGGAAATCACCAGCAGTTTGATAAAAAATTTAATAGGAATCACGGGCCGTGGTTTCATCCAGTGATGACTGTGTGGCAACAGCATCTGTTACAGGTTCACAGGGAGCCATTTTCAATATGATGCACTCTTTCTCCCCCAATGAAAAATTAATTTAAAGATACTCATCCAAGTTGCAGCCAGAACAAACATTCCTGGAGTCAAAAATGGTGAAAATACATTCAAAGTAGGTACAGGAGATGGTGCCCTTGTGGCTTAATAGCCATGTCTGCTGTTAAAAATTTAGGCAGGAACAAGTACACATATGGGGGCTTCCGTGGTGGCTCAGTGGTAAAGAATCTGCCTGCAAGGAGACCCAGGTTCGACCCCTGGGTTGTGAAGATCCCTTGGAGGAGGGCATGGCAACCCACTCCAGTATTCTTGCCTGGAGAATTCCATGGACAGAAGAGCGTGGCTGACTACAGTCAATAGGGTTGCACAGAGTTGGACATGACTGAGGCGACTAAACAGCAGCAGGAACAGGGCACATATAGGCTTCCATGGTGGCAAAGTGGCAAAGAAACTGCCTGCAATGCAGGAGACATGGGTTCAATCCCTCGGAGGGGAAGATCCCCTGCAGGAGGAAATAGCAACCCACTCCAGTATTCTTGCCTGGGAAATCCCATGGATAGAGGAGCCTGATGGGCTACAGTCCATGGGATCCCAAAGAGTTGTCCATGACTTAGTGGCTAAACAACAACAGGTACGTATATATTTTTTATTACTAAATAAAAAAAATTCCCCTCACTAAAAAGAAAACAAGGAAGAAAGTCTGAGGGCATATGTATGGGATTTTTGACACCTTTTGGAACTTCACTTACAGAGATTATTGAAGACAGCTGCATGAATCTAACTCAATGTGTGGACCCACAGTCTCCCTGTACTGTTATTATAGTAGATGATGGGGGTTTACTTAGCAAGATGTATGTGGTCAGCATCCAGGACTAGCCATGCGCCTCTTTCTCATTTAGTCCCTGAGTTTTCCCAGATGAGGGTGTGGTCAGGGCTTAACCTTGGCTTCTCTCAGTGTCAGCAGGTCACAAGCCTTATGTCTCATTACTCATAGCCTTTGAATTTGGCTGAGCAAACATTAACCAAGGCAGCTATTTTGCCAGAGCTTTCATTCCTATCAGAGAGAAAGATCTGAAATACTCTTGTAAACTCTGCATGTACCTGGCTTGGGCTTGGGGTGCAAGGGGAGTTTGTGTGAGCCCTTTCATTCAAAGCATTCCCTGCTTAGTGGGTCCACTTTATTTGTTCCTTGGTCTGTCCATCTGTGTTCAAGCTATGCCAAACTTAGACAGTGTATTAAAAAGCAGAGACATCACTTTGCTGACAAATTTCTGTATAATCAAGCTATGGTTTTTTTCTAGTAGTCATGTAAGGATGTGAGAGTTGGACCATAAGGAAGGCTGAGTGCCAAAGAATTCATGCTTTTGAATTGTGGTCCTGGAGAAGACTCTTGAGAGTCCTTTGAATGGCAAGGAGATCAAACCAGTCAATCCTAAAGGAAATCAACATTGAATATTCATTGGAAGGACTATTTCTGAAGCTGAAGCTCCAGTGCTTTGGCCACCTGATGTGAAGAGCTGACTCAATGGAAAAGACCCTGATGCTGGGAAAGACTGAAGGCAGGAAGAGAAGGGGATGACAGAGGATGAGATGGTTAGATGGCATCACCGACTCAATGGATATGAATTTGAGCAAGCTCCTGGAGATAGTGGAGAACAGAGGATCTTGGCATGCTGCAGTCCACAGGGTTACATAGACTTAGACACGACTTATCGATTGAACAACAGCTATCCAACCATGTATCTATCTATCCAGCCATCCATTTATTTGTCCAAATATCCATCTTAAACTCTTTGCCTAGAAGCAGTTAATAGAATTATAAACTGAAACCTAGAGCTCTGCCCTGGTGAAAGTAGAGAGTGGGAAACATGGACTCCCTTTCTCTTCCCCCACTGGGGGCTCCTGAAGCTCCACTGAACCCTAGGCTCTGAGGAGCACATCATTGACCTTGGCCATTTGTCTAATCCTTAGCTTTCACTTCCAATTTAATTCCCAAGTGTCTATTTAGGTCCTTCTTAAATTATGGCCTGAACATCCAGGAGCCTGTTGGTCAGTATCTCCAGGATGTCCCACAGCTGCTCAGACACAGTACTCCACGTGCAAGCCATCACCCTCAAACAAGCAACCTCTGTTGTACTTTTAACTAATGGTACCACTGTCTACCTGTTTACCCAAGCCTGGAATTCAGACTGGTTTCTTATAATATTTCTGTGCTTGAAAAGGTTTAAAAACACTGGACTGTGAGCTCCATTAAGGGATACAGGACTTGTGTTTGGCATGACTTTATCTCATAGGGGTTTGGGTCTGGAAGCAGCTATACCAATCTCTAGCTGTGTGATTTGTGCAAATTACTTCACCTATCTTGGACTCATTTTTATCCACCACAGAATCGGAGAGTACCTACCCTGATGAGTTTTTAAGGATTAAATGGCATCAGATCAAATCAGATCAGTTGCTTGGTCGTGTCCGACTCTTTGCGACCCCATGAATCTCAGCACGCCAGGCTTCCCTGTCCATCATCAACTCCCAGAGTTCACCCAGACTCACTTCCATCGAGTCAGTGATGCCATCCAGCCATCTCATCCTCTGTCGTCCCCTTCTCCTCCTGCCCCCAATCCATCCCAGCATCAGAATCTTTTCCAATGAGTCAACTCTTCGCATGAGGTGGCCAAAGTACTGGAGTTTCAGCTTTAGCATCAGTCCTTCCAAAGAAATCCCAGGGCTGATCTCCTTCAGAATGGACTGGTTGGATCTTCTTGCAGTCCAAGGGACTCTCAAAAGTCTTCTCCAACATCACAGTTCAAAGCATCAATTCTTTGGTGCTCAGCCTTCTTCACAGTCCAACTCTTACATCCATACATGACCACAGGAAAAGCCATAGCCTTGACTAGACAAACCTTTGTTGGCAAAGTAATGTCTCTGCTTTTGAATATGCGATCTAGGTTGGTCATAACTTTCCTTCCAAGGAGTAAGCGTCTTTTAATTTCATGGTTGCAGTCACCATCTGCGGTGATTTTGGAGCCCAGAAAAATAAAGTCTGACACTGTTTCCACTGTTTCCCCATCTATTTCCCATGAAGTGATGGGACCAGATGCCATGATCTTCGTTTTCTGAATGTTGAGCATTAAGCCAACTTTTTCACTCTCCACTTTCACTTTCATCAAGAGGCTTTTGAGTTCCTCTTCACTTTCTGCCATAAGGGTGGTGTCATCTGCATATCTTAGGTTATTGATATTTCTCCCAGCAATCTTGATTCCAGCTTGTGTTTCTTCCAGTCCAGCGTTTCTCATGATGTACTCTGCATATAAATTAAATAAGCAGGGTGACAATATACAGCCTTGACGCACTCCTTTTCCTATTTGGAACCAATCTGTTGTACCATGTTCAGTTCTAACTGTTGCTTCCTGACCTGCATACAAATTTCTCAAGAGGCAGGTCAGGTGGTCTGGTATTCCCATCTCTTTTAGAATTTTCCACAGTTTATTGTGACCCACACAGTCAAAGGCTTTGGCATAGTCAATAAAGCAGAAATAGATGTTTTTCTGGAACTCTCTTGCTTTTTCCATGATCCAGCAGATGTTGGCAATTTGATCTCTGGTTCCTCTGCCTTTTCTAAAACCAGCATGAACATCAGGAAGTTCACGGTTCACATATTGCTGAAGCCTGGCTTGGAGAATTTTGAGCATTACTTTACTAGCATGTGAGATGAGTGCAATTGTGCAGTAGTTTGAGCATTCTTTGGCATTGCCTTTCTTTGGGATTGGAATGAAAACTGACCTTTCCAGTCCTGTGGCCACTGCGGAGTTTTCCAAATTTGCTGGCATATTGAGTGCAGCACTTTCACAGCATCATCTTTCAGGATTTGGAATAGCTCAACTGGAATTCCATCACCTCCACTAGCTTTGTTCGTAGTGATGCTTTCTAAGCCCCACTTGACTTCACATTCCAGGATGTCTGGCTCTAGGTCAGTGATCACACCATCGTGATTATCTGGGTCATGAAGATCTTTTTTATACAGTTCTTCTGTGTATTCTTGCCATCTCTTCTTAATATCTTCTGCTTCTATTAGGTCCATACTATTTCTGTCCTTTATCGTGCCCATCTTTGCATGATATGTTCCTTTGGTATCTTTGATTTTCTTGAAGAGATCTCTAGTCTTTACCATTCTGTTGTTTTCCTCTATTTATTTGCATTGATGGCTGAAGAAGGCTTTCTTATCTCTTCTTGCTATTCTTTGGAACTCTGCATTCAGATGTTTATATCTTTCCTTTTCTCCTTTGCTTTTCGCTTCTCTTCTTTTCACAGCTATTTGTAAGGCCTCCCCAGACAGCCATTTTGCTTTTTTGCATTTCTTTTCCATGGGGATGGTCTTGATCCCTGTCTCCTGTACAATGTCACGAGCCTCATTCCATAGTTCATCAGGCACTCTATCTATCAGATCTAGGCCCTTAAATCTATTTCTCACTTCCACTGTATAATCATAAGGGATTTGATTTAGGTCATACCTGAATGGTCTAGTGGTTTTCCCTACTTTCTTCAATTTAAGTCTGAATTTGGCAACAAGGAGTTCATGGTCTGAGCCACAGTCAGCTCCTGGTCTTGTTTTTGCTGACTGTATAGAGCTTCTCCATCTTTGGCTGCAAAGAATATAATCAATCTGATTTCGGTGTTGACCTTCTGGTGATGTCCATGTATAGAGTCTTCTCTTGTGTAGTTGGAAGAGGGTGTTTGTTATGACCAGTGCATTTTCTTGGCAAAACTCTATTAGTCTTTGCCCTGCTTTGTTCCATATTCCAAGGCCAAATTTGCCTGTTACTCCAGGTGTTTCTTGACTTCCTACTTTTGCATTCTAGTCCCCTATAATGAAAAGGACATCTTTTTTGGGTGTTAGTTCTAAAAGGTCTTGTAGGTCTTCATAGAACCGTTCAACTTCAGCTTCTTCAGCATTACTGGTTGGGGCATAGACTTGAATTACTGTGATATTGAATGGTTTGCCTTGGAAACGAACATAGATGGCATAGTATTAATATTTGCAAAGCCTAGAGCATGTCTGGCATGAAGGAAGTGCTTGGTGAGCTCTGGCTAACCCTTCTCATCAGTTTCGCATCAACAACTCCGGCCAAATGCATCTCAGCTTCGAAGTTCATCTTAAGACCCTTCTTCTCCATTCCTTCTATCACTGTCCTAATTCAGGGTTCCAGACTTTCTGGTCTGGACTATCTAACAACACTCCATTCTGAACAGCCAAACTGATTTCTCTAAAATGCATGTTTTACTGCAATACCTTCAACTTCCTGTGTAAAAACCCTTCAATGACTACCTGTTGCCTACTGGAAAAATCTCCACTTCCTCAGCAAGGAACACTGGGTTGTTCATAATTCCCAGGGGTACCTCTGCTTCCCTCTCTGATCTTAATACCCATACTCCATGCCCTCCCCCTCCCTTGTTTCCTTCCTTCCTTCCCTCCTTCCTTCTTCCCTCCCTCCCTTCTTTCCTTCCTTCCTTTCTTCTCCTCTCCCTCCTTTCCTTCCTCTCTTCCTTCTGTCCTCCTTTCCATAGCTCAGTTGAGATTTCCTGAGGTCTTCAATGTGCAAGGATCTCTGTCTGGTACTGGTGTGTGATGGTGAGGAAAACAGTGCCCCTGCCCTCAGGGAGCTCATGTGATAGATTGGAATCCAGACATTGATCAAAGAATCTTGGAACAAGCATCCAGTCACGGGTTCTGACCATGCTACCTGAAGGGCCTGAAGTGATAGGGATATTTGACCTGGTCAGGGAGGTCACAGATAGATCTGAGAGAAAGTGGTCCTGCATTAACTGAGGAGTTACCCAGGAATAAGTAAAGGAGAAGGGACTCTGTGTATATTTGTGTGTGTGCATATATGTGCTTGTGTGTGTGTGCATGTGTGTGTATGTGCCTTGTGTGCATGTGCCCAAGTGTATGTGTGCTACAGTTTGAAGTACTTGCCACTTCTCTAAAGGCCAGCCCACCAACTGAGTTAGAACCTTCAAACTGAACTCAGCCTTCTTTCCCTGTCACCACTGAGATTCCAGCTGACTTGAGGGCAGGCCTGCCTGTCTGACAGGCGGAGATGCAGGCCTGTCTCGCAGCATCCTCCCTTTAGCTTCATAGCCCAGCTGCACCTCCACATCTTGGGAACAAAAAAGGAGACTGAAAGCACTATCCAGAAAATCAATGGCGTGGTATTACAACAAGCAAGCATTATCTGGTTGAAATTATCTCAAAAGTTGTTGGTTTTTATATTGTTTTGTTATATTAGAGAAATTAAGCCCAATACTAGTGAAAGTCAGTAAAGACAGATTTTATTCAGTACCATTGCAACAGGGGAGACTCATTCAAGCTGAGCTCAACCTTGAATATTGCAAAAGCAGTGGGGATTTATAGCCAGGTGCACAGTAGGGAATCTGGATAGAAAATTACTAAGAGGAGACATCAAAGTGCGGAGGGTAGGGTTTTAACTACACTTACTTAGCAGGGTTCTTGCTAAAACTGGCTGTGCAGGCTGAGGACAGGGCCCAAGGATGAGACTTAGCTGAGAAAGGGCTCAGAGAAGAATCAGTTTATTCAAGGGGGAGTCTTTGTAGTTTATTTTTTCCTATGCACCCACCTCTGTGCTGCCCTTGAGGGTAAAGTACAAGAGAAAATTTGCTGGGAGGTGGTATGTTGGTGTGATAGTATGCATCGTGCACTGCAGTGTATTGATTCTCTTTCTTTTCAACCAAAAGGTAAGAAATCTGAAAATGGCTGCTATCTGCCAAGTGCATATTATATGCAGGGGCTCTGCTAAGCCTCACCTCCACTAATGCTCAATGTGGACAGGCACTAGAATAGCAGAGGCCAACCACAGGCTCTGGACATTGCAGCAATCACTTGATGGGCTGCTTAGCCCTGAGGTCTCAAATTCATGTACCTATTCTCTCCCCTGCTGCAAGTAAGCACCTTGAATGCAGAACCAAAATCTCCAGGTGTTCCTGACACTAATGCTGGTACATGGCTTATGCCTTGTTCCTTTTCTCTGCTGGGGTCAACCAGACAGCTGAGTCAGGGTCTTAAGTTTGAATGCCAGAGGGAGAGTCTGACATAGAATGCCTTTATAAAGCATGATGTGTGTCATCATTATCCATGTGTTTATGCATTATGCTTTGTGCAAAGACATCAACTTTATTGAGTCCCCTCCTTCAGTTGAGCTCATCGGTATTTCAGAACTGGGTCCAAAAAAAAAAAAAGAAAAAAGTGATTATAGGCATCATGACAATAATCAAAAAGCTTTGACAAATATATGCTACCATGTATAAAATAAATAGCTAGTGGGAAGCCACCATGTAATACAGGGAGTTCAGCTTGGTGCTCTGTGATGACATACAAAGGTGGGATGGGGAGGGGTTTGGGAAGGAGGTTCAAGAGGGAGGGGATATATATATCTATACACACAGCTGATTCACATTGTTGAACAGCAGAAACTAACACATTGTAAAGTAATTATACCACAATTAAAAAAAAAAGAAAAAAGAAAAGTCATTTGTTCGTCTCCTATTTCTTGTGGCCTGCTGGTGCCTGCTGCCATACCAAGGATACCTTCCAGTAGGAGATCATATACTAGGATGCTAACAAGCTCTTTGATTAAAAGAAGGAGAGGTGCTGAGGTGGAACGCATAAGAGAAGATTCTCAGGGAGGTGACATGCTTGCACTGTGTGCTCTATGGGGTCAAATGCTCTGGCCCTCATCCAACAGCCTGGGCAGCTGGGATGTGCACAAGAGCAAGACTGCTTGCTCAGTTCTGACCATCTCTGACAGAGCAGCAGAGGGGGGCTGTAGAGCAAAGGTGGAAGGGGGTCTTCAGGGGATGCCTTCTCCTCTCTGAGGAAGTGATATGTGAGCAGAGACCTGGATGAAGCAAGGGAGTGCTTCATGTGTGTATCCCAAGGGGAAGCCAGACATCTAGGCAGTGAAATGCTCACACACCCACCTGCAGGTTGGCAGGCTCTTATCTTCCTACTGTTTGTAGAATGCCCATGACATTGGCCTAGCAGACAGCATCTAACGTGACTTGCATGATCCCTACTTTCTGGTATGCATGCATTGGTGTATTTCCCTCTCCTGAATGGAGACAGGACCTGTGGCTTGTTCCAACCAATAGAACACAGTGAGGATGATGGGGTGCCACTTCTGTTATTTTGTTCTGGGACATTGCAGAGGCTATAGGATGTCAACCCTGTGATTACATCACATTACATAAGACTTTGTCTTGTGAGAGTCACTCTTGCTCTCCTGTTGCCCTGAAAGAAGCAAGCAGACATGTGAGGGAGCCCATGTGGCAAGGAATGCAGTCCTACAACCACAAGGAATTTAATGGTGCCAGTAACCTGAGTGAGCTTGGGTGCAGACTCCTCCCAGCTGAGCCTTCAGATGAGAAGGCAGTCCAGCCAGCACCATGATAACAGCCTGGTGAGATCCTGAAGCAGAGAACCTGGCTAAGCTATGCTCCTAGACTCCTGACCCACAGGGAGTATGAGATAACATGGGTTGTTGTACCTAAATGTCTACTGACAGAGGAATGGATAAAAAAGATGCAGTGCATATATAAAATGGACTATTACTCAGCCATTAAAAAGAATGAAATAATGCCATTTGCAGCAACATGGGTGGACATAGAGACTGTCATACTGAGCAAAGGAAGACAGAGAAGGAGAAATACCATATGACAGGCTTCCTTTATATGCAGAATCTAAAAAGAAATTATACAAATGAACAGACGAACTTATTTACAAAACAGAAACAGACTCACAGACTTAGAGAAAAAATTTATGGTTGCCAGGGGGTAAGAAGTGAGGAAAAGGAGTCAGGGAGTTTGGGATTGACGTGTAAACACTGCTACATTAAAAATGGATAACCACCAGTGACTTATTAGATAGCACAGGGAACTCTGCTCAATGTTGTGGCAACCTGGATGGGAGGGGAGTTTGGGGGAGAATGAATACATGTATCCAAGTAACAGAAGTAGATAACCAGTGCAGTTAATATCCCGGGCTCTGAACATTTTCTTCTGCTCTGCAGTGAGGGAACGTGTCTGATGGCAATAATTGGGATGGGGAGCAGAAGGCTCCAGTACTGACCACAACTCAGGGCTGTATTATGGCTTTCATCAGCCCTGGGCACTTTTGTCACTTTGGGCTTTATCATTTATTACTTTTAAAAATTGAGAATTATGATGTTTTATGACTGCCTTTTTATAAAGATAGACTTCTTATGGTTTAGATGGTAAAGAATCTACCTGCCATTCAGGAGACCAGGGTTCAGTCCCTGGGTCCTGAAGATCCCCTGGAGAAGGAAATGGCTACCCACACCAGTATTCTTGCCTAGAGAATTCCATGGACAAAGGAGTCTGGTGGGCTACAGTCCATGGGGTTGCAAAGAGTGGGATAAACCTGAGGGACCAACGCTTTTACAAAGATAAATATAATGCATGATGAGTCCATTACTATTTTATTTTTCTTCTGATTAAAAAAATGAGAACATTTTCATGGGTTCTTAAATGTCTGTTGGGTACCCAGTATGTACCTAGGATGCCTGATGGATAAATCACCTTGGCTGCAACCTCCCCAGTCTGTTAGCCACTTCAGAATTTTCAGTAGATTGAATGAGGAAATGAAGATAAGATAAGCACAGGATAGATAAAGTAGAAAATGGGAAGGAGAGGAAGCAATGGAGAGCATTCTGTCTCAACAAATATTTACTAAAAAGGTAGCCTTTCCCTTATCCAAGGGCATCTTCCCAACCCGGGGGTCAAACCGGGGTCTCCTGCATTGAAGATGGATTCTTTACCAACGAGCTATGAGGGAAGCCCTAAAAGATGGAAGGTGGTAAGACGGAAGGCAATAAGGGCCAAAGGAAAGAAAAGGGGATAAATCATTCATGAAAAGAAAAGATTCTGTTCCAGAAATTATTTGTTCAATTGCTCGTTGGTTGGCTCATTTGTTTCACAAACATTTTATTGAGTTATAGGTCATGCATGAGAGATATAAATGTTTATAAGAAGTGGTCTATGCCTTTGAGAAACTCATGAGCTAGTGTAGAAGATAAATGATTTTAATACCATGTGGTGAGGGCTATCATCAATGCATATTCAATAGGGCTGCCTGGGTGTAAAACCTGGTTCTAGCACACAGTTCCTGAGCCTAGGTGCTGTGGAAACTTTGGGCCAAATGATCCTTTGTTATAGGCTGTCCTGTGCATTGTAGGATGTTTAGCAGCATCTGTGGCTTCTACTGTCTGGGTACCAATAGTATCCCCCTCCATCCTCCAGTGTGACTACTAAAAATGTTTCAAGACATTGCTAAATGTCCCCAGGGAGAGAAATTTGTCCCTGATTGAACCACTGCTTTAGAGTTGACAGTGTGATCTAAAGTGAACTATTTAATTTGTCAGTGCTTCAGTTTCCTAATTTATAAATTAGGGACAAAATTGGACCTATATCATAGGCTTATGTTTGTTGTTTAGTTGCTGTGTTGTGTCTGACTCTGCAAACCCATGGATTGTAGCCCACAGGGATCCTCTGCCCATGGGATTTCCCAGGCAAGAATACTGGAGTGGGTTGCCATTTCCTTCTCCAGGGGATCCTCCCTACACAGGGATCAAACTCATGTCCCTGCATTAGCAGGCGAGTTCTTTACCTCTGAGGCACCTGGAAGCCCCTCAGAGGCTTATCGAAAGGATTAAATGAGATGATGTGTACACAACTCTTAGAATATCAACTGGCACATAGGAAGTACCCAAGAAATGTAAGAGGTGATTGGTGCCATTATTGCAGAGAAAGGCTGGAGCACATGGTTTGGATTGGGCCAGAGCCTGCACTTAATGATGATCTGGGTATATAATCCATGTGTTGAAGGGCTTTGGGGTGTAAGACACATGCATGTTGACTGGATGAGTGATTGACGATTATGGGAATCCCTGAATACCTGCAGAAGAAATCTGAGCTCTGAGTCAGGAGGTGAGAGGGATCTTGAAGGTTTCTGAGCTGTGTTTAGTGGGGAGTAGAGGTTTCTCAGGGACCCATACAGGGAGGCCCTTCTGCTGCCATTGTGCCATCAGAGGGGGCATTTGCTAATGGTTCCTTGGAAACCTGATCCATCCAGGGCTGCCCAGGCTGCTTGCTGTGGCTTCCCAGCAGGTGGACCTGGAGTTCTGCCAGGAAGGGAGTGGATCAGAGCTCTGTGGGCCTGGTGCTGCTCTCAGGAATCTCCATTCTCCTAGTCAACAGGACGGGGAGAAAGCAATGTTACTGTTTACAACAGAAAATCAGCCCTCAAGGGTGAATGTATTTAGTTCTGCAAAAGAAAATGTTAGCATTTTCCCTCACTTTCTGGGGAAAAAATTGCTACTGAGTCTGTTTTTCTCCCCCTACTCCCAGCCAGAGTCTTAATTATTTCCTTCACTGTTCAATCTTTTAGTCTTGGTTAAGACAGCCTGCTTTCTACTCCATCACCACCCTAATCCCAATTCTTAGTTTTTACACTTCTCAGTGACTCACTCAAAGCAAGTGGGCAGCCTTTAGAAGCTAGGGAAACAAACAAACAAAAACAGATCACCCCTGGAACCCACATAGAGGACCCAGCCCTACTGAAAACTTGATTCTATCCGGAGAGATTCATTTCAGCCTTCTGATCTCAGAATTGTATAAGATAGTATGTTTTTACCATTTTTAGTCAAAGAGTTTGTGACCATTTGTTATAGCAACAACACAGAAACTAATACACCAACCCTTATATCACTGATGAGGAGACAGAGGTTCAGAGAAGGGCTGAGGTGGTTTGCTCATGATCACGTAGCGGGTGAGGGAGGATCCTGAGACACAAACAGGTCTGACCCCAAAGCTCATGTTTGTCTTGAGACACCTGGCTGGAAACAGTCTTTCTCAGACACAGTTGGGGACCCAACTAACTATGGACTTGTCTCATGTTACACCATCAGTTCTCTCAAACGTAAACAAGCACGTGAAAGAACAGAAAACATTCAGCTTTGAAGATCAACTCTCAAAGCTAGGGCCAGTTACAGAAGGGGACTTGCATGTTTAAGGTTCTTGGTAATTTATGGCTATGAACTCTTTCATTTGGGAATGTTTAGAATGTGGTCAAGGTCATGGCCACATTTAGGTTTGCCCTGTAATATAGGGGTGTGTCTGTGGTCCTGAATCCAGTTTGCCTCTAAATACAAAGGTACATGCAAATTGCCTAGTACATCATAGGTGCTTAGCAAACATGCATCCTTTCTCCATCCAGCAAATCTGTGTTTCCTAAGGAATGGATGAAGAGAGCCAATGAAAGGATAGGATCCATTCTCATTGACAGAAAGACAACTCAAATGATACTTTGTTTTCAATTGGAGGATAATTGCTTTACAATGTTGTGATGATGTGTGTTATAGTGGATCAATGTTGTGATGATTTGTGCTACAGCAGATTACATCAATGCAAACCAGTTAAAATTGTATATATCTCCTCCCTCTTGAGCCCCCCACCCCTGCCTCCTCCACCATCACCACCATTCCACCCCTCTAGGTCATCAAAGCACTCCAGGCTGGGCTTTCTGTGTTATATAGTGGTTTCCACTAGCTATCTCTTTACACCTGCTAGTGTATATTGGAGAAGGAAATGGCAACCCACTCCAGTGCACTTGCCTGGAGAATCCCAGGGACGGGGGAGCCTGGTGGGCTGCCATCTATGGGGTCGCACAGAGTCAGACACGACTGAAGCGACTTAGCAGCAGCAGCAGCAGCAGTGTATATAAATGTTGATGATACTTTTTTGATATGTTTAAGATTTTTTTTGATGTGCACCATTTTTTAAAAAATCTTTATTGAATCTGTTACAGTTTTGGTTTTGTTTTATGTTTTGTTTGTTTCAGCCCTGAGGCATGTGGGATCTCAGCTCCCTGTTGTTGCTGCTCAGTCGCTAAGCTGTGTCCCACTCTTTGTGACCCCATGGACTGCAGCACACCAGGTTCTCTGTTCTTCATTATCTTCCAGAGCTGGCTCAAATCCATGTTCATTGAGTCAGTGATGTTACCTAACCATCTCATCCTCTACTGCCCTCTTATCCTTTTGCCTTCAATCTTTCACAGCATCAGGGTCTTTTCTAAGGAATTGGCTCTTCACATCAAGTGGCCAATGTATTGGAGCTTCAGCAATAATCCTTCCAATGAATATTCAGGGTGGATTTCCTTTAGGATTGACTGATTTGATTGCCGTACAGTCCAAGGGACTCTAAAGAGTCTTCTCCAGCACCACAATTTGAAAGCATCAGTCCTTTGGCACTCAGCCTTCTTTATGGTCAGAGTGTCACATCTGCATGTACATGACTACTGGAAAAACCATAGCTTTGAGTACATGGACCTTTGTTGGCAAAGTGATGTCTCTAATTTTTAATGCACTGTCTAGTTTGTCTAAGGTTTGTCATAGCTTTCTTTGCAAGAACACAGGTCTTTAAATTTCATGGCTGCAAACACCGTCCACGGTGATTTTGGAGCTCAAGAAAATAAAGTCTGTCACTGTTTCCACATGTCCCCCTTCTATTTGACATGAATTGATAGGACTGAATGCCATGATCTTGGTTTTTTGAATGTTGAGTTTTAAGCCAGCTTTTTCACTCTCCTCTTTCATCTTCATTAAGAGATTCTGGTTCCTCTTCACTTTCTGCCATTAGAGTGGTATCATCTGCATATCTGAGGATGCTGCTTCTTGACCCACATGCAGGTTTCTCAGGAGGCAGGTAAGGTGGTCTAGTATTGCCTTCTCTTTTAAGAATTCCATAGTTTGTTGTGGTTCACACAGTAAAAAGTCAAAGGCTTTAGGGTAGTCATTGAAGCAGTAGATGTTTTTCTAGAATTCCCTTGCTTTTTCTATGATCCAGTGAATGTTGGCAATTTGATCTCTGATATCGCTTCCTTTTCTAAACCCAGATTGTACATCTGGATGTTCTCAGCTCACATACAGCTGAAGCCTAACTTGAAGGATTTTGAGCATAACCTTACCAGCATGCAAAATGAGCACAATTGTATGGTAGTTTGGACATGATTTGGTACTGCCCTTCTTTGGGATTGGAATGAAAAATGACCTTTTCCAGTCCTGTGGCCACTACTGAGTTTTCAAAATTTGCTGGCATATCGAGTGCAGCCCTTTAATGGCCTTGTCTTTTAGGATTTGAAATAATTCAGCTGGAATTCCATCACCTCCACTAGCTTTGTTTGTAGTAATGCTTTTTGAGGCCCACTTGACCTCACACTCCAGGATGTCTGGTTCTAGGTGAGTAACCACACCATAGTGGTTATCTGGGTGATTAAGACTTTTTTTTGGTATTTGGTATAAAACTTCTGTGTATTCTTACCACCTTTTCTTAATCTCTTCTGCTTCTGTTAGGTCCTTACTGTTTCTGTCCTTCATCACGCCTATCCTTGCATGAAATGTTCCCTTGATATCTCCATTTTTTTTTCCCTTGAAGAGATCTCTAGTATTTCCTATTCTATTGTTTCCTTTACTTCTTTACATTGTTAATTTAAGAGGCCTTCTTATCTCTTATTGCTATTCTCTGGGACTCTGCATTCAGTTGGGTATATCCTTTCCTTTCTCCCTTGCTTTTTGCTTCTCTTCTTTTCTCAGCTATTTGTAAAGCCTGCTCAGACAATCACTTTGCCTTCTTGCATTTATTTTTCTTTGAGATGGTTTTGGTCACTGCCTCCTTGTATGATGTTATGAACCTCCATCCATAATTCTTCAGGCACTCTGTCCATCAGATCTAATCCCTTGACTCTATTCATCACCTCCACTGTATAAAGTATTTGATTTAGATGATACTCGGAAGACCTAGTGGTTTTCCCTACTCTCTTCTGTTTAAGTTTGAATTTTGCAATAAGGAGATGATGATCTGAGCCACAGTGGGCTCCAGGTCTTGTTTTTGCTGACTGCATAGAGCTTCTCCATCTTTGGCTGCAAAGAATATAATCAATCTGATTTCAGTGTTGACCATCTGGTGGTGTCCATGTGTAGGGTCATCTCTTGTGTTGTTGGAAGAGGATGTTTGCTATGACTAGTGTGTTCTCTTGGCAAAACTCTGTTAGCCTTTGCCCTGCTTCATTTTGTACTCCATGGCCAAACTTGCCTGTTACTCCAGTATCTCTTGAATTCCTACTTTTGCAGTCCGATCCTCTATGATGAAAAGGACATCTTTTTTTTGGTGTTAGTTCTAGAAGGTCTTGTAGATCTTCATTTGAAGAAGAACTGGTCAACTTCATCTTCTTCAGCATCAGTGGTTGGGAAATAAACTTGGATTGCTGTGTTGCTGAATGGTTTGCCTTGGAAACAAACCAAGATCATTCTGTCATTTTTGAGATTGCACCCAAGTATTGCATTTCAGGCTCTTTTGTTGACTATGAGAGCTACTTCATTCCTTTTATGGGATTTTTTGCCCATAGTAGTAGATATAATGGTCATCTAAGTTAAATTCATCCATTCCTATCTATTTTAGTTCACTGATTCCTAAAATGTCAATGTGCACTTTTGCCATCTCCTGCTTGGCCACCTCCAATTAACCTTGATTCATGGACCTAACATTCCAGGTTCCTATGCAATATTGTTCTTTACAGCATCAGACTTTACTTTTGCCACCAGATACATCTACAACTGAGTGTCATTTCTGCTTTGGCCCAGCCTCTTCGTTCTTTCTGGGAGTATTTGTAATTGCCCTCTTCTTTTCCCTAGTAGCATATTGGGAAACTTCCAACCTAGGGGCTCATCTTCCAGTGTCATATCTTTTTGCCTTTTCATACTCTTCATGGAGTTCACACGGCAAGAATACTAGAGTGGTTTGCCGGTCCCTCCTCAAGTGGAACACATTTTGTCAGTTCCCTGACCAGGGATCAAACCCACACCTCCTGCATTGGAGGGCAAAGTCTTAACCACTGGACTGCCAAGGAAGTCCCTCAAATGATTTGTTAATGATGGGCTAGGCTTTGGTATTTCTTCTAGAAATATGCTTCAGGAAGGAAGGGATTTTTTTTTGCATTTTTTATTTCTCTGCTGTGTACTTAGTACCTGGTCCTTATATATTTTTCTTTAAAAAATAAATGTGACTAGGATTTTAGACTAAGAGTCTCATGGACTTGGATTCAAGTTATAGTTTTTTGACTTGCTTGCTCTTATCTTCTCTAAATTTTGTCAGTTTCCTCATTATATTGGGAAAAAATATTACTTTTTTTTTTTAGTACCTTTTGGCATTTGAGACCAGATACATAGCTATTTCACTTAATGTTTTTTTTGTAATGATGATTTACAAGACATTACTATGTGGTAAATATTGTATTGGGTAAATGTAAGCATTAGCTCATTGACCCACTCAAAAGCCATGAGGCTCAGGGAAGTGAAGTAACTCACTCAAGGTCATATACATAAAGTGGCAGAGCTATCTCACTGCAAAATCTGGACTTTTGTCTATTGCTTAGAGTGTAAATTATTCATGGGTAGGGAGACTTGCCTTGTGCATGGTCTTTAAGAGCATCCATGCATTTAATAGCACTTGATGGGGTCTCAAAAGGACATACCCCTAAACTTCATGTAAAGCTCACCCACCCATATATTATTTATTAGTCTGTTGTCACAGGTCTGACTCTCCATATGCAAACTCATTATCTTAACTTCATTTTATGTTCTGAGCCCTCAGTCTTTCCTGGCTTCCTTCATGCTTTGCAGGTCATATTGCAGTTCTGATGGCTTGAGCAGCATCAAGGCATTTTGGTGACAGGTTTTTCATCTGGTCCCTTATCAACTGTCTATATATATTGCCTTTGAACCATCCATGAACCCAAGTGGAGGTGTATGAGAGCCCATCCTCCTGCATGTAACACTTCTGGGCCATAGCCCTCTTCTCTCCCAACTCTCTCTCCTCTCCCCATAGGGGCTGGTCCTCTTAGCCCTAGTGACCCTCATACAGACCCTGTCTCTTGTTTCTCCTTCCTTCTCTCCAGGGAATCCTTTAACCTGGAAGAAATCCTTCCTCACCCAAGTTTATATTTCTGCTTTACTTCTAAATCCACTAAGAGTTTAGGTCTTAGCAATAAAAACAAAGCTAGGAAGATGTGGGCTCCTTTTCTCCTGTTGTTTCCTATATGTCTTCCTTATGACATTGGTCATGGGAAAGGGAAAATATATGATGAAGAAGAAGGAGAAATTTCTTAGGTTGATATCTCCAGATAACACCCAGACACACAACAACTCTTTGCTAAATACTTACTGTGTCCTGGGCTCCAGGCCCAGTACTGACATGTGACAATGAATAAGGAAGATGTGATCCTTGATACGATAATCTGGGAGAGGAGACTGAAATCAAATAAATGTTAATTCATTTATGTTTAATTCTGTAACTATTTAGGGCCTTTAGAAGCAAGAGTATATAAAACAGATAAATTGTGGTATGTGCCAAGAAGAAATGACTAGCATGCTGACATAAGAGCAAGAAGGAGAAGAGGGACCTAGTTTAAACAGAGTGATCAGAAAAGGTCTCTCTTAGAAGATGATATTTAGGCAATATTTATGGGATGAAAAGGAGTCAATATACCAAGGAACGGACTTTCCAGGCAGAGGGACCAGCATGTGCAAAGGTCCTGAGGCAGGAAACACTTTGTAATATTCAAAGAACTGAAAAATTGCTAGTGTTGGCAGCAGCATAAAATTAGACCGGAAGTATTGCTATGATGCTGCCTCAAAACACTTATTTGGGATAAACAAAAGAAGTTCCAATCTCTTTAATGTTCTGGGGATTTAGAAGAAGGAAGCAGGTTTTGTGGTTGAATTATAACTATCTCCAAACCTCAATGTTCTATGATACTGTGGTCCTTCTATCCTGTGCTCCCCAATGCAAGGAACTTAGGAGGGGCTGATTTCAGGAGCTGGAGAAAACAGCACTCTAGAGTTCCTTGAGGGCTAAAACTCCTTGATGGTGATCTGTTTCTGGGGAAGCATCTTGCAACACACTTTAAGTCCCTTTTTTGAGTCCTGATGATAAGGACCACTTCCCCTTGCTTTCCTCTGCTTAGTTTGGAGGAGCCAGGACTGGTGTCTAGCAGTATAACTTCAAGTCATCACCTTTCTTTCTTTCAGACTCAATTTGGTGGAAAAATTTTCACCTCCCTTTTTTAAACTCCCTGACTTCCCATCACTATCTCGAAAAATGGCTTGGGTTTCCATGGTTCTGTAGTTCTTTTAAGAGTTAGACTTTCATATTCTCTACTTTTTAAAATATTTACTTAAATTATTTGGCTGTACTGGATCTTCATGCAGGATCTTAGTTGCACCATGTGGGATCTAGTTCCCTGACCAGGGGTCAAACCAAGGCCTCCTGCATTGAGAGAATTGCATCATGACCGCTGGACCACCAGGGAAGTCCCCATGTTCTCTCTTTACAAGAGCTACAAAGACTAAAGCTGGTTTTTGAATATTTTCTCATAATGTTGACTGTGCCATTTTAGAGTCAGATCATCAGAATGTACTTGTTCCAATCAGAATTTAACTGAAGAGTTTGTGGAGGGCAGTGGGTCTGCAGTCTCTGCTCTGAATTTCCTTGAGGGTAAAGACAAGGTGCCCGGCTTCTCTTCTTTCTGCCCACTGTCCTCCGGCAGCCTGGGGCAGTAGGATGAAGGATTCCTGTAACTGTTCAAAGGGGAAACTTTATGTTTGAAGACCTTATTGAAGTCTCCAGTCCTGGCTGGAGGTTCCTCACACAAGGGCTTCCCTCATTCTCCCTCTATCTGACTCTCCCATGGGAGGTGAGCCAGTCTGTTCTTCACTGGACATCATGGAAAACCTCTCTGTCATTGGCTGGAGAGGACCCTTTCTTCTTGGTTTACTTTTCTTTCTTGGCTTTGATTAAGCAGCAAAGTCTGCCAAAGTGGCTGGTGCCATCTGCAGGGCTTCTCAGTGTTATTTAAAGAACCAAACTCCATTTCCATCACAGTCATATTCACTTCCACATCTGGATACCTCCCCAGTTGGTTTCCTAGTAATCATTATGCACGTTTTCTAGAGTGCCATGTAAACTTTTAGGCAAGTGAGTCCCAAACACTCACCCCCACATGGGCTTTGTTACAGAGAACTTGAAGGAACACTGCCTGGTCTGGTTGTCAGGAAGGCTCTTACTGGTTTGTGGGCTTTTGAAACCATGTGCTGTATCTCCAACACTCTTAGAATACCTTCTAAGTGAGATTCAGAGGACATCCTGATACCATATAAATAGGCACGTAAATTATACCTGGTGCTATATAAGTTAGGGTCACTTTTGAAAGTGAAAGAAAATGTTGTAAATGATTATACTGGGACACCAGGCATGAACCAGGACTGTCTTGGGCAAACTGGGACATGTGGTCACCATATGAGTCACCTGGATCCTCGTCAGCCATTCCTAAGTGTGATCTCCTGCTTTTGCAGTTAGTGCATCTCAGAGACAGGAGACATGGGTTCAAGTCCACCCCTACCTCACACCAGTGTATTGCCTCTGACATGTCAGTGAACCTCGCAAGCTCTGTATCAACTTTTCTCCCAGAGAAAAGTCTAAAAGTGTAATGGATCTAGGAGAGGAGATGAGATTAACACTGCCAGTTGCCAGGCATTGGGGGAGTATAGACAACAAGCAAGACCAGTGGTTTTGTGCTGTGATGTTTTGTGTGCTGTGACATGGCTGTCTTAAGGCACGGGGAACTGAGAGGAGAACCATCTATACCTACCTGGGGAGAGGGTAGAAAAAGGGTGATGGGGAAGGAGGTGTTAAAGAAGGATTTCTAGATGGATAGTGAAGCATAAGCCCAGCACTGAAGAATGACTAGGAGATTTTTTAGGAAAAAGATCAGAGAAGGAAAAAAAGAGAACAAGGCACACAGAAGGGACAGGGTTGACAAAGACCAAGCTGAAAAAGAAGATGGCATGTCTGATGAACTGCCAGGAGTTCAGAATGCCCATGGCATTAAATGTGACATAGAGGAAGGTTCTAGAACATATGAAAAAATTCTGGAAAAGAGAAAAGCAGAAATACATCCTGAAGGCCCTTGAATGCCTCCCAAGGAAGGCTTGGATTTAATCCAAAGGGTGATGGGGTGCTTTGATACCTGTCCATGTGCAGCTCCCCCAACAGAAAATAGAAACCATGGTGGCAAAGACATGACATCTTGTTTTCCATGTGTTCTCAGAAGTCCTGTGCCTGGTGTACAGCAGGTGCTTAGTAAGTATGTGTCAAGAGAATGGGTAGATTGCAGGGTATTAAGCAAGGGGCTGAACATGATTTTCCTTTAAGAAATGTCACACAGATGCAGAGGGGGGAGTGGATGTGAGGGGTGGGGACCCAGGAAATGAGAAATCAGGCAGCTGTTGCAGCCACCAAGAGCCAGCTTGGCAGGAGCTGAGGGAACAATCACCTTTTACCATTTACCATGCTACTTTGGGGGAGAAGCATGCGTCATACTCTGAAATTCTTGCATAAATATTCGACTGGTAATGGAGCTCCTCTGCAAAAGTCCCTTTCCTCCTCAAGAGCATTGTGAACACAGTGTTCAGCATGCTGTTTGCAAATACAGAGCATCTTGTTGCTGAAAAGGAGACATGAGAAAATCTGGTTAGTTTCATGGGATGCTGTTTTTGGAAATCCCAACACAAAGGACACTAAAGATGGGTGAAATGGTATCCCAAACCGCAGCACGATGGAAAGGAGAAGAGTCCACACAATATTAACCACAAAGAATAACAACGTAAGGCTAAGTATGAACAAACATCCCTGAGGCATGAAAACCAGAGCGATTCAGGTCAAAACAGTGCATTTTCAAGGATGACACAAAGGACAGGACAAAGCCAAGGAAAAGTTGTATCTGGTGTTCCCAGAGGGTCTGTCCTGCAGTGATTTTATACTTTGGTCAAAGGCTGAGTAAGAAGAGTAGCCTGCTCTGTGTGAGGTGCTGGACTGCGTACAAATGAGTTCTTAGTTTCCCACTGAGGTTAAACTTAGTACTTTCTAAACGGCTTTGTTGGGGTCTTGCGTTATAGATGGTTGTAAAACCGTGTTTATTTATTCAGGCAAATCGGCAGCAAGGCCAATCTGAATTGCTGCAACAGCCCGAACTGGCTAATTGTTTAAATGGCACATGTGAAACATTTGTTCATTAATATTTCAGGTACTTATTGAGCACTGACTTCAAGAAAGCCCAAAGCTGGACGCTGGGAATCAAGAGTAAACAAAATATTAATAAATGCAGCCTCTCTGCTCAGGAAGCTGAGTCTAGCATAAAAGGTAAACAGTGATCACATGGTCATCCAAATCAATCTATAATTAAACGGTGGTCACTGCCACAAGGGAACAGCTCAGAGAGCTAGGACATCATCTAGCGTGAACAGTGACTAGAGTTTGTGAGCAGGGACAGCGTTCAGAGCAGGCAACTCCAATGCTCGGACATTTGAGCCAACACACGCTGTGAGTCCAGTTAATAGGTAAGCTGAGGAAGAACGTTTCAAGAGCCAGCCAAGTTTGTGTCTATCAGTAGGTGAGATGTGATTGGAGGCAACGGTTTTTAAGCAAAGGAAATCACAAAATGCTTAAAAACATGTTACCTTTAGTATATTTGGTATGTACATCTTAACATTGTTTTGTTGTTATTATTTTTCTTTGCTCAAGCTGTATTATCAATTCCCAATTGTTGACAGTGAGTTAATGATCTTTCTGTTATTGTTGTTGTCCAGTTGCTAAGTCACGTCCCACTCTTTACGACCCCATGCTCTGCAGCACACCAGGTTTTGCTGTTCTTCACCATCTCCCCGAGTTTGCTCAAACTTATGTCCATTGAGTGGGACTCTCATACTCTGTTACAGTATACTCTGTCACCCCTTTCTCCTCGTGCCCTCAGTCTTTCCCAGCATCAGGTCTCAAGTTATTAATTCAGCTATTTTGTATTGAACTTCTGATTGCCTACCATTTATCAGCCATTGGGCCAGCTACTTAGGACTTGAAGAGGTAAATAAAATATTCTCACTGCTCTATATTACCTAATGTCCTAATAAGAGAGCTCTAACATTGAAGTGTTCTCCAGCATTTCATTCAGCTGAACATCTGTGAACGCTGTTTTCCATAATTAGGAGGTAACAATACAGGTTAATTATTAAATTATTAAACAATTATTAAAAAACAAATGCTGTGTAATACCTCCCTAACTGACTTTGCTACCTGTGGAAGATTTTCAGTCTAAGGCATGTTCTTCATTTGTTCAAAATGGAGATCAAATGTATATACACACACACAATGAGACCAGTGCCTTCCAAAATGAGACTATCTCTTTGTTACAATCAGGTCTGGAGGGTGATTCTTCTTATAGAATAGCCCAGACCCTTAAGAGTAGAAAATTCACCTGCTACATTCCTAATATCATACTATCTACCCAGAAGTGTTTAAAAGTAAATTACTGGGAATTTCCTGGTGGTTCAGTGGTTAAAATTTTGCCTTCCAATGCAAGAGGTAAGGGTTTGATCCCTAGTTGGGAAGTTAAGATCCCATATGCCTCTCAGCCAGGAAAGCAAAACATAAAACAAAAGCAGTATTGTAACAAATTCAATAAAAGCTTTAGAAATGGTCCACGTCAAAAAGAAAATATCTTAAGAAAAAGTAAATTACAGTGGGACTTCTACAGAGGTGACAAATTAGCATGGTGTTTGTAGGCGGGAGGGTTTGTATATGGAATATGATAAATAAGGATGGGGAGCCACATTAAAACACACTCAGATTTTGGTTATGTTGAGGGAATAGACTGTGGCAGTGGCCGGGTGGGGAGACTGGGAAAGCAATCCATCCATTGGTAGTTTTTAGCAGGCGAGTGAAATAGTCTAAAGGAAAAGTAATATTCCTTCAAATTTGATTCTATGCTCCTGTGTTGGAGTAAATGAAGTTCAGCTCTGTCCTCCACACCATGAAGGTTGCATGATTAACGTGCCTGTTAGAGCTTTTTGGATGCAAGCGATAGAAACTAACTGGCTAACTTAATCAAATGGAATTTATTGTACGTTATATAAGCTGTAGCTCACAGAGTGGAAGGCAGAGCTGAAGAATGGGCCTTGGGAAGAGCAGAAACCATGGAAGCTGTGAGAATCCAGGAAGCAGGAACCAGTGGACACACAGGTGGTCTTTCCAGGGTGTCACCATCAGGATGGAGCATCCCCAGTTGTCTTCTGCTCTGGTATTCAGATGGCCAGGAGCAAGCTCTAAGTGGTCCACCTCCAGGTCAGTGGAAGTCAGGTTGTCTTGACAGATAGTGACGTCAAGGCTTCTTGCCAGATTTGAGACAGTACGTCTTCAATGGAAGATCAAAGTTCTATTATCAAAGAGGCAACATCAACTGGTAACCACCATAATGGCCAGCAAACTTTGGCAGTCTTTCCAGGTGGTGCAGTGGTAAAGAATCCACCTGACAACGCAGGAGACACATGAGATGTGAGTTCGATTCCTGGTTGGGGAAGATCGCCTGGAGGAGGAAATGGCAACCCACTCCAGTATTCTTGCCTGGAAAATTCCACAGACAGAGGGTCCTGGTGGTTTACAGTCCATGGGGTCACAAAGAGTCAGACAAGACAGCACGGCACAACAGGAAACTTTGGCCAGGCCAACATCTAATTCGGTTCACTCTGCTACAACTCATCCTTAGATCTGTCCAAGAGGGACCATCAACATGAAGACCATGTTTTCTGTTTGTTTGGGTTTTATAAGGAAGCATTTGGAATGTCTGGTACCCATTTGAGCAAGTAGGCATTATGCATGAGAGGTGGGAAAATTGAATGGGGCTTCCATTCAGTGTGGAATGGAGAACACAGGTGTGTGGGGTCGGTGGACTAGACAGTCAGAGGCTAAGCCTGGGAAATCGGGAAAATGCCAGTGCTGTAAGCTTGCCTGCCTCGAATCACCCAGACTTCGTTCCCCAAGTGACTGGGCTTGTCTCTCCCCTTCTCCTGGGATGGTGTAGTTTGGAAAGTCCTACAGGCCTGGGCATCCTCAGGCAACAGAAGGAAACCTGCACCCTGCATTCCCTGGGGAGCTTGTTCAGGTCTGTCCCTATCCCAGGTGTGGGCAGGTCTGTTCACCCCCAGGAATCCTGGCCCCTGGCTCAGCTTCCATCCTACCCTGGGCTCAGGGCATCACTCAGGCTTGCCAGTGGCCACTGAGGATACAGCATGTCTCCTTTAACCTCCAGTTCAAGGAGAATGGGTGTTGGGGGACACGCTGGGGATCCTGGGTAGATGTCAATTGCTACTTTTAAATATTCAGACATGGCGTGCATGGGGCTCCATTTGTACTCTTGTCCTGGTTTCTGCAAATGTTATGGTGGGACCTGCTGTGACAACAAGTGTGATTTCATGCAATGCGATGATATTGCAAGATTCTCATCGGGGCATCATTCAGCATCACCCTCTATTTTTGATAGCACAGTAAAGCTCCCAAAGACACATGAGTGACAAAGGGACAGAGAATTTTTGGAGGAAATGTGCTGGGGTGACTGTGTTGGCATCGTTTTGGCAGGTCTTAAAACCTTAGAACAGAAAGCATAAGTCTTTTATGTTCTCTCTCTGTCTCTCTCTCTCTCTCTCTCTCACACACACACACACACACACACACATGAGACTGGGAAGAGCAAACTGTTTTAGGGTAAAAGAGGCTAATGCATTTTGAAATAGGCACTTCCAAAAAGATTGCTTGCTTTAGAAAGCTAAAAGGACGATTTGAATCTTTTGTTTTTCTTCTCTTAGCTTTCTAAGCACACATAAGCTACTGTTATTCTTAAAATCCTGGGCCAAATCAGAAATGCATTAAAAAAGAAAACCCCCAAAGGAAAACTGCTTCAAATAGCACATAAAAGCCAATGTCTGATCTTCCAATTACTCTAGCAGGTTCCAGCCAGTACCTAATCCACATTGCTTTGGACTTGTCTGAGGAATGATGCGTACGAGCTGGCTTGGCATCTTCCTGGCTGTCTATACTCTGCTGCCAGCATGCTTGTGACTTCTCTCAAAGTAGGAAAGGAATGGGCATCAAATCCTCTCATTCCTGCTTCCAAAAGGTTGGGGGTCTTTTGCCCAATGAGTATGAGATTTGCTCCTGCTCTAGGCAGGAGAACAAGCTGCTAATTTATGGTTAGAACAAGCTGTTAATTTATGGTTAAGACATGGTCTTGGTCTTTCACCATCAGAAAACTCTTCATTGCCTAAGTTCTCTGAGCTGAGCTTCATTTGCCTTTAGCTGTGGTCCTTCACAAGCTTCCAGTGCTGGAAGATGGTAGGACTTTCAGGCTGTTTGGGTGAATATGGGGAACTGGTAGGTGAGAGTCTCTTATCCCTTCCCCTACAACCTCCATATTAGTCAATATGTTAAGGAAAGTAGATTTCAGGTTGAATTCTGCTATGGGTACAAAAATGTATAAGGAACCTGGCATAGAAATAGTTGAGAACCTGAGTCTGTAAGCTTAGCCAAGTCCTTGATTGCTGTGCTTATGTGCTTCAACAAGGACCTTGGATTAGTTTCCCCTGAGCAGAAGAAACAATTTTGGGACTTGCTTGGTGGTCCAGTAATTAGGACTTTCCTTTCCAATGCTAGGGGTTATGGTTCAGTCCTTGGTTGGAAAGTTGAGATCCCACATGGCTTGTAGCCGGAAAACCAAAACATAAAACAGAGGCAATATTGTAACAAATTCAGTAGATTTTTAAAACGATCCACATCAAAAAAATTTTTTTAAAGGAAAAAATAATTTTGACTCAGCTTCAGTGTCACTTGCTCTGAAACACCTTCCTTCACTATCCAGTTCAGGTAGCTCCCTACATCCTCCCTGGTTACTGGGTGACTACCACATTACCCAGTTTATTTCCTCAATATCAGAAACCACCATCTAGTAACATTTATTTGCTCGTTCTTCCCTCCACATTTCCGTCTCCCCCAAGTAAGACCCACGAGCACCAGGTCTTGCTGTCTTATTAACTGTTGTAAACAGAGCCTGCACTGTGCCTGGCTTTGACAGCACTGAGTACATGTTTGTTGAATGAGTGAAAGAACTCTTTCATACTTTTTCCTTTTGCTGATTTTATTGTCTGAGCCCCGAAGAACTGATGCTTTAGAATTGTGGTGCTGAATTCCTGAGAGTCCCTTGGACAGCAAGATCAAACTTCTCAATCCTAAAGGAAATTGACTCTTAATATTCACTAGAAGGACTGATGCTGAAGCTGAAGCTGCAATACTTTGGCTACCTGATGTGAAGAGCCGACTTATTGGAAAAGATTCTCATTCTCAGAAAGATTGAGGGCAGGAGGATAAGGGGGTGACAGGGGATACGTTTGTTGGACAGCACTACCAACTCAATGGACATGAGTTTGAGAAAACTGAAGATGATGAAGGACAGGGAAGCCTTGTGTGCTGCAGTCCATGGGGTCTCAAAGAGTCAGACACAGCTTAACAACTGAACAACAACAATTGTCTGGGTACAATGTAGATAGAGTATGACACTCTTCCGTGTCTTTTTGGGATAACATGTAAGAGATATTTCAGCTTCTTGGGAGATTAAAACTTGAAAGTTATTTCATGATATTTCCTACAGTTGGAGGAATAGAACTGTAGATTTCCAACCAGTTCTTCCTCAAACAATGAAGTCCATAAAACCCCAATTGTCTGACTGTATTTTTGTCCCCTGCAAGACCGTGAGCTCCTCCAAGGTAGAGACTGAGGTTTATTTATCTTGTATTTCTAGTGCCTGACCTAGTCCTGTGCTTAGTGGGGGCTCTGTAAACACTGATTAATTAATATTGGCTTCTTCGGCCCCAGTGCCACCAGGCTCCACCCTGGCTTCTGGGCTTGTCTCATTTTGTTTCCTGGACTCTTTTGGTCGACAGGAGTCCAGCTCAAGCTTAGTGAGGCATCTTAAGGGGGACGGATGAATCGGTTTCAGACCGTGAAAGTTCTGGAGTAATGACAGTGGCAAAAAGTTCTACCAATGTCGTAAGGACTGGCTTTGCTTCATTTCAGTCTCTCTGTGTCAGGCAGATCCTCCCCATGTGGGAGCCCGCTTCTGCCCAACCAGCACTTCTGGGAGACAGAGGCATTTTTGCTCTGTAGTGTTGCAGGAAGAATATCTGAGGTTGGTCTAACATCACACTCTTGTTCCTGACCAGTTAGGGCTCCCCAGCAGCAGGAGTGTTCCAGCTGGGTGAGCCTGGATTACATACCCCTCTTGGAGTTGAGGGAGGGGTAAAACCCACCTTACCCACTGGCAAGAGAGCGAGGAAGGGATGGGACACAGTAGATCTGCTACATATGAACCTTCACGTTGTGAACTTTCAATGATACGAACATACATCTGGTTTCAGCAAGGAACCAGAACCTGTTGAGTGAAACTGCAGCATGAGTAAAACTGCAGCTTGCCCTCCATTTCCTGTTGCTGATGGTCCTTCAGTTCTACCATCTCCCACCTCCTCCCCTTCCTCCAGTCAGTAGCTCTCTTTGCTGTTCACTCAGTGCCAATCCCTGTATGCCGTTGTACTGTACCACTGTACTTTTCAAGGTACTGTACTATAAAATTAAAAGTGTTTTCTTTACTTTGTGCTTGTTTTCTATTAATACGTAGTATCTGGGTGAAAGTATTATAAACCTATTACAGTTCAGTACTAGAGAGCCGATTGTGTTAGTTGGGCACCTAGGCTAACTTTGCTGGACTTATGAACACACTCTAGGAATGGTACTTGTTCATAGGTAGGGGACTTACTGTATTCCAAAAGGAAAATTGAGGTGCTATTTCCAAACATGTGGATGTAGGAGACCAAAAGGCAAAATGTTTGCAAAAAGGCAACCATTTGATAAAAGGCAAAACGGTTGTCTGAGAAGGCCTTACAAACAGGTGAGAAAAGAAGAGAAGTGAAAGACAAAGGAGAAAAGGAAAGATATACCCTTCTGAATGCAGAGTTCCAAAGAGTAGCAAGGAGAGATAAGAAAGCCTACTTAAGTGAACAATGCAAACAAATAGAGGAGAACAATAGAATAGGAAAGACTGGTGATTTCTTTAAGAAAATTAGATACCAGGGGAACATTTCATGCAAAGATAGGCACAATGAAGGACAGAAACATTATAGACCTAACGGAAGTAGAAGATATTAAGAAGAGGTGGCAAGAACACATAGAAGAACTATACAAAAAAGATCTTCATGACCTAGATAACCAGGATGGTATGATCACTCACCTAGAGCCAGGAATCCTGGAGTGTAAAGTCAAGTGGGCCTTGGGAAGCATTATTACGAACAAAGCTAGTGGAGGTGATGGAATTCCAGTGGAGCTATTTCAAATCCTACAAGATGATTCTGTGAAAGTACTGCACTCAGTATGCCAGCAAATTTGGAAAACTCAGCAGTGGCCACAGGACTGGAAAAGATAATTTTTCATTCCAATCCCAAAGAAGAGCAATGCCAAAGAATGTTCAAACTACCACACAATTGCACTCATCTCACACACTAGCAAAGTCATACTCAAAATTCTCCAAGCTAGGCTTCAACAGTTTGTAAACAGAGAACTTCCAGATGTACAAGCTGGATTTAAAAAAGGCAGAGGAGCCAGAGATCAATTGCCAACATTCTTTGGATCATAGAAAAAACAAGGGAATCCAAAAAAACATCTACTTCTGCTTTATTGACTACGCTAAAACATTTGACTGTGTGGATCACAACAAACTGTGGAAAATTCTTAGAGATGGGACTACCAGACCACCTTACGTGCCTCCTGAGAAACCTGCATGCAGATCTAGAAGCAACCGGATATGGAACAGCAGAATTGTTCAAAATTGAGAAAGGAGTACATCAATACTAAATATTTTCACCTGCTTATTTAACTTATATGCAGAGTACAGCATATGAAATGCTGGGCTGGATAAAGCACAAGCTGGAATCAAGATTTCTGGGAGAAATATCAACAATCTTAGATATACAGATGACACCACCCTTATGGCAGAAAGCAAAGAGGAACTAAAGAGCCTCTTGATGAAAGTGAAAGAGGACAGTGAAAAAGCTGGCTTAAAACTCACATTCAAAAAATGAAAATCATGGCCTCTGATCCCATCACTTCATGGCAAATAGATGGGAAAACAATGGAAACAGTGACAGATATTATTTTCTTGTGTTCCAAAATCACCATGGATGGTGACTGCAGCCATGAAATTAAAAAGATGCTTGCTCCTTGCAAGAAAAACAATGACAAACATCAATAGCATATTAAAAAGCAGAGACATCACTTTACCAACAAAGGACCATATAGTCAAAGCTATGGTTTTTCCAGTAGCCATATATGGACTACTATGACTTCCCTGGTGGCTCAGATGGTAAAAGTGTCTGCCTACAGTGCAGGAGACCCAGGGTTCGATCCCTGGGTCGGGAAGATCCCTTGGAGAAGGAAATGGCAACCCACTCCAGTACTGTTGCCTGGAGAATCCCCACGGACAGAGGAACCTGGCAGGCTACAGTCCATGGGGTCACAAGAGTTGGACACGACTTAGTGACTAAACCATCACTGCCACCCTAAGACTCTTGAGAGTCCCTCGGACAGCAAGATCAAACCAGCCAATCCTAAGGGAAATCAACCCTGAATAGTCTTTGGAAGTACTGATGCTGAAGATCCAATAATTTGGCCACCTGATGTGAAGAGCTGACTCATTGGAAAAAACCCTGATGCTGGAAAAGATTGAAGGAAAGAGGAGAAGAGGATGATGGAGGATGAGATGGTTGGATGGCATCACTGATTTGATGGTCCTGAGTTTGAACAAACACATGAGTTTGAGAAAGTGAAGTACAGGGAAGCCTGATGTGCTGTAGTCCATGGGGTCGCAAAGAGCTGGACATGACTGAACAACAACAATAAGGAGTCTAAAAACCTCAAGTGTCTTCTTGCCTACTAACCTCCTTCATGCTGAACTCTGTCTTAGAGACAAAGATATCCCTATCTTGTCCAGTAAATTCATCTACATAATAAACTTTTGGAGGAAGCAGCCCCTTTATGTACAAGTGAGTTTCAGTTTTATCATTGCTTTCTAGAAAGAGTGTTCTTACTTGTGCTTCTAATCTGTGATTCCTAAGCACCAGTTAGGAAATGTACCAGGGAAGTTGTCTCAGAATCAGATGGGGCACTTTTAAAAACACAGATTCTCAGAGAGATGAATGTATTTGCAAAACAGAAACAAAGTCACAGACATAGAGAACAAATTTAGGGATCCTAAGGTGGGAAGTGAGGGTGGGATGAATAAGGAGATTGGGCGGACAAATATAACTGCTGCTGCTGCTGCTAAGTCACTCTAGTCGTGTCCGACTTTGTGCGACCCCATAGAGGGCAGCTTACCTGGCTCCCCCGTCCCTGGGATTTTCCAGGCAAGAACACTGGAGTGGGTTGTCATTTCCTTCTCCAATGCAGGAAAGTGAAAAGTGAAAGTGAAGTCGCTCAGTCGTGTCTGACTCTTAGCGACCTCATGGACTGCAGCCCACCAGGCTCCTCCGTCCATGGGATTTTCCAGGCCAGAGTACTGGAGTGGGGTGCCATTGCCTTCTCCAACAAATATAACTACTATGTATAAAATAGATAACTAATGAGAGCCTCCTGGATAGCACAGAGAACTCTGCTTGGTGCTCTGTAGTGACCTAAATGGGAAGAAAAAAAATATTTTTTAAAGGGTGGATATATGTATACGTATGACTGATTCACTTTGTTACACAATGGAAACTAACCCAGCATCGTAAAGCTGCTATTCTCCAATGCAAATTAATTTAAAAAAAGAAAATGAAAAAAGAAACTAACACTGTAAAGTAACTATGCTGCTGCTGCTGCTAAGTCGCTTCAGTCGTGTCCGACTCTGTGTGACCCCATAGATGGGAGCCCACCAGGCTCCCCAGTCCCTGGGATTCTCCAGGCAAGAACACTGGAGTGGGTTGCCATTTCCTTCTCCAATGCATGAAAGTGAAACTGAAAGTGAATTCGCTCAGTCATGGCTGACTCTTAGCGACCCCATGGACTGCAGCCCACCAGGTTCCTCCGTCCATGGGATTTTCCAGGCAAGAGTACTAAAGTAACTATACTCCAATAAAATTAATAAAAGCAAAAACAGATTTTCAGACTACACCCCAAAAGAATTTATGCAAGTCTTTAGTGGGGTCAGGGATGTGCATTTGTAAAAGTCTTATCAGGGTATTTGAACATGCAACCAGGTTAGGAAACCATTGGCTTGACCTGTTGGTGAATTTCTGGGGCTGAGTTTGGTGGAACAGTGGTATCATGATTCTCTGGTAGGAGAGAGCCTTGGGGGTTTCACGAACTTCTACTGCCCTCCCAATCTTGTTATAATAGCAGCTTTCTTCATCATAGAGAACAACTTTGACCTTTTATCAACGTCTTGTGTCTGACAAGAAGTGGAGAAGTGAGGAATTGTTGAGTTCTTAACCAAGGTCTTCTGCTAATTGTCCACTAATGGATTTCATTATTGACCCAGGAGCTGATTTGGGTCAATAGGAAAGAATGAAACAGGCTAGGTAGATCCATAACCACATGTATCATGCATGTTCCTCAGTTAAGTGTGGGGGCAGACAGCTCGTGTCCCAGGCATGGCAAGTGGAATGATTACACGATTTTGCTAGCAGTGTTCCATGATGAAAACTGCTCATTCTGTAATGACACCTCCTGAAACAACTGCGCTTATTTCCTAGAAGAGAGTGGTGAGAGGTCCTCGGGGCTGGCTTTCATGCATAGCGCCCTGGGACTCGGAAAGCTTTTACTCAAGCGTTACAAGTAAGATCTGTTGACTTCCAAACTGGTGTAATTACAAATATCAACTCATCTGTGCTATCCAAATGAAGCCAAATGATAGAGATTTGTTATTTGGGGCTGTGTCTGTGGTCCTTGGAAGATTTAGCAGGCTTTCGGAGTGGCTGCAGACCTAACTGCAACCAGGGGAAATGTTGAAAGCCTCATATTTTCAGACTAGCATACCTCATTTCTTTTAATCTTTCACTTTTATTTCTGAAAAATGCTCCTTGGATTTCTGAAGAGCAGGAGCTGTTTAGGAAGAAGGAAGGAGAACCTTTTCTGGGTTTACTACGACTGCCTGTTTATTCCTTATCAGCCGTGGACAAGGCCATCCTAAAGAGAAAGCCATGTGCTCAGAAGTGTCCGACTCTTTGCAACCCTATGGACTGTAGCCCACCAGGCTCCTCCGTCCGTGGGATTTTTCAGGCAAGAATACTGGAGTGGGTTGCCATTTTCTCCTCTGGGGCTCTTCTAAACCCAATGATCAAACCCACATCTCCTGCGTTGCAGGATTCTTTACCACTGAGCCACCAGGGAAGCTCATTAAGAGAAAGCTGGAGAATGCCATGAATGTTTCCATCTTCTGTTGCTCTTTGTGTGGGGGATACAGGAAGGACAGAGGAAGAAAAGAGGTGGAAAATGCTAGGGAAGAGATTTGATTATTTTTTATTTGCTTATTCTGAAACCCAAACAAAACTGTACCTCTTGGCAGAAACAATCTTATATCTGTAAGGAATTTCAGAGATCCTCCAATTCATACAGATAGGAAAAGCATTTGAGTATACCCTAATTGGAAAGGTATTGGAAATTCAATAGTGGTAAAGTATCACTGTTTCATTGGAAGGGATAATTTGATGGCAGAGAAGTGGTTAGGAAGGCAAGATGATAGAATTTAATGATGAGGGTTAAAATGATGCTTCCCTCCCCTTCCCATTGTAAAAAGTCATTTCTACAACTCTTTTGCCACTGTTATTAATATCAGAAATAAAGTTTGATATTGTTGTTGCTCAGTAGCTAATTCTTGTCTGACTTTTTGCAACTCCATAAACTACAGCATGCCAGGCTCCTCTGTACTCCACTGTCTCCTGGAGTTTGCTCAGATTCATGTCCATTGAGTCAGTGATACTATGTAACTATCTCACCTTCTGCTGCCGCCTTCTCCTTTTGCCTTCAATCTTTCCCAGCATCAGGGTCTTTTCCAATGCAGGCATCATAAAATATTGGGTTGGCCAAAATACCTGTACAGTTTTCCATAACAAATTATGAAAAACACCCAAATGAAGTTTTTGGCAACTCCAATATATGCTTGCTCAAGAGTTCAGAGTTTTGCACATGTCTTGCTCATTTCTGAGGTCATGGGCTATGCAGATTATTTTAAGGCATTTGGTTTATAGAACTGATGTGTTACTGCATCATGTTCGGTTCACCTAAACCATAATTATCTTATTTGAGTGTTCCAAAACCTCAGAGTATCACCATTTCATCGTACAGAAGAGGGACAGAGCAGAGATTAAGCAATCTGCCCAGGTTCTCACAGCCACTCAGAGAATGAGTCAGGGTTCAAACCAGAGTCCCCCTGAAAATTTCTGTTTTCCTATGGTGATTCTCACAAATATAAACCCCACCTGGAAGGACCCCAGGCTTTCTTTTTCTTGCAGGGCCAGAGTGAAGTCCACGTGTACAATTATATAATAGAAGAAGAAGTCAGGCACAGGCAGTCATAGAAAAGAGACTCAGGACACAGACTTTAACTGCAGAAGTCACTCTTTCCTGCATTTAGAGGATCTCAGATGGAGATAAATTGGGATTCATGGTCTGTTTTTAGAAACAGAAGGTCAGGACTTCGCTGATGTCTGTTCTCCAGTCACGGTGCATTGGAGTTTGCCAGGTTGTTTGGCTGAAGGAGCAGGGAGAAGGCATGGGGTTGGCACACTGGCAGGCTTTTGGACTTTGCCAGACCCCACGGATTCCAAGAGGGAAAGGGGTACTGCCATCAGGAGCTAACACAACTGTTTTTGTGAAAGATTTTGTAAGATTCTGCAAACATGCTTTGGAGTCCATTGCCTTATCAAATTTGCTCTTGCTAGCCAAAAGTCACAGCTTCTAAAGGCCATTTCCCATGGCCAGAAGCCAATGGCAGAAGCCTTACCTAATCAAGATTGATCTTGAATGTATAACACAGTAAGTCCCCTTGTTGTTTAGTCACTAAGTCATGTCCGACTCTTTGTGACTCCAGGGACTACAGCATGGAAGGCTTCCCTGTCCTTTACCATCTCCTGGAATTTGCTCAGAGTCATGTCCAGTGAATTGGTGATGCTATCTAACTGCATCCTCTGCTTCCCCTTTCTCCTTTTGCCTTCAATCTTTCCCAGTGTCAGGATCTTTTCCAATGAGTCGGCTCTTGGAAGCAGGTAGCCAATTACCGAAGCTTCAACTTCAGCATCAGTCCTTCCAATGAATATTCAGGGCTGATTTCCTTTAGGATTAACTAATTTGATCTCCTTGCAGTCCAAGGGGCTCTCAAGAGTATTCTCCAGCGCCACAATTCCATGGCATCAGTTCTTTGGTGCTCAGCCTTCTTTATGGTCCAGCTCTTACATCCATACATGACCACTGGAAAAACCATAGCTTTGACTATACAGACCTTTGTCAGAAAAGTGATATCTTTGCTTTTTAATATGTTGTCTAGGTTTGTCATAGCTTTCTTTCCAAAGAGCAAGCATCTTTTAATTTTATGGCTGCAGTCACCATCTGCAGTGATTTTGGAGCCCCCCAAAATAAAATCTGTTACTACTTCCACTTTTTTCCAATCTATTTGCCATGAAGTGATGGGACTGGATGCCATGATCTTTATTTTTTGAATGTTGAGTTTTAATCCAGCTTTTTCACTCTCTTCTTTAATAAGTCCCATACATATGAACAGTTTCCATTCTGAGAGTGTGTTCATAAATCCAATTAGTCCATAAGTTCAACAAACTTAGCCTAGGTACCCAACTAACACAATTAACTATATATTGCTGCTTTTACGCTTGCTTCCAGACACCATGGGCTTGAAATAAAGTTACTGTATTCTATACGATACAGTACAGTAAAGTACATAAAAACACAACCACTTGTAAAGGATGCATGCGTGTGACAGTGTATGCCAGATGCATGAACTAATCTGATTGGGCATGTGAACCTATGTTGGTGTCTTTGAATGTTCACAACTTGAAAGTTTGTATGTAGGGGACTTACTGTAGTTACTGTTGCCCAAGTCAGGGCAGGAGGGGCTAAACCACAGCAAATGATGGGGGATTAACACCGTCATTGTGGAGGAGATCAAGTGGAGGAGAAAGCAGCACCCACCCAAGGCTCCTGTGATTAACTCTGCAAGGGAATGCAGCTAGAACAATGGGTGAGAGGAGAGAGAGGGAAAAATACTGATAATGTTTTTAATACTTGCTGAAATCTGAAAGCCCAAAACAACAAGTTTACGAAGACTGGGTAACAGGAATGATTAACCGTGTGTATGTGAATAGAGCTGCAGAGCTAAGCAGTGGCCACGAACTAGTGCACAGGAATAAATGTGTGCAGTGAGCTCTGTGTGGTTGAAAGCTAAAGAGATTCAGATTCTTTTTTATTTTATTTCATTATCATCTTAATCTATTTATCTATGTATGTATGTATTTTGGCCAACATTCTGAGAACAGAACAAAACATTTCTTCTGGCTTGATCCAGCCCTCCAGGCTTCTGCTGCTGCTGCTGCTGTTAAGTCGCTTCAGTCCTGTCTGACTCTGTGCGACCAGGCTTCTAATGTGTCTCAAATTACCTTACCCCTAACATTTGTGGGTACAAATAGTACAAATGCCCATATACTCTGTTTAAATATTTAGTAGTTATGCAACAAGCTACATACTATCCTCCTACCTTGCAGATGTACCTACATGCTGACCTGAAGAGCCAGGTTCTAACATAAAGCTCTGGACTCTGCTAAGGCCTGCATTGGCTGGTGGCTACTGGGGAGCGTGGGCTCTTGGCCCTCTAGCCCAGCTCCCCAGCCACCAGCCCCCTCTCCCTGTCCCTGGCTGTGTTCTGTCACACAAGGAGCCTCCTGCATAGGATGTGCCCATCCTAACCTGTGTGCCAAAAGTCTGTCTGGATTTTCTGCAAACCATCACCCTTCACCATCCCTCAGGCTAGGGAATGGGGGTGCAAGGCATGCTAAGTCACTGATGTGACCTTCACCTGGGAATAAACTTGAGTAAGAGTGTGCCTCAGTCTTGGGAGGAAATGAGGTCATTCTGATGTTCCAGGTATCAGAAGGTCTGAACAGGTTGGGGCTGTAGGCTGTGCGTGGGCATGTCCCTATATGCCCTCTGGACTCTGCCTTGTGGGAGCGCAAAACTTGGGAAGGACAAGAGCAGGTCCTCTACAGGTCCTCCACAGCAGTGGACTGAGATATGCGGACCGTAATTCCAGGTTAGCATCTGCTGCTAGATTAAGTTTGTGTCCTTGGACAAATTGTTTATCTGTGGTCCTCAGTTTTCTCATCCATGAAATGAGGGTCTTGAATGAGGCCATCTGAAGTATGATTTTCCAGCCCCTGAAAAGAAACAGTTTTGCTGTCATTTGCATTGACTCATGATAAACTTTGATTTTGTGCAGAAGTTAAGAGAGGAAGTAATTTTAAATCTGCTATTTTATTTCTCATTTGAGAATAGTTGCTTCCTCTTTTCGGTCACTAAAGAGAAAAAAGTTAGGGTGGGAGAGATGCCAGGAATGAAATATTTGACTCAAATTGCTAATTACTTGTACTAAGTGGTTGTATAATGGGGACTTTGAATATAAATCTTTTCTCTTTTTAGTCTAACACTTAACCACATGAATAACAAAAATCCTCAAACGCAATCAGAGTTCATTTAAATGTTAATTTTAATTTTTATTTACCACTTGGTCTCCCTGCTGAAATATACATAAGTTAAAGCAACCACCGCCTGGATTCCTCCTGGTGCAGCTGGTGGAACTCACTCTTGTACTAATGGTTGTTTCCTGTGATTTATTTCTTCTGTATATCACCTTTGTTGCAAGACAGGAGAAAACGAATTTCTTTAGAAGTAGTATTAATCTACCTCTGCATACATCAAGGTACACAAAATAAAACACCAGCAGTACTCCTTGAGAATTTCGAAGCGTTGCAGATAATGGTTGGGTATTGAACCTAAAGATGCTACAATGAATTTTGCACTTAAAAAAATAATGATTTGGGTAAACCTTAAAAAAGTAACCAAAGCTTATGGACACAGGCAAACTCAGAATGATAATGGAAGGTTTTTTTTTTTTTTTTTTTTTTTTTACAAACGGTGGTTTTACACTTTCCCAGGGAGAAGTTCTGTTGGAAAGTGACCCACCCAGAACAGGTCTGCACCAGGGAGTCTCAGCCTTGGCATAACTGACATTTGGTTCTTTGCTGAGGGGCTGCCTTGTGCATTTTAAGATGTTTGACAGGTCCTTGAACTCTGCTCACTAAATATCAATAGTTATCTCTTTGGGGTTGCATTGTGCTCACCCAAATTCACATGTTAAAGTCGTAACCCCTTGTATCATTACTGGTACCCCTCTAGAGTAGAGTCCTAACAAGGGTCCTCCTGGCTGGTGTCCTAGCACCAATAGAATGAGACCTAGTTTGGTTCAGAAGCAAAGAGAAGCTTTATTCTTTGATCAAAGATCAGAGAAGCAGGAGCTCATTCTCTAGAGCACCTGCTCTTCCCAATAGGCCATGGTTGGGGCTGCTTTATTGGTTCTCATGTGGGAGGGGGGAAAGGTAGAACTCTCACAGGACAGGGTGGGTGCAGCTGGGCTGATCAGGACCGCAGAGGGCTCCTCTCTACACATGGCCCCTCGCCACCATCTTGAATTGCAATGTTGTGTGTAGAGCAGAGCTTATGCATGCAACCCACCAAGCTGAGATGTCCGAGCAGGCATATAAAACTAGAATCTCTGGTCCTGAAGGCCTTTGCAAGTGGCACTCTCTGAAAAGTGACACCAGACTAAGCACAAAGGAAAGAAAAGTTTAGACTTTCTTACCCAGCTTTGATTTTTATTCCCTGAAACTTGTTAATGAGCTTTGCTGGTGACAAATCCCTCCTCTGTCTTTCATTCCACTGATCATTCTTGAGGTGTGCTGAGGGGTGACCTCGGGTGGCCTTGGCCTGCAGTGGCTTGAAGCAGGGCTTCGGTTCCTGGCCAGAGATTGAGGTTGGGTTCTTATCAGTGAGGGATCCTCTCATGTGTGTGCACGCATCTCTTAGTCAAAGTAGATTCCACCAAGAGGCCTATGGGTAGACTTGACATCATTCTCCTTTTGATCTCTAAGGACTTTTTCTGGTTGAGGTTTCCTTGACTTTGAGTGTGAGACACACATGGTCTCTCATCTGCACAGGGACCAGCCACATCTCTTGATTTTCCTGCTATTAATATTTTGGAACTTCTATCCACAGGGAATGAACTCAAATTGCTCACCCCTGGCGGGGGAGGGCATCTACCTCCTGCCTCAGGGGCACACGTCCATCCCCTGTAACTGCTTCCTGCTGCAGGTAGGTGTTGTCACAATCTCGGGCAGAGGAGTGGAAGTGCTCACCCAGTTCCTTTAGATTTGTGTGCAGTGGTCACCAGGCCTTGGTCCGGACTGTTCCTAGTTCTGAGCAACCCCCATTTGTCTAACCTTTTGAAGACAAAGGAAAAAATGAAGGTGTGTCCGTTTTGCTTGTGGGCAAGTGTGCCCTTATGTTGAGGCTCACTGCCAGGGCCTACATCTTCCTGGTTGCACTTTGGTTGTTTTTCAGAGGAGAAGCTTCAGGTCAGAGAGAGGACTGCACAAGTGACAGGGGTCTGTTGCCCCAGGTTGTCTGGAGTCTGGGGCTCAAGGGGCCCCTTTCACTCAAGTCTGGTGTGTCCATGGAGCCACCCCTTGCAACTTTA
The DNA here is from genome assembly GCF_029407905.1 of Bubalus kerabau. Classification (NCBI taxonomy): domain Eukaryota; kingdom Metazoa; phylum Chordata; class Mammalia; order Artiodactyla; family Bovidae; genus Bubalus; species Bubalus kerabau. Next base: position 108,234,097 of record NC_073628.1, on the reverse strand, counting down.
AGGCAAGATTCATGCTAAGGATCATGGACTGGAGTCTGTTCCATTTAGGAAGGAGCTGGGCTTTTGGGCTGCTGGTTTTCTAGGTTTTAAGGTCCATCCAAACCCAAGCTCCTGACTGGATTTCCCTCGTGGCTCAGATGGTAAAGAATATGCCTGCAACGCAGGACACCTGAAATTGACCCCTGGGTCAGGAAGATGCCCTGGAGGAGGGAATGACTACCCACTCCAGTATTCTTGCCTGGAGAATTCCATGGACAGATGAATATGGCAGGCTACACAGTTCACCGGGTTGCAAAGAGTCGGGCATGACTGAGCAACTAACACACAAGCTCCTGACCAGAAGTGCTGGAGAACCAGGCCTGGGGATGTGGGCATCCTTATTCTGTGAGAGGGTATCTGATTTCTCTTACCCAGAGGGCACACTTGAGTTGTTCCGTTTCAAGGAGACTAAGTTATCCCTTCTCTTGGGGATGGGGAATGGGTCTATCATATATGAGTTCAGATGCATTTAACTTGAACTAATCCCTTGGAGATAATCACATGCAGAGTAGGGCCATCAGAAGCAACTTAATTCAGTTTTGTTGAGTTTCCTGATACAACTTGGCTAAGGCCCGTTTCTGGCTTCCCTAGTGGCTCAGCGAAGAATCTGCCTGCAACGCAGGAGACCTGGGTTCAATCCCTGGGTCAGGAAGATTCCTGGAGGAGGGCATGGCAACCCAAAATAGTACTCTTGCCTAGAGAATTCCATGGACAGAGGAGCCTGATGGGTTGGAGTCCATTGGGTCACACAGAGTTGGACACAACCGAAATGACTAAGCAGCAGCAGCAGCAAAGCCCATTTCAGGGTCTGATCGGTTCTCTCCATTTTTCCCAACGATTGGGGTCTCCACATTGAGTGTGAAGTCCCATTTTATGTCCAGGACACTTGTTATCCCCTTCATCACTTGCAACACAAATGCTGGACCATTATCACTTTGCAGAGATCCCAGGAGGCCAAATCTGGGGATTCTTTATTTGGGTAATGCCTTAGCCACTTCAGCTGCTATGTGAGTTTTAATAAGGAATGCTTCTAGCCACCCAGTAAATGTGTCTACTAGCACTAAGAGACAGCTGAAATTACCTGGTACTCTCAGCAGACAGTGATATCAGTCTGCCAGTCTTTTCTAAGATGTGTCCTTCTGGTCTGAAAGGACCTTATCTGGGGATCTCTGGAGGCGTCTGGTGTTGGGATTGTTCATCGTGTAAATAGGGATATGTCTTGACCATCCCACTGATTATACTTTTCATGCTAGTAGTTACCATGACCTCAACTAACCAGTTATATAGGACTTCCCTCCCATCGAGAGTGCTTTGATGAGCTTCCCTGATGGCTTGACAAGCTGAATTTCAGGGAAAAACCATCACTTATCTTAATTAACTAGCCACCCATTGCCACCACCCCCCACCCCAGTTCTCTATTGAAATCCCATTTGGAGGCTTTGTCTAATTCTTCCTTTGTGTAGATTAGGGAGTAATTGGGTGGATCTGGCCTTCAGGGTTTGAGGGGTAGTTGCCAGGTGTGGGCTCTAGGGCCGCCCTGCTGGCAGTTACATCCACTTTATTGTCTCCCTTTATTATAACACCTCTGCATGCCCGTTTGGTGACCCCTATGGTGAGTCACTGCCACCTGCTTTTGGGAAGCTGTGCTGCTTCAGAACTTGAAATGCTTAAGCCACATTTCACCTGTTTACTCTCCACAGTAAGCACACCTCTTTCCTTCTAAACAATTGTGTAGGATGGTATAGGTATACCAGGAGTCTTTGTAAGCACAGGAGATCTTCCCTGTCCTGAACTAGACCAGGGGAGGGCTCTCAGCTTCACCTTTTGAGGAGAAGTCCCTGTGGGTGGGCCTTTTGTTTCAATGACTCAGGTCTTAGAGGTTAGTGTGTATCCTGCCAGACTTTTCCCCCTCATAAAACTGCTCTCATCTGTAAACCATTCCTCTTCGGCATCTGGGAGAGGCCCAATTCCTAGGTGAGGGCAACTCAAATAGATCAGGATTTCCATACATTCAAGCTCCAGGGGCCCTGTTTTTCTGGGTAGCATTTAATCTTCCCATGCAATACAGCCTGGTCCCAATAACAGCTGGGAGATGGAGAAAGTTGGCCTGTCAGTGGGTCTCTAAATTACAGCATCATTTTACAGTTGGACCACTGTGCCAAAGACAAAAGAAATATGATAAAATTCCCTATGTCCAGTTTTTTATAGTCTTCTATCAAAACAGAGGTCTTCAAGAAGGATATGAGGTCATACCAGTCCTTGACCCCACCTTCCCCCAGGACCTTCTTGATCTCCTCCCTCAGCCTCCTTCTCTTGCTCCCTCCCACTCCCTTCCTTCATAATGTTCCAATTTGGGCCACAGGCCCAAAGGACTCCCTCCACATCAGTCCCCTCCTGCAGAATCCAGTACAGCAGCAGCACAAAGCAGGACTAATCATTAGCCAGGAGCCAGCAACCTGCCAGGAAAAATGCCATCTTTGAGGCAGGTCCCCGATGGAGAAGGATGGTCATCCAGTTACACACACCATTGACCACTTCTAATCCTTGGTACTGAGAATCATAGTAAGGGGTTGAGGGAAGATCCAGAAAGGTTCCTGAATCTGATTAGGGAAATCTTTCAGACCTGTGACCCCACCTGGGCTGATATCCAAAGCCTTCCTGGGGCTAGCATTCCCCTAACCTCAGGAAGAAAAGGCCATGTTCTTTTCAAAAGCCCCCCAAAAAGCAGACAAAGAGAACAGAAACAATACAGGTCATGCTATTTTCAGACCAGAGAATCAAGTGGTCCCAGATAATGAACCAACTGGGACCACCAAGACCATGGAGAGGGGGGCAGAAGGCAGAGTCTGACCTGTTGTAAAAATATGATCCAAAAAGGGAATCCAGGCAGCAGGAAAGAAACCTGTCAACTGGAACAAGATAAAGGAAATCAATCAGGAGCCAACAGAAAAGCCTTTAGCATTCCAATAGCACCTCAAGAAATGCCTCTACATCTGTACCACCCTTGACCTTGCATCATTGCAAGAGAAAAGAATCCTGAGGTTGCATTTAATCACCCAAAGAGCCTCTGACATTAGAGGTGAACTTCAGAAACTGAACATAGAACCAGATACCCCCGCCTCTCACCAGATCAAGGTTCCCTACTGAATGTTTAATAACTGAGATATACAGGAGGAACAGGTCAGACAATAAAAAGGCCTGGAGGCAAGCCCACCTACTGACTGTTGCCCTCCGCCATCAACCTGTCAGCAGGGGAATCTAGATTAACCACCCACAGAGACTCCCGACTCCAGTGAGTGACCCTAATCCCCACTGAGGGATAGCAGGCCAAGGAAACGGGACTGAATCAGTGTATCATATGCAAACAAGAGGGACACTGGAAGAGAGAATGCCCCAGCCACCTCTGAAAAGGGGCTGGAAATGACAGATCCTGGCCACTACCCTTGAAGAAAGATGGTCCACATAGATGGAGAATGATAGGGCCAGGAGACTCCTGAGCTGGCACTGCAGTTGACTCCCAAGGAGCCCCAGCTGACACTGGATGTGAGGGGCAAACCTATCAAACTCTTAGTTGACACTGGTGCCACTTAACTTTATTCTGAACACCAGCTCAGGCAAACTCAGTCACATGAGTTATAAAATGATGGGGTATCAGGGAAGACCTTAGAACAGGCACTCATAGAGCCATCAGGATGTAAATTGGATGAACACACATTCACCCATTCCTTCCTGTATGTTCCTGAATGCCCTATATCCCTGCTAGAAAGAGATACCTTCATAAATTGGGAGCTACTAATCCACCTCATGGGAGGCAAACTGGAGATCGGTGTTCCCCTGGACAAAGGGCGGAGAATGAGAATGCTCATGACTGAGGACAGAGCTCCCCAGGCAAAGCAAGCTGACCTCTCCAGACGCTATGCAGTGCTCAGTGCAGCACCTCTGCACCTGGCCCACTGCAGCCTTCTGGAATTGAGGTGTTGGGTGCAGCCTTTCTGCACATGGCCTGCCAAGCTGAGGAGTCTGCACAGCCCTTTTGCACAGGCAACTCTGGTCTTAAGGGCCAGGTGCAAGGCCTCTGCACGGGCCACCCTGGGAGCAAATCAACAGTTAAAGTGTTAGTTGCTCAGTCATGTCTGACTCTTTGTGACCCCAAGGACTGTAGCCCACCAGGCTCCTCTGCCCATGGGATTCTCCAGGCAAGAATACTGGAGTGGGTTGCCATTCCCTTCTCCAGGGGATCTTCCTGACCCAGGGATTGAACCCAGGTCTCCCTCATTGCAAATGAACTTTTTACAGCCTGAGCCATCAGGGAAGCCTGGGAGCAAGTAACACTAGAAAGAAAGTGAAAGTGAAGTCCCTCAGTCGTGTCCAACTCTTTGAGACCCCATGGACTGTAGCTTACCAGGCTCCTCTGTCATTTTCCAGGCAATAGTACTGGAGTGGAATGCCATTTCCTTCTCCAGGGGATCTTCCCGACCCAGGGATCAAAGCCAGGTCTCCCGCATTGCAGACAGACACGCTTAACCATCTGAACCACCAGGGAAGTCCTAGACTTAAGCACAAAGGGAAAAAAAGTTAGACTTTGTTACTCAGGTCCTGTTTTTATTTTCCAAGAATTGTTACTGGGCTTTGCTGGTGACAGTATCTCAGAATGTAACCTCATTTAGAAATAAGTTCTTTGCAGATGTGGTTGGTTGAGATAGGGTCATTGAGGGTAAGTCCTAATTCAGTGTGACTGGTGTCCTTATGAAAAGTGGAAATTTGGACACAGACTCACTGGGAGAATTCTTGTGAACATTAAGGCAGAGACCTTAGCTTAACATATATAAGCTAAGGAATGCCAACAATTTCTAGCAAACTAGAGTTTGTTGCAGCACTATTTACAATAGCCAAGACATGGAAACAATCAATCAACAGAGGAATGGATAAAGAAGATGTGGTACATATATACATTGGAATATTGGCCATAAAAAGGAATGGAACTGAGTCATTTGTAGTGATGTGGATGAACCTAGAGTCTTTCATATAGACTGAATTAAGTCAGAAATAAAAAAACAAATATTGTGTATTAATGCATATATATGGAATATAGAAAAATGGTAGAGATGAACTATTTGCAGGACAGGAATAGAGACACAGACATGGAGAACAGATGTATGAACACAGAGAAGGAAGAGGGTGATAGATTGGGAGAGTTGGATTGACATATATACAATATTATGTGTAAAATAGACAGCTAGTGGGAAGTTCTGTATAGCATAGGGAGCTCAGTTCGGTGCTCTGTGATGACCTAGAGGAGTAGGATGGGGTGGTGGGAGGGAGGCTCAAGAAGGATGGGATATATGTATACATATAGTTGATTCATGTTGTTGTACAGTGGAACTAATACAACATTATAAAGCAATTATATTCCAATTTAAAAAATAAATTAAATTTTTTTCAAAGAGAAAAGAGTCATATGCCAAATACAACAAACACACAAACAAAACAAAATAAGACAAAACCCTCTGGAAGCTAGGAGACAGGCATGAGGACAGATTCTCCTTCACAGCCCTTGGAAGCAACCAACCCTGCTGATACCTTGATTTTGGACTTTTAGACTCCAGGACTGCAAGGCAATCCGTTTCTTTTATTTATGCCACCTAGCTTGTGGTGCTTTGTTACAGCAGGCCCTAGTCTGCTACCCCAAATGCCTCCAGACATTGCCAGCTGTCATCTGGGGGTAATCAACTCTGTTTGAGTTCTGCCTGCAGCACATATTGCCCATGGCTGCTTTCATCCAGTGACAGAAGAACTGAGCAGTGGTAACAGAGACCATCGGAGAAGGCGATGGCACCCCACTCCAGTGCTCTTGCCTGTAAACCCCATGGACAGAGGAGCCTGTAGGCTGCAGTCCATGGGGTCATGAAGAGTCAGACACGACTGAGCAACTTCTCTTTCACTTTTCACTTTCATGCAATGGAGAAGGAAATGGCAACCCACTCCAGTGTTCTTGCCTAGAGAATCCCAGGGACGGTGGAGCCTGGTGGGCTGCTGTCTATGGGGTTGCACAGAGTCAGACACGACTGAAGCGACTTAGCAGCAGCAGCAACAGCAGCAACAGAGACTATGGCTTGCAAAGCCTCAACTATCTACTGTCTGATCCTTTATAGAAAAGGTTGCCTGGACCGCCAGTTGAAACTGTTCTGTGGTGCCCCTGAAAGATGGGTGCAGGGCTGGAGGCACACCTGGTTCAGTCTGGGGCTGCAGAACTGGTCCATGAGCTGCAGAGGATGGAAATAAAGATGAGGGCAAGGATGTTGGTGTGCACAGGGGGACACTGTCTTGACCTTGACACAGCTAGCCAGCAGTTCATCTTGCACTGGAGTCCATCTAGGTGTCCTGACTTCACAGTCCTCGTTCTCCGCCTTTATTCTGTTTCCTGCCTCTCACACAGCTATTGAGCTCCATTGTCTGGGATGGACATCTTTTGTTGAACCAGTTGCCTTCTTGTAACAGTTTGTGACTGTCAGAAAGGTTCTCAGTTTAGCCTTTCTGTTAAATGGAGCTTTAGGCTGTCCCCTTGTGGACTTTGGGCTTCCCTGGTAGTGAAGTGTAAGGAATCCACCTTCCAGTGCAACAGGCGCAAGAGATGTGTTTTCGATCCCTGCTTTGCCTCCAGGAAGATTCACTGGAGAAGGAAATGGCAACCCACTCCAGTATTCTTGCCTGGAAAATTCCACAGACAGAGGAGCCTGGCAGGCTACAGTCCATAGGGTCACAAAGAGTCAGACACGACTGAGCATGCATGCCTTTTTTTTCTTTTCATGGACTTTGTTCCCTGCAGTTCCATGGGTCCTAAGTGTTCTGATGGTGTGCTATTGTGACCATCCACAGAAATGCAGATGATGGGAGCCTTCTTTCCTAAAAATGCCCTCTGTAAGAAATGCCTGTAGAGTTTTTCCTAGATGTGAGTTAGGAGGAGGGTTTTATAGACATGTTAGGGAGGGCTGCTTCTTAGAAGACTCACATGTTACTCAGAAGCTTGATCCTCAGCCTCATTTCCTATTTCTCTGGCTCTCAGCCTGGCGGTTACAGCAGCAGCAATTTAAAGCTGTCCATTGGTCCCCTGGGACTGGCTTGCTTTTAAGACCTAGAAGGTCTCTGAGGTGATACTGAAAGCCTGGGGGGAAAACCAAAGCAAAAACAGAAAAGCTAGTATAGATAGTTGTTTGAAATTGAATGTGTACCCCGAAAAGATACGTTGGAAGTCAAATCCTCCCCTCACCCTGTACCTGTGAAATGCAATTTGGAAATACAATCTTTGAAGGTATACTCAAAGTTAAGATGAAGTCATTATGGTGTATGAAATCCAGGGATTTCCAAACTCCAGGATCTAATGCCCGATGATCTGGGATGAACCTGATGTAATAATAACAGAAATAAAGTGTACAATAAATGTAATGTGCTTGAATCATCCTGAAAATGCCCCAACCCCAGGTTCTTGGAAAAACTGTCTTCCACAAAACTGGTCCCTAGTGCCAAAAAGGTTGGGGATGGCTGCCTAACTCAGTATAGGAGGTGTCCTTGTAGGAAAGAAGAGGAGACACAGAAATATGCACAAGGACATAGCCATGTGAAGATGGAGGCAGAGATTGGAGTAATGTATCTACAAGCCAAGGAATGCCAAGGATGGCTGACTCTCGTCAGCAGCACAGAGAGAGGAGGGAATTGATTCACTTTTGAGGGCTCAGGACGGAACCAACTCTACTGACACTTTTGATTTCTGACTTTTAGCTTCTAGAACTGTGAGAGTATAAATTTCTGTTTCCTAAGCCAGTTGTGGCACTTTATTATGGCAGTTTTAAAGAAGGCAAAATGTCAAAGAATTGATGCTTTTGAACTGTGGTGCTGGAGAAGACTCCTGAAGTCCCTTGGACAGCAAGGAGATCAAACCAGTCAATCTTAAGGGAGATCAACCCTGAATACTCACTGGAAGGATTCTGATGCTAAAGCTGAAGCTCCAGTATTTTGGTCATCTGACGCAAACAGACGACTCATTGGAAAAATCCCTGATGCTGGAAAAGATCGAGGGCCAAAGGAGAAGAGGGCGCCAGAGGATGAGATGGCTGGATGGCATCACTGATGCAATGAACATGGACTTGGGCAAACTCCGGGAGATGGTGAGGGACAGGGAGGCCTGGCGTGCTGCAGTCCATGGGGTCACAAAGAGTTGGACATGATTGGGTGACTGAACAACAACAACAAAAACACGAATACAGTAGGTTCTCTACATACAAACCTTCAAGTTGTGAACTTTCAAGGATGCGAACATGCATTCCATCAACATCTGGAGTGAGTGAAATTGCAGCTTGCCTTCCGTCTCTATTCCTGACAATCCTTCAGCTCTACTACCTCCCACCTCCTCTCCTTCTTCCAGTCAGTAACTCTTCTTGCCTGTTCATTTGATGCCAGCCCCTAGATGCCAACTGTTACACTGTACTATTGTACTTTTTAAGGTACTGTAAGATTAAAAACTTTTTTTTTATATATTATTTGTGTGAAAAGTATTTTATCTACAGTACTGTTATATCTGCTGCTGCTGCTAAGTCGCTTCAGTTGTGTCCGACTCTGTGTGACCCCATAGACGGCAGCCCACCAGGCTCCCCCATCCCTGGGATTCTCCAGGCAAGAACACTGGAGTGGGTTGCCATTTCCTTCTCCAATGCATGAAAGTGAAAAGTGAAAGTGAAGTCACTCAGTCATGTCTGACCCTTAGCGACCCCATGGACTGCAGCCTACCAGGCTCCTCCGTCCATGGGAGTTTCCAGGCAAGAGTACCGGAGTGGGGTGCCATTGCCTTCTCCAACTATTATATCTAGTAGAGTACTAAATAGCCAATTGTGTTAGTTGGGTACCTAGGCTAACTTTGTTGGACTTACAAATTGGACTAATGAATGCACTCTTGGAATGGAACTCATTCGTATATAGAGGACTTACTGTACAATAATTATTATGAAAAATATGTATTTTTGCATCTTACACTGCTCAGTGTGGCTTAGCAATTAATTGACTTTGAGGTCTACTATGCTGTTGACACTTACCAGCTCTTATACACTCTTGCAGCTCCCTGTACTTTTTCCACCTAGCAGTTATCACAGTTTGTAATTATATATGTGTACTGCATGTGTGTGCTCAGTCATGCCCAACTCTTTGTGATCCCAGGGTCTGTAGTCTGCCAGGCTCTGCTGTCCATGGGATTTTCCAGGCAAGAATACTGGAGTGGGTTACCATTTCCTATTCCAGGGGGTCTTTCCAACCCAGGGATTGAACCCAAATCTCCTGTGTCTCCTGCATTGACAGGTGGATTCTTTACCACTGTGCCACCATAATTATATATGTGTCTTTGTAATTATTTGTCTGCTTCTCCCACTAGATGTGAGTTCCATCCATGGCAAACAGCAGGTATTCAATAAGTATTTGTTGAGAGACCTTGGACAAGTCCTTTATCATTTCTGAACCTCAGTTTCCCAATCTGGAAAATGAAAATATTCGTGGTACCTACGCCATTGATGATGTTGAGAATTAAAAGAGGTACTATACACGAGTCATGGGATGGTGCATAATCATGGCGGTCTGAGTGTTTTCTGTTTGACTCCTTTCCTGGATCCTTCTATAAAAACCTCGGTGGCACATAGAGTTTGGGGCACACAAACCTGTCTGAATCTTGGGTCAGTACAGAGCCAGCTTGTGTAACTTGTTTTGACAACCCCAGGTAATGATTTGTCATTAAGAGCTACAGCTGAAATTTGACCTCTCTGGAGAAGTTTCCGTGTTTTCTAAGACCTCATCACTAAACAGCCCTGAAGATGTAGAAAGAACCTTCCTTGAAATTGCCATTAAGGCCATACTTGTCACCCTGGGAAAAGCTAATGGACAGAAACATATTGATGTGTGAACAGTTTGAGACCTTTCCCCTAAGAAAACCTTTTAGCTAGTGAAGGTTCATTCACCTTAATTAAAAATTATCCAATGGATACATCTCTTTCCATCACTCTGTGGGCACATGCAGAGTTTCTTTCTTTCTTTCTTTCTTTTTTTTTTTTTTTGAGAGAAATTAAATTTAAAAGCTCCCCCTTCTTCAAATAAATCCTTTGTTTGCTTTAGTAAGCAGAAAAGCCTGCTGGCTATTAGTTGTCAGTTAAATGTGGGTGTTAATTAAAATGGCCATGTCCAAGCACTCTTCAGAATCAATCTGCCACTTGGGGTCCCATTGTTGAAGATGGTCCTGAATTGTGATGCATTATGCATGACATGGCCACTTGGTACCATCCTGGGACACAAGACAGAAGACTTAAGATGAAGTCTGCTATATAAATATCACACACTCTGTTTTTCTCTAAATGATGAGACACATTCTTAGTATAATTTAAACTAGGGTCACAGCTTGTAGGTCACATCCTGTCCTTTGTTTTTGTGTGATCCCTGAGTTAAGAGTGGCTTTATGTTTTTAGATGGTTGAATATAATAAAAAAAATATTTCATGGCAAATGAAAATTTTATGAAATTGAAATTTCACTGTCCTTTTTTAAATTGAAGCATTGTTGATTTACAGTGTTGTGTTAGTTTCAGATACAGTGAAGTGGTTCAGTTTTATATATATAAAAATATATACTATATATAAATATATATATTACATATATATATATACACATTCTTTTTTGAGATTCTTTTCCATTATAAGTTATTGCAAGATGTTGAATATAATAATAGTTCCCTATGCTATACAGTGGGTCCTTATTGCTTATTTATGTGATATATAGTAGGGTGCATCTGTTAAATCCAAACTCCTAATTTATCCCTCATCACCCTCTTTCCCCTTTGGTAGCCATTAGTTTGTTCTGTGTCTATGAGTCTGTTTCTGTTTGGAAATAAATTATTTGTATTATATTTTAGATTCCACATATAAGTGGCATCATATGGTATTTGTCTTTGTCTGTCTGACTTCCTTCACTTAGTATAATAATCTCTAGGCCCATCTCAGTGTTCTTAAAGTTTTACTGGAACACAGACAGAGCCCTTCACTGACATGTTGGCTATGGCCCATCCTGATTTAAATAATCAATGTGACACTGAAGCTTGACTTGAAGACACACACACACACACACACACACACACACACATACACACTGTCCATTCTAGAATCTTTCTAGTAGGGCTGCCTTGACACTGAACATTCCCTGGTGCATTTATCCCTTGGAGGGTGAAGCAGGATCATCAATAATGTAAACCCATCTGTGGTCTTGAAGTGATTGCACAAGGCCTGCTGGGAATCAATTTCTATCTCTCAGAGATGTGTTAACTCCCACAATCTCCTCTCAGGTGCCATCCTCCTGAAGGAGGAGAAAACCAGCATTGCCCCCAGGCAGTCCAGAAAAGAGGAATGTGGAAATCGCAAAGGCAAGAGGGACCAGCTATGGGGAGATGAGAGTGAACACCCCTCCTTGTCTTACAAGAAGGGCCAGGTCTGCCTTCTTACACATCTGTCCTGAAACCCCAGCCAACCCTTAACTGCATCCCGTGGAGTTAATGTTGTGTGCTCCCAAGGGGGAAGCAGAATTGCAATGGGTCCATGGTAACTGAATCTTAGGGTGAACTCCTGAGCCACCTGGGAAGCAGGTGATGCGTGTTTTTGCCAAACCCCCTGTGCACTGGAGCCACTCATTCTTAGCAGTGTGCTGCTTCTTGTGCTTTGCTGGCTGACCCGAGGTCCCCTACCGCCTCTAATAGACATTGAAGGTCTCCCCAGGAGACCAAACCAAATTGCCCTCACCCTTCCATTTCTTCCTGCTGCTCTTAAGCCACCCAGGATCTCTGTGTCTAAGTTATTCATGCATAAAGCATTTTCTCATAGGTTATCAATTTGGCATAGTCATGTGACAATAAAACATCAATGGATGGGAGATAGATACATTTTAGTATAAAACAAATGTGGAAAGCAACATAGACATTGGATGAGTGTACTCTGAAATCAGTAACTTAGAATTGAAACCTCCCTCTGTTACCTGCCAGCTATATGTGTTTGGTAAATTTATAAATCTCTTGGAACCTCAGTTGCCTTTTCTTAAAACATGGGATGATGAATGTCTGATAGGTTGGCTTTGAAGAATAAGCGATTTTGTGTAACTTCCTAGCACAGTGTCCAACTCAGAGTTAGTGGTCTGTAAGTAGGACATGATAATAATGTTGTATTTTCAGGTAACTAAGAGTTTTTCTATGAATTTGTCCTGGGATGGGAAGCATCTGAGTAACTTAGAGCTAGGAAGGTCACAGGAGTCATCGCTGCCCTTCCCTGGAAATATGTGCATGTACAAATATACATGGGCTTCCCTGGTGGCTAAGCAGTGAAGTATCCACTTGCAATGCAGGAGACACAGGAGACATAGATTTGATCCATGGGTTGGGAAGATCCCCTGGAGGAAAAAATGGCAACTCACTCCAGCATTCTTGTCTGGAAAATTCCATACAGGGGAACCTGGTGGGCTATAGTCCATAGGGTCGCAAGGAGTCAGACATGACTGAGCAGCTGAGCATGCACACACACACACATAAACACACACACATTGGTCACTAGCTTCAAAGACCCTCCCCTGAGCCTGGTATAATGGAATGGCAGCTTTAATATGCCATCTCACTTGCAGCATCTATGGGGACTGACACTGACCCAGATGTTATTTTCAGCCTTGTTCTTCTTTTTCCTTTATCTTCATAAAATCAAGCAACCTTCCCACATATCCTTTCATTTAGCAAATATTTATCAATCACTCACTGTGTGTCAGATTATACTAGGACCTGTCAGCAAAACAGACAAGGTCTGTTCCACAGTCCAGTTGGAAGCAGACAGACATTAATCAAATCATCACATACAGATTTACATTTTTAAAGACCCATCTTGCTTCAGTGAGGAGCATGGATGGAAGGCAGTGATGGAGGCAGGGAGGCCTCCTTGGGAACCAGATAATAGTCGATCAGATGGAGTTGCCCTGTAGGATAGAAGGAAGTGGCCATGAATGATCAGAAGGTAAAGTCAAGAAGACCAGGTTAGGATTGGGTGTGAAGATGGACATGATCAGGAATGACCCTTAGAGGATTCTAGGTATGGCCCTGTGAGGAGAGAGATCCAGAAAAAGGCCAGGTTGTGAGCAAAAGGCATGCATTCCATTTGAATACCCAGGTGGAGTGCCAATCAGATGTTAGCTATCTGGGCCTCAGAAGGATTGTCCCTTCTCTTTGACACATTCAACCTGACCATTTACAATGGAAAAATGCATCCCTAATTCTTCTACATAGACATATGTGTAACCACGCACAGGTAACACTCATCCTTCAAGTAAACATCATGAAAAACAGTAATTATTTCTTGCCCTGTGATAGCACATGATTCTGGGATCTGTTATGATGCAGCAAGTAAATTTGATCCCTACAAAAAAGGAAGGTTTTCTCCAAGATGTCTTCTACGCCTCTGGTTCACCCATGATTCTCTGATTCAAAGATTCCCAGTACTTCCCCTGGACGATTATTCCCTAAGCAAAACAGTCACGCTGAATGCCCTTGAGTTTGCTGCCATGTTAAAATAAATCCATTCCTCTTTGAGAACCACAGTGCTTTGTGTGAGCTAAGTTATTTTGCTCCCACTGTAATTGGGCAATTCTTAGCATATTGGACTCTGATTTTTTGTCACTCTTATTGAGGTATAATTTACATACAATAAATTAATTCATTTGTACTGTACAATTCTTTGAGTTTTGAGAATTTGCATATCATCTTGTAACTGCCTGCATAGTGGTGATACAGCATATTCCATCAGCACGTTGATGCTGAAGCTCCAATACTTTTGGCCACCTGATGTGAAGAGCCAGCTCATTGGAAAAGACCTTGATTCTGGGAAAGATTGATAACAAGAGAAGGGCTCAACAGAGGATGAGACAAGGTTGGATGGCATCTCCGGAGGATGCCTGGTGTGCTTCAGTCCTTGGGGTTGTAAAGAGTCGAACACGACTTAGTGATGGAACAAAACCAATCACCCCATCAAGTTTTCTCAGGCCCCTTTACAGTCAGCCCCTTCTCTATACTCCCTGATCACTGACAACCCTTGACCTGCTTCTTATCCCTACAGTTTTGCCTGTTCTAGAATTTTATATGGTTGAAATCACTCAGTGTATAAACTTTTCTGTCTCACTCACCATGATGTATTTGAGAGTCATGCATATTGTTGCTTGAATCAGTAATTTGTTCCTTTTTATTGCCAAGTGACATTCCATCTTATGGTTCTATCACAAGTTACAAATGATGGGCATTTGGGTTCTCTCCAGTTTTAGGCAATTATGATTAAAGCTGCTGTTGATGTTCATATACAGGTCTTTATGTGGAAGTTCATTTCTCTGTAATAAATACCTAGGAGTGAAATTACTGACTCGTAAGGTAAGTGTTTGTGACTTTATAAGAATACTCCTAACCTGTTTTCCAAAGAAGTTGTCGTGGCTCAGCTGGTAAAGAATCTACCTGCAATGCAGGAGACTTGGGTTCAGTTCCTGGGTTGGGAAGATTCCCTGGAGAAGAGAAAGGCTACTCACTCCAGTATTCTGGCCTGGAGAATTCCATGGACTGTATAGTCCGTGGGGTCTCAAGGAGTTGGACACAACTGAGTGACTTTCACTTTGTAACATTTACATTCTCCCTCAGCACCACAGGAGGATTTCAGTTTTTCTAGATCCTCTCCAATTCTTTTTATTTATGGTTATTCCACAGGGTATGAAGTGGCATCTCACAGTGGCTTTAATTTGCATTTTCCTAGTGATAATTTAGTTTGAATATATTTTTATGTTCTTATTTGCTACCTTTCATATACTTTAGTGAAGTATCTGTTCAAAACTTTTGACTATTTGAATTCTTTATTTAATTTCTATACCACATAACTGAATTTTAAGAGGTCTTCATATATTCTGGATATGTATCCTTTATCAAATATGTTTTCTAAATATTTTCTCCCAGTCTGTAGCTTTCATTTTCATTTTTTTCCCTAGTAGTATATATATTTTTTTAGTTTGGATATATATATTTAAAAATTAGAAAAAGTTAAAATTGCACTAAAATACACATAAGTTTACTATCTTAACCATTTTCAAGTCTACAGTTCAGTTTTATTAAGTATATTCAAACTATTGTGCAATCTCCAGAATCTTTCCAGTTTCTTTTAAAGTTCAACAGTTTTTAATTTTGATGAAGTATATTATTTATTTAGTTTGCATTTTATACTGTTAAGTAATCCTTGCCTATTTAAGTAGACTCTGCTGAACCCAAGGATTTTAAAATTCTTTTTCTGTTTTCTTCTGGAAGCTTCATAATTTATCTCTTACATTTATGTCTGTGATCCATTTTGAGTTAATATTTGCATATGGTGTATTAGTTGCTCAGTCGTGTCTGAGTCTTTGCAACCCAATAGACTTGGCAGGCTCCTCTGTCCATGGAATTCTCCAGGCACCAATTTGGAGAATTGTTCATGGATTTCAACTGTCCATGGAATTCTCCACACAAATTTGCATATGGTGTGGAAGGGTCTATATTCATTGTTTCGTGTGTAAAAGTGAAACTGTTAGTTCCTCAGTTGTGTCCAACTCTTTGTGACCCCATGGACTGTAGCCTGCCAGGCTCCTCTGTCTATGGAATTCTCCAGGCAAGAATACTGGAGTGGATTGCCATTCCCTTCTTCAGGGGATCTTCCCCACCCAGGGATGGAACCTGGGTCTCCTGCATTGCAGGCAGATTCTTTACCATCTGAGCAACCAAGGAAGCTCTATATTTAGCAATATAATATATTTAATATTTATATTACATATATAATATACATGCATTTAACCATATGTAATAATCTATTTAACAGTAAAATATTTCTTTTTCTATGTATCTATATAAACAACTAGGGACTGCAAGAATCTTATGTTTTCTGAAAACTTCATAATTTTCTCACATTGGTTAACTTTGTTACATCCCTTAGCTATTTCCTGTGGAAATTCAGTGAAACTCTTATAAGGGGGACAGATCCACTTTTGCCAATGAGGGAGCTGAGGCTTAGTGAGATCAAGCAGCTCTCCCATGTCTGTGCTCTTTCTACCCTGATGCTCTCAGAAGTAGCAAGGAGTGGAAGAAGCACTGGGGTGGCTGTTTCCTACTTCCTAGCCAGTCTTGGGAGAGGAATCCCAGTCTCCAGGGTTAGTGGGTCAGCTGGAAAGAGAAGAGGGGGCCTGAGACTCTGTTTTGTAGCTTCCTTTGAATTTTCTGTATAGATGATCATTTATTCTTCAAATGAAGTCAGTTTTCTTTCTTTCAACATTTATGCGTACCTATTTCTTTCTTTTGCCTTATGGCACTGGCTAGAACTCCTAAGCATTGTTGAAATGGGAGTGGAGACAGTAGCCTCCTTCATCTTGTTCCATATATTCTAAGTTAAGCATTAAGTCTTTTAAGAATAATGTTAGATGTATTATTTTAGTAGATGTATTTTATCAGGTTGAGGAAGTATACTTTTATTTCTAGTTTGCTAAGAGTTTTTATCAAGTGGGTGTTAAAATTTTCAAAACCTCTTTTCTGTATATATTGAGGTAGTCATATGGTTTTCTCTTTTTAGCCCATTAATATGGTGAATTGCACTAACTAATTTTCAAATGTTAATCCAACCTTTCATTTCTGGCACTAGCCTCACTTGGCAATGACATATTGTCTTTTGAATATATTGCTGAACTTAATTTGCTAAAATTTTATGAAATATTTTTGTATCTATATTTTTGAGAAATACTGGTTTGTGGTTTTATCTTTGTCTGGTTTTGGCATCAGGGTAATGCTGGCTTCATTAATTGAGCTGGGAAATGATTCCCTCTCTCTCCTCCTCTCAATGTATGTTGGCATTATTTCACTCTTAAATGTTTTGTAGAATTCATCAATGACCACCTGGGCATGGAGATTTCTTTGTGGGACTATTTTTAGCTACTAATTTAATTTCTTTAAAAGATATGAGACTATTCCAACTGTCTATTTTTGTCCTTTGAGTGAACTGTAGTAGTTTCATTCTTGATTTTGGTCATTTGTGTCCTAATTACTATTGGCTAGAGACTTTTTTTGATTTCATTGATCTTTATAAGAAAGCAGCTTTTGGTTTCATTGATTTTCTGAATTATTTTTTTCTTTTACATTTCATTGATTTCTAAGTTGCTAAGTCGTGTCCAGCTCTCTGTGACCCCATGAACTGCAGCACCCCAGGCTTCCCTATCCTTCACTATCTCCCGGGGTTTGCTCAAACTCATGTCCATTGAGTTGGTAATACCATCCAACCATCTCATCCTCTGTCACCCACTTCTCTTCTTGCCCTCAGTCTTTCCCAGCATCAGAATTATTTTCTTTATTCTTGTTTTAGATTTGATCTTTTCATCTTTTCATAGTTTCTTAAAGTAGAAGTTAAGGCTTTTGATCTTTGACCTTTTTGTTTTTCTGATAGCATTTTATACTATAAATATATACACATGAATAGAATAGCATTTTATATTTTACATGTCACTATAAAGTAAAAAGAAAGTGTAAAATATAAAATTTCACAAGTATTTTATAAATTTGAATATATTGTGTTTTCATTTTTATTAAAACATTTTCTAGTTTCTATTATTATTTCGTCTTTGAACAATGGATTATTTAGAACTGTGTTGTTTGATTTTCAAATATTTAACATTTTCCAGATTTCTTTCAGGGCTTCCCTGGTGGCTCAGACGGTAAAATGTCTGCCTGCAATGCTTCTGTTACTCTGTCATTGACTTTTAGTTTAATTCTGTTCTGTTTAAAGAATATACTTTGCTTGGTTTCAATTCTTACAAATTTGTTGGAAGTTGTTAATTTATGGTCCAGACCATGGCCTGTCTTGGTAAACATTCCATGTGCACTTCAAAGAATTTGTATTCTGCTGTAGTTGGGTGGAGTGATCTATAAAACTGTTTAGGTCAAGTTGGTTGATAGTGTTGTTCATGTTTTTTCTATCTTATTATTTATATACCTTTTATCCATTATTAAGAGAAGGATGTTGAAAACTCTAATTATAATAGTGGATTTGTCTACTCTCTTAGTTCTACCATTTATTGCTTCGTCTACTTTGATATTTTGTTACTAGGTTCATAGTATCTTTTTGTCCTCTTGATGAATTGACCGCTTTAAGGTTATGATCAGCTCAGTTCAGTCACTCAGTGGTGTCTGACTCTTTGTGACCTCATGGACTGCAGCACGCCAGGCTTCCCTGTCCATCACCAACTCCTGGAATTTGCTCAAACTTATGGCTGGATGGCATCACTGAGTCGATGGATGTGAGTCTGAGTGAACTCCGGGAGTTGGTGATGGACAGGGAGGCCTGGCATGCTGAGATTCATGGGGTCGCAAAGAATCAGACACGACTGAGCAACTGAACTGACTGACTGACTGATGTCCATTGAATCAGTGATGCTATCCAACCATCTCATAACATTATGTAATGCCTCCTTTTCTCCCTGTTAATATTCCTTGTTTGGAAATTTACTTTGAATGAGATAAATTTTACTTTGACAGCATTCTTTTGATTAGTGGTTGCATGCTGTATCTTTTTCTGTCTTTTTACTTTTGTTCTTTTCTGGCCTCAAATGGTTTCCTCTCATGTGCACAGATCAGTATTCTGCCAAAGACTCAAGGGAACCTTCTACAAATCCCAACTACCTTGACCTCAAACTCCACACTGTTTCTTCAGCTCAGTGGAGCCACCAGACTCTGTTTGGTTTCCTCTTACTGAACTCTGAACTCTCTCTAGGAAATAAGCTACAAAATTCTAAGGCTCACCTTACAAAAGAAGCTATAAATTTGTAAGGCTTCTTTTCTTTCAAGGGTATTTCTCTTGTGCTGTGTGTTGTTCAATGTTTGAATATATATTTATATTTATATATATATATATATATATATTAGTTTATAGTTATCAGATGTAAAATTTGCCTTGAGTATTCCATTATAGCCAGGAGTAGAAATCATAGATTTTACTTTATTTGTATATATCTTTGTAGCTACATGTAAAAGGGATCAATTATTACATATCTTACTGTAACATTTTTTTGAATGTTCAAAACACTCTGTTAATGTTAAGCTTGGAGCTATTATTTTTCCCTTTCAGCAGTTCTTACTTTTAGGGGGTTATGGATTCATTAGAGAATCCATGGGCCATTTTCACTAAATATATGCACATGGTCATACAAACACATTAACATGCAGATTAAAAAGTACCCAATATCTAAATCTCTCCTGTCGACCTAGGAGGAATATTTGTTCTCCAAGTAAGAAACTGCTCTAATTCTTATTAGCTTTGTGTGTTACTTTGGTGACCAGAAAATTTTGTAATTTCTTCCCTGCCCTACCTTTCAGAGTTATTGTGAAAGATCACAGCGTGTTATGGAAGCATATTGTGTTTTTTTTTTTACAGTGGTTGCTCTTACTATTCTTACTATCATTATCATTTATAGTGGTTAATTCTTGTAAAAATTTAGTTTTTTCTTAACTTTATAAGAAACTTGTACACATACACACATAAATGTGTACACACATATGCAAGTACACGCATAACTTATTTTTTAAAAGGATTTACAACAGTGTAACCACCTATTTGCACTGAAAACATAGTTCTTATTCTCTGTTTTCTCCTCTCAATTTTGTATTAATATCTTCTGGTCGAGTAGTCGTCCAAAACATTTATGCAATTTTTGCATTGATTTGCAAGTAAGTGTTGTGTAATGTGCTTTGTGACATTCATTTTTCTGTGCTATTAAAGTCAATAAAGATGCAATTTATGGAATTATCTTTGTTGGGTATGTCTCTGAACTAGTTTCATTTTGTTATTCAGTATTGGCTATGTTCTTTAATAATGCGGGAACGTGTCTGGGCTTCAGGCTAGCCCTGTGCTGTTTTTCTTTCTTCCTTGCCCTCTGTTAGCAAGAAGGAAACCATAGCTGCCTCTGCCCCCAACACCCCACATGCATGTCTATGTTATGCCCATCTTCATGTTGTTCTATCTCCCTCTGATCCACCTCTCCATCCTTTTCCCTTGCCATTTATTCCTGTGCTCCATTCCAATTACAACCCGTCCAGAATTCTGTTTCTCCTGCTCTTCAGATAATGGAATCCCTCCCAACCTTTTTCAGATTTCTATTTTATTTTGGCTGCTCTGGGTCTTTGTTGCTTTTGTTGCTGTGCATGGGCTTTCTCTAGCTGCAGTGAGCTGGGGCTGCTCTCCAGTTGCAGTGCATATGGGATTCTCACTGCAGTGGTTTCTCCTGTTGTGGAGCACGGGCTCCAGGCTCATGGGCTCAGTAGTTGTGGCTCGCATACTCTAGAGCGGGGACTTAGTAGTTGTGGCACACAGGCTTAGTTGCCCTGTGGCATGTGGAATCCTCCTAGACCAGGGACCGAACCTGTGTCCCCAGCATTAGCAAGCAGTGAATCCCTTCCAACCTTTATATTCAGTTTGAGGCACACCTCCTCCAGGAAGGTTTCCCAAACACCTGGACCCACGGCTATCTCCCTCTCCTCAGAATTCTTAGACAATGAACTCCTATATTGGCCTATTCTAGTTCCAATGTAACAAAATTCTCCAAAACATGTTGTTAAATTAAGAAGCATTTAGAAATAATATGACTAGTCACGCCATTTATAATTTAAAAATAAATCCCACTAAAATCTATATATTTCTGTGGATTTGTATTACACAATGTATCTATTTCCTTCTAGTAGAAATGAATGTCACATAACAGAGAGATTCCACACAAGTCAGTGAACAAGGTGACAATTGGATGCGGTCAAAATTTATTTCTCAAATTCCTCAAGAAAAAACCACTTTGGAATCAGACTGTATCTTTACTAAGTCATGTGCAGTTTAGTAATGTTTCCTGCTGTGTTGGATCTTTCTCCAAGCAGCAGATGAAGACAGCAGATTTCATTTAGGGGGCCACTGTTCAAGCAAAACGAAGGATGTGTCTTTACGATGCTCATACCATGGCAGGCCATCCAGAGCTGAGATCAGGCAGTGTTTCCCAGCAGGAGCATCTAACATGTAGGTCAGGACAGTCGATGTTGGGTGGCCCTGTGCAAGATTTAGCATCCCTCCCTCACGGCCCTGGATGTTTACTGTCCCCATTCACTTGTTTGCAGACACAAATATTCTTCCAAATCTTTCTCAATGCCTCCCAGGGGGCAGTGCTTCCCTCGTCTGAACACCAGTGGAATGACGTTACATCTTCTAGCTCATTCTCACTCTTGTGTAGGCATTTGCTCACTGAATGCAAGGGTCACTGAGAGGAGTCTACTGCTCTATTTGTTTAAATAGGATTTGGTTCTCACTTTTTCTTTCTGAGCCTCCATAATTGAATTCATATGCGCCAAGGGTGTCACCCTGCTGTTGCAGTTATCTGTTGCTTTATGACAAACCATATGAAATGTAGTGGCATAAGCAAACTCCGTTTTATTAAGCTCATGGATTCCATAGAGCAGGAGGCCACACAAGACCTAGTGACTTGCTTCTGCTCTACAATGTCTGGGGCTTTGGGTCAGAAGACTTGAAAGGCTGGGTTAGACGCAATGTCGAGGGGCTGGGATTATCTAGAGGCATCTTCATTCACTTATCTGTCTCCTGAGCTCCTGGGATTTGAGAAGAACTCCAGGGCTGGATTGAGGTGAAGCAGTCCATCCCACCCAAAGGGGCTAGAGCACCTGCTGCTGCTGCTGCTGCTAAGTCACTTCAGTCATGTTCAACTCTGTGTGACCCCATAGATGGCAGCCCACCAGGCTCCCCCGTCCCTGGGATTGAGCACCTACACATGGCCTCTTAGGGGAGGAAAGATGTTTTTCCCTCTACCTTCCTTGGCTCATTGTCTGGGGGCCCTGTGGATTAAACTGACAAGAAACAGATTAGCAAGAGAAAAACAGAGTTTATTAACACATGCAGTGTGCTTGTATGTGAAAGAAACTCAATGCCAAGTAACTGAAAGGAGTGGTTAGGACTTGGGGTGTATATAGCATCTTAACAAAGAAGAGCACATTTATAAAGAAGTGATAAGAAGTGATGAGACAAAGGGTTTAGGCCTCTAGGGCTGCAAACTGAGCAAAGATAAATATATGGGGAACTAATGGAAAAGAAGAGCTATTTTAGAAAGGTTTGTTGTGCTATCCTCTCAGTGCTGCCTCTGGGCAAAGAACTGGAGCTGTCTGTCTCTAGTGATTGAGTCTAAGAGAGCCTCTCCTCCTGTTTTGTAGTGGCATATTATGATTCCTTAAAGCCTCCTCATGTGACTTGGGGTTCCTCACAATGTGGCAGCCTCAAACTAATAAACAGGAGCTCCATGGTCCCATAGGATCCAGCCTTGAAAGTCATGCAGCACTACTTATGCAGACTCTGCTGTCAAAGCAAGCTGATAGCTCTGGTTCAGAGGATTTCTCTCTACCTGAAAGATGCTGATATTGTGCAGACGGTGGTGGTAGTAAGCGCCAGTCCCCAGTTACAGAATAATATGTCTGTTGATTATGCAGGAACTTTCTCCATCTGATTTACTCTTTATTTTTTGAATTGAACTTGGATTACGGAATGCTTTGCTGTCTCTCCTATCCAGTCAGTTGGCTAAATATGGCCTTCAGATGTGTTTATCTTGGCCAGCAGTTTGAGTTAATATCCAGAAAAGTTCAGTTAAGCTATTTGAAGCCTTTGGCAAATTCAGGCAGAGAAGCTAAATCAGTTCCTCAGATGTGTCAAGAGCTTATCTTCTTCTACAGCTTCTTGGACATGAAAATGGTGTCCCTTGGGCACGGTGGCATGGCACGACAGTGGTGGCAGTAGGGACTATAATAAAAATAATGGTAACTAGCGTGTATTGAATGTGCCAGGACATTTGGAGAAATTTATATGGGTTGGCGAAAAAGTTCTTTTGGGTTTTTCTCTAACGTATGACAAACCCGAATGAATTTTTTGTCCAATCCAATATTATCTCACTTGACCCTCACCACAATACTTTGGCCACCTGATGCAAAGAGACAACTCACTGCAAAAGACCCTGATGCTGGGAAAGATTGAAATAAAAAGGAGAAGGCAGTGACAGAGGATGAGATGGCCAGATAGCATAACTCATTCAATGGACATGACTTTGAGCAAACTTGGGGAACAGGGAAGCCTGGCATGCTATACTTCGTGGGGTCACAAAGAGTTGGACACAACGTAGTGACTGAACAGCAAACTTGGGGAACAGGGAAGCCTGGCATGCTATACTTCGTGGGGTCACAAAGAGTTGGACACAGCGTAGTGACTGAACAGCAAACTTGGGGAACAGGGAAGCCTGGCATGCTATACTTTGTGGGGTCACAAAGAGCTGGACACAGCGTAGTGACTGAACAGCAACAAAACAATTGTATAAGTTGGATTTTTAAATTACTATTCTTACTTTGCAGAAGAGGAGACTGAGGCCCAAAGATGTTAACTTGCTCAAGGCCTCCTAGCTAGCATAGAGCTGGCTCCTGATACTGCCTGTCTTAGCTTCAAGACTCTTACATCCCCTTCTGATGGCAGTGTCTTCTAAAATTTCAGCTTATCATCCCTGCCTGAAGACCAAGGGTGTGGCTTGCTGAAAGGCATATGCCCATTGAAACCCCCTTCCAAACACAGTTTTCAGTAGGTGATTAAATGGATTTTATTTTGCCAGTGGTTAATGAGGATTGAATTAAACTCTGCAGTTATCCTCTGTTCCTTTGATGCTGAGTCTCCCTTTGCAGTAAAACAAGCAGCAGTGAAAATTGCAACATTATGTGAATGACTGCAAGGAAAAGGGCCGCTGTGGGCAACCTGGGAGGTTGAGAAACTGACTCTCTTCTCCCTGTGTTTCTGCTTCTGGCTTCCCTTCAAAATGCCCTCCAGTATCACCTGCCCAGAACCATTACCCTTTATCTCTCCTTTACTTGATTTGCTCCTTCATAATTGCTCAAGGGTTGGGGCCCTTTGGCCTCCCCTCTTGGAGCTTCATTCAGACTGTGCCTTTAAGTTCTTACAAACAAATCATGCATTATGGCCACCGCTGAGTTTTCCTAGGGCTCTCCAGCTACCTCATTACCCAAGGCCTATCTTTGATTTACTTCAATTTATAGTCTCTCGTATATACCTTTTGCTTCCTCCCTCTCTGGGGAATGAACAGGGGTGCAGTGGGAAGTCAAGCCAGGCAGTCCATGGGGGTCACAAAGAGTCGGGAATGACTGAGTGACTGAACCACAACAACAGGGAAGGAAGGGGAGAGAGTTATGAAGTGTTGCCTGTGGGATAGACACACCAGGCACATAGCATTCAAAGGGCAAGGGAGGGGAAAATTCTATCTGCTCATTAACCCTATGTGTAGGGGTGTTTACCCTCTCTTAAATGGGGATTCAGAGTTTGGGACGTGGGCTCAGGCTTGAGGCATCACCCGCACTTGGGATTTAATTGGGCAGCCTCCCTGTGACTGCTTCTGCTGCTGCTAAGTGGGCTTCCCTAGTAGCTCAGACAGTAAAGCATCCGCCTGCAATGCAGGAGACTCGGGTTCAGTCCCTGGGTCAGGAAGATCCCGTGGAGAAGGAAATGGCAACCCACTCCAGTATCCTTGCCTGGAAAATCCCATGGATGGAGGAGCCTGGTGGGCTACAGTCCATGGGGTGGCAGAGTCGGACATGACTGAGTGACTAACGCACACACACACACACCCACACACCCTGCGACAGTTTTCCTAGAAAAGTGACATGAAATACCCGCTTTGAGGTTTGATGAGCAGAGGTCAGTAACAACGGAAGCCAGGTCCCTTGGCTGGCCAACAAGAGTTTTAATCTAAGAATTGCCTTTGTATGATAGATTCTGGAAACACTAGTGTAAGAGTAGAGCAGGAGAAGAATCAAATCTGGAAAAGCCCAGGCTCAGTCCATCTATCCTCCCTTCCTCCCTCCTTTCCTCCTTCTTTCCTTCCTCCAACACCCTCTTCTCCTTTCTCTCTTTTCAGAACGGATTTCTTTGGAGATGGATATAAAGTAATGGAGAAATAATCACATGAAAACCGCATCTGCAGTCAACATAATAGCAGTATGATACCAACCACTGCTCCTGACCCCTACCATTTCACCAGTTGCTAGCATCTGGCCCCCAACCAGCCCCAGGATACTGCACTATCCCTGTTGGTTCCTTAGGTCCTGACCTCACAAGAATACATAGTCTTTTACGAAAGGCTTTCGAAATCCCCTCCTTGAGCTGGCAGGCTGAGTCCTGCCAGGAACTTCAATGAGACGCAGAGTCAGTAGATGGTAGAACTGGGATTGCAGCCCAGCAGCCTGACTTCAGAGAGATGTTCACGTGTTGGATGATCCCCAAGACCACCCCCAGGTGCAGTGATTTTCCAGGAGGGCTCACAGGACTCCATCTAGTCATATTCACAGGTGTGATTTATTACAGCAAAAGGCAGCAAAGCAACATCTGCCCAGGAGAAAGGTTCATGGAGTGTCATCTGGAGGAAACCAGGCACAAACTTCTAAGACTTTTTCCCAGTGGAGTCCCACAGGACACACTTAGTTTCCCAGCACTGAGTCGTGACATGTGGGAAATGATTTCCACCAGGGAAGCTCCTTAGAGACTCGGTGCTCTGGGATTTTTATAAGGGCCTGTTCATGTAGGGACTTGGGCTTCCCTGGTGGCTCA
This sequence comes from Bubalus kerabau, assembly GCF_029407905.1. Taxonomy (NCBI): domain Eukaryota; kingdom Metazoa; phylum Chordata; class Mammalia; order Artiodactyla; family Bovidae; genus Bubalus; species Bubalus kerabau. The sequence continues at coordinate 108,208,290 of NC_073628.1, read as the reverse complement.
GTGGTAAAGAATCGGCCTTCTAGGGTGGGAGATGCAGGTTCAATCTCTGGGTCAGGAAGATCCCCTGGAGAAAGAAATGCAATCCACTCCAGTATTCTTGCCTTGAAAACCCCATGGAGAGAAGCCTGGAGGCTCCAGTCCATGAGGGTGGCAAAGAGTCCTATATGACAGCAACTCAACAACAGTCTGCAGGTGCTCCCTATCTGTACCCAGATTCCAGACTCTTAGAAGGAAACCAGGTGTTCAGCCTAGATTGTATTGTTTGCAGGAACAGTTGAAGCACAGAGAGGCACTTTTATTATACAGGAAGCTTTGGAACCATCTCCAAATCTCAGCTCCCAGATATTAGCCAAGGACCAACCTTGTAAGTAGGATTTTCAAAGAAGAGCAGTCACTCCTGCTATATTAATGCCTCTCCACAGCTCATAACCACTGCCTACTATTTATTAAGTGTTTATTATGTGCAAGGTACTGCATCAGTCTAAGATCATGGTATCTGGTCCCATCACTTCATGGCAAATAGATGGGGAAACAGTGGAAACAGTGACAGACTTGATTTTTGGGGGCTCCAAAATCACAGCAGATGGTGACTGCAGCCATGAAATTAAAAGACACTTACTCCTTGGAAGAAAAGTTATGACCAATCTAGACAGCATATTAAAAAGCAGAGACATTACTTTGCCAACAAAGGTCCGTCTAGTCAAGGCTATGGTTTTTCTAGCAGTCATGTATGAATGTGAGAATTGGACTATAAAGAAAGCTGAGCGCCAAAAAATTGATGCTTTTGAACTGTGATGTTGGAGAAGACTCTTGAGAGTCCCTTACAAGGAGATCCAACCAGTCCATCCTAAAGGAAATCAGCCCTGAATATTCATTGGAAGGACTGATGCTGAAGCTGAAACTCCAATACTTTGGCCACCTGAGGTGAAGAACTGATTCATTTGAAAAGACCCTGATGCTGGGAAAGATGGAAAGCAGGAGGAGAAGGGGATGACAGAGGATGAGATGATTGGATGGCATCACTGACTCAGTGGACATGAGTTTGAGTAAGCTCTGGGAGTTGGTGATGGACAGGGAGGCCTGGCATGCTGCAGTCCATAGGGTCACAAAGAGTTGGACACGACTAAGTGACTGAACTGAACTGCATCAGTCATCTCTTTGAATCATGGCACATACACACTATTTTGATCTCCTTTTGCAGATGAAAAATTTGAGATTGATTATCTTGCTCAAGGTGATACAGCAACCAAGTGGTGAAGGCAGGATTCGAATCCAAGCTAATTTGATTCCAAAGTCTACTGAAAGGTTGTTGAGGGGTGGAGGTAAGGAGGGAGTGAAGGCCGAGGTAGGGAGGAAATGTAAATAATAGTTCTTTCCAAGTAACAATATTATGATTTCTGGTCTCTTCTTTGGGCATTGTTATCATCTGTTTTTCTTCCTCAATAGACATACATTGTTTAATCAGAAAAGTTTAAAATAATTTGATGTAGAATTTTTGGTGAGTCTCCTTTAATATATAAACAAACCCAATTATAAAGGCAAATGAACTGTCAGGATGCAAATGAATGCGGCTAAATTACTTGAAGCCAGTTTGTTCTCTTGAGCAGGTTAAACAAGTTCTTTACGATGCTTGTTTACACGTTGTGTTTGTTTAGTAAAACCTTTTTTCCAAGATAGGGCAGAGGTAAATGGCAGCTTCGCCAGCTGAAATAGCTCGGAGGGGATAATCACTGTAAGCAAAGATCTTTTATCAATCCTCAATGCTCCCAAGCTAGGAAGATTTAGATATTGTAAAATATCATAAAAAATGATTTCTTACCAACTTGAGTGAATGAGGTCCTGGTGTCATTCAAATGGGATATTATTTCATGGGACTTTTACAGATAATTCAAGAAGAGATGGACTTCCCAGGTTGGGCTGGTGGTAAACAACCCACCTGCCATTGGATTCGCAAGAGATGCAGGTTCAATTCCCGGGTTGGGAAGGTTCCCCTGGAGAAGGGAATGGCAACTCACTCCAGTATTCTTGCCTGGAGAATCCCATGGACAGAGGAGTCTGGAGGGCTACAAGCTCAGAGTAGAGTCATACAGGAATGAAGCGAATTAGCACGCATGCAAGGAGAAACAGACTAGCTAGACCCAAAGCAACTTTTCAACAGCACAAAACCCAATGTCCCAAGGAAGCCACACGGTGCCCCAATACAGTTTATCTGCCCACAAGGGCCTCCTTGTGCTGCTCAGAGGAATAAGAGAAATTGAGGATCCTTGTTAATTCAATCTGACAGAGACCTGGGAGAGAGTGGGTGAGTTCACTTCCTGCGCTCAGGAGCCTCTGTGAGTCTTTGGGTTTGCAGACCACTGCTGTGTTCTTTTGTAACTGAAAGTGGAGTCTGGCTGCTTGATATTCACAAGCCTTTAAACAGGCCAGGCTGGTGGAAAAGAAAGTTTATTTCATTTCAGAGGCCAGCAACCAGAGCAAAAGGAAACACCTGTCCAGGACTCAGCACCCTGATAGTCAGGGGGGCAAGAGATTTTATAGACAGAGGGAGGGGGCTACATGCATAAACAGTACACTCAGCCCTGACAATCATCTCCAAATTGGTCATCAGGGGTCTGACCTGTGTCATCTTGATTGTTTTAAGTACAGTTGATCTTTAGTTCCATGCTCAGTTTATTCCCATTTCTTTGAGGCCAGTTCTCAGAATTCTCACGGCTATAGTCTGGTCATCGTGTAGTTAACTTCTTCCAAGTGGTGGGGGATTCAGTATTTACAAGACAGCTCACAGGATATGGCTGAGAATATGATCCATGGCCCTTGAGGAGGAACTTAAAGTCCTTGACTATGCTTAATGACTACATTATTATTACTCGGTCTCCTTTGACTGTTTTGTTTCGGCATGTTCTCACTTCTCTGATTAAACTTCTTTGGCCAAAGTTTTTCCCCCGACAAAAGTCAGGCAGAGGATGTGGGGGACAAGGACCGTAGGGTCCTGCTCCTTTTTACTTTGTCCAGTGGCCACCACGTTCACCTAGGCCGCCCCATATCTCCCCAATTGGCATCTTGGGCTAGGGGCTCTCATCTAGGTGCCTTGGGGGCCTCTGTGGTGAATTCTGTGCATCCCTGTGTATTAGCTTCCCAGGGCTGCTCTGTTCGTCTCCTAGGACTGCCAGGTACCCCAGCTGAGCAGCTTAAACCACAGAAATGTATTTTCTCATAGTTCCAGAGACTAGAAGCCTGAGGTCTACGTGTCAACAGGATTGGTTTCATTCTGAGGTCTCTCTCCTTAACTTCTAGATGGTTCTCTTCTCCCTGTGTCTTCACAAGGCCCTCCCTCTCTGTAAATCTGTCCCTGTCTCCTTATAAGGACCCCAGTCCTGTTGGATTACTGTTCACCCTAATGACCTCATTCTATCTCTTTAAAGATCATATCTTCAAATGCAGTCATATTCCAAAGTCCAGGGCTTAGGATTTCAACATGTGAATTTGGTGGGGAGGACACAGTTCAGTTCATTAACAGCTGCTTTAACAGATTCCTATAAGTTTTATAAATGTAGGCAAAATAAGTTTATAATGCTACAGTTCTGTAGGTCAAAATCTGACCTGGATCTCACAGGGCTAAAATCAAGGTATGGCAGTTCATTTCTCTAGGCTCTGCATAGCATCTGTTTCTTTGCCTCTTCCAGCTCCTCGAGGCACCTTTTCTCCATTTTTAAAGCCAGCAACAGCAGCTGAATCCTTCTCAGATCATGTCACTCCAACCTCTTCCACAGTCCCTCTACCTTCTGTTCTGGCTCCCTCTTCCACTTTTACGAACCGCGATTACATTGGGGCCACCTGGACAATCCAGGATACTCTTAGGGTCAGCTGATTAGCAACCTTAATTCCATCTGCAACTTTAATTCCTCTTTGCCATGTAACCCAACATAGTCACTGATTCTAGGGATTAGAACATAGGCATCTTTGGGGGCCATTATCCTGCCAAGCATACCAGATTACCTGTATGCTTTAACCCAGATTGTCTCTCTGTGCTAAAGCTTGCCAAATGTAGGGAAAATCCCTTTACTTCATGGGCAGACAGAAAGAAAAAGAGAACCTTATTAACAAAGATTTTGTTGCACTGCCCTTGTAGGGCTGTGGGGACTTTAGGAGACAGCAAGTTTCCACTAACTGCAGCACTGTAATGATTTGCTGGGGGGGTGGGTTCTGCAGGCCAGATGGGGTGTAACTCACTGGAGCTGGTGCAGGAGAGAGGAGCCCCGTCTTGGAGCTGGTGAGGAGGGAGCGCGCCATTTCTGCACCACTGACCTGCTCCTCTCCTCTAGGACCCTGCGTGTCTTTCAGGGCTGGATGAGTCAGTCTTCTTCTCTTGGCTCTGCCCCCACACGAACTATGCAGACAACTTCCCTCCTCCTGAGGGAAATGATTTGCCTTGCATAAGCATTTATCCACTTTGCTCCTGAACACCCTCCTGAGGAGCACTTTGATACACAAGTAGGTACATTGATGGGGAGGAAAAAAAAAGGTTTCCTGCCATCTGGTTTAGAAAAGGTGATGTGAGAGCAGCTCCCTGCTCTTGCTGTTGCTGTGGAACAGAATCTCAGAGCTGGAATCAAAGAAGAGACGGGGAGCCTTGGGTCATGAATGAGATACCCCGGGCCTGGGCTCTTAATGGCCAACCTAGAACCTAAACCCCAGGTGTCCCGACTACAACCTTCATAACAGGTTTTTAAAGCCATTTAGTATCAACCTTGCCATCATTCTATTTAAAGGGTGTTTGTCTAAAGAATCTGTCTCGTTTGTTATTTTTTCAGAGCAGGTAACTGGTTTCTTTTTCCCTCTTGAAGGAGCAAATCATTTGTTACGTGTTTGTTGAGTGGTTTCATTTTATTCCTAATGCATTTTTACTATTTATCTAAATCAGCTTTCCTTTTGCCCTCATTCCTGAAACTATGTTTTATCTGCCCGCCCCCCCCCCTTTTTTTGGCAGTTGTGTGTATTTTGTTTGTTCATTTCTTGGAAGCCTGAGGTCGACTATCATTAGATAAATGAATTGAATATCTGCCTTTTCTGTGCAGGGTGGTCTTGTTTGAACTCTTGTAGCACTGTCTTCTTTCTGCGTCTCATTGTTCCTCTATTGTGCTTTTCAGAATTCACTACATGCCAAGTTCTGTGCTAAGCAGGAAACCAGACCCTTGCCATCCAGGAGGGATCAGTCTGGCAGGAAGAGAAGGGCATAATTCAGTCACATGTATGAGCTCATAGTTACAGGCCGGGAGACGCGATCTGAAGGAAGGAATGTGGATTCTTGAGTGTCTGTAGCAAAAGGAACCAATCTGTTCTGGGGGTTGAGACTGGGAAGTGGTCTTCTGGTGGCTGAGTCCTGTTTGGAATACCAGATAAGCTACAGCCCCCAAAAGAAGCTCTGAGAAATTGAAATCACGGTTGGATTTGAAGTGATGAGAAGGATATTTATAACCTAATAAATGACTTCTGTTCTTCATCTCCTCACCACTCACCCTCAACCTACCACCCACTTGCCATGTGCCTTGCCGCAATTTTTTTTGGGCATAAAATATTTGAAATTGACTTAAGCACTATGACATAGCCACCTAATGTTTTGGAGAGAAAAGCAATAGAAGATGGGAACATTAGGGGAAAAATGTTCCATGTGGAATTCTTTAACCTGCCATGAATGAAACCAGGTAGCCTGGGCAGAAAATACCTAAATTCACTTCCTTTGCAAATCTGAGCAGTTTCTGAGCATTCTCCAAGCCTCCCAACAAAGCCCAATATAACTCTGACCCACGCTGCCTTTCCTTTCTGGTATTTTCAGAGCAAACAAAGGGATGTGTCTCTGCAATCCCCAGGTGGCTCTAGAAAATGGCTTTAACAGTTGGGGGGGAGGGGAAGGCAGGGGCTCAGCTGAAAGTTGTTACGTATTTAGAACAGTCTCCAGGAAAGCTAGCCAGTACCTATATGTGGCTGCTTGATGTATTCCATTTGGAGTGATCCGTGCCCCTTTTCTCAGCCTGCCTACTGCCAGCCCCCATTCCCTGCCTTTGAGAACTGAATCCTGTAGCTGCTCAGGGTCACCCTCCATGGACCCAGCCCCAAAAATGTCTCCTTCCTCTTCCGTCCCTTTTGCATCCAAGCTCCCAATTTTCAGTAGGATCAAAACTGAGAATAAAATATATTTTATTTATTTATTATTTTTTTAAGGATCTCAGCTTTATTAGAATTCATTAGGCTTCCCAGGTGGCTCAGTGGTAAAGAATCCACCTGCAATGCAAGAGACGTGGGTTTGAGCCCTAGATCAGGGACATCCCCCGGAGAAGGGAATGACAGCCTACTTTAGTATTCTTGCCTAGGAAATCCAGTGGGCAGAGGAGCCTGGTGGGCTATAGTCCATGAGGTCACAAAGGAGTCAGACATGACTTAGTGACTAAACAGCAACAAGACTTCAGCAAGCCAGAAATGGAAAAAACAATATTTCTTAACATGACAGAAAGGGAAACTACCAGAAATTAATACCATACTTAATGTTAAATTATTAAAAGCATTCCCATAAAATGTAAGACCAAGACAGAAATGTCCATTGTTTTTGATATTACTCAACATTATACAGAAGGTCCAAGATGATACAAAGAAAGTCTACTTTTTGGAAAGGAAGAATCAAAATATTATTAATTGCAGATGTTGCTGTTATGTACCTAGAAAAGAGTTAACTGAAAAACTATTATAATGAAAAAGAGAATTAAGTGGCCAGTATAAGATCAACATATAAAAATCAATAATAATCCTACAGACCAATAATACATGACCAAAATACATAAAAGTTAAAAGATATTATTTCCAATAGCAACTAAAAGCTATAAAATACTGTACATATACACCTTGAAGTGGTTAAAGTGGTAAATTTTTTGTTTGTATTTTTCACAATTAAGAAATTAAAAAATATATATGATTTAAATGAATAAAAAAGCAACACCTATATGAAGAAAGCTCTAAAGCATTACTTAAAAGCTAAACAAATGGAGAGACACACCATATTCCTCAATACTACTGTTGTCTTATATTGTAGCATTATAATTATGTAAAACTGATTTTAAATCAATCTCCACAGAGGTTTGATAACTGGCAACCCCATCATTCTTGGAGAGGTATTTTCGCTTTGGCTAAATAGGTAAACCCAAGTGAGTCTCCCTTTGGTGGGGTTCCAGAAGGTGTGGGGGCCATATTTTAAGATAAGTTTTCCGTGAAGCCCTAAAATGGGAATCTTGTAACCTCTGCCTGTGTGTACGCATTTGGTGAACGTCAGTGGGATCGGGGCAGGCAGAATAAGTCCTTTTTCTTTTGTTTTTCGATAGTCCACTTAACTATTTCTCTTCTCCGTTCCTTCTTTCTCACTCTTGTTGTCTTATTCCCACCACCTGTTCTCATAAGTGTGTGTTATAGGCTGACTGGTCATCATTAGAGATTTTTCTCCCTGGTCTATTCAGCACCCAGGTGAGAGGTCTGGTGTTTCCTGAATCTGAGAGCCTTTCTGAGGTCAGTGACACCACCCCACCATCTTATTTCAGCACTTGGAACTGGTGTGGGATGCAAGCTGCCAGGAGTCAACCAGAACCAGCAATTGTCACAACTGCTCCGTCATTTCCCATTAGCCCAAGATCTCTTTGTACCTGCTTTGTTTTCTTGCATCAAGATCCTTCTTCACAGCAGGAAGATCTTATTAAAGTATTTCCATTTTTAGAATACTGGAGTGGGTAGTCTTTCCCTTCTGCAGATGATCTTCCCAACCCAGGTATAGAACCCAGGTCTCCTGCATTGCAGGTGGATTCTTTACCACCTGAGCCACCAGGGAAGCCCTTTCTAGACCTATGCACCTGTATTTATGGGTGGGACAATGGCTGGAATGGGCTTCCCTGGTGGCTCAGCTGGTAAAGAATCCGTCTGTAATGCGGGAGACCTGGGTTCAATCCCTGGGTTGGGAAGATCCCCTGGAGAAGGGAATGACTACTCACTCCAGTACTCTGGCCTAGAGAATTCCATGGACTATATAGTCCATGGGGTCGCAAAGAGTTGGACACAACTGAGTGACTTTCACTTTCAGCGGCTGAGATGAACACATTTGAGGGACTTGGGGGTGGGAGCTGAAGAGGGACATATGGTGTGTGGTCTCCTTGTCAATGCTGCAGTTCCCAGACAGGCTTCTACTCAAGGCCATTTTGGTTGATTTCTCAAGTAATTCAGGAGTGTGATCTTGGGATGACACTGCCTAAGATGAGTAGGATGGAGATCCTACAAAATGGTATTGGGGGAAACTGTTGCTAAACCAGATCAAAGCACATAAATTCATGAGCTGTGTATGCTGTGGGCTTCACAGGTGACTCAGTGGTGAAGAATCTACCTGCCAAATCAGAAAACGCCAGAGATGTGGGTTCAATCCCTGGGTTGGGAAGATCCTCTGGAGGATGAAATGGCAACCCACTTCAGTATTCTTGCCTGGAGAATCCCATGGACAGAGGAGCCTGGTGGGCTTCATGAGGTCACAAAGGGTTAGACATGAGTAAGCACATGCATGTCCTTCCTTTGTATGCTGTGCTGTGTGGCCCAGAGAAATTGAGCCTGCTGATGACTATCCAAGTAGGAAAAGGAACAAGGAAACTGTAAATGCAACCTGATCACCTGATGCTGAAGCTGAAACTTCAATACTCGGGCCACCTAATGCGAAGAGCCGACTCATTGGAAAAGACCCTGATGCTAGGAAAGATTGAGGGCAGGAGGAGAAGGGGACGACAGAGGATGAGATGGTTGGATGGCATCACTGACTAAGTGGACATGAATTTGAGCAAAGTCTGGGGATAGTGAAGGACAGGGAAGCCTGGTGTGCTACAGTCCATAGGGTCGAAAAGAGGCAGATACAACTTAGCAACTGAATACCACCACCTGAATTCAAGAAACCTAGCTGGCCTGCATTCACACACACACCTTATGTTCTTGAGCAAGTAATTTCTCTTTCTGTGCCTTAGTTTCCTTACATATAAAGCAAGGGTGTTGAGCAAGGTTTCTAAGACTCTCTGTCTTCTTCATTTCTGAGTGTCTATATTGGTCTAAACTCCAATTATTTTCCATGTTGTAGCCAGAAAATTCATTCTGGAGCACATGGTTGGCTAAGGTTCTCCCTTGTTTAAAACACATCTGCAATTCCCTGTTGACTCCAAGGTGAAGTCCACGTCTATAAGTGAGGCATCCATGGCCCTTTAAGATCTGGTTCCCGTGGTTCCATCATTTGCCACTTCCTCCTGTCACCTGCAGACATGGGTGCTCAGTTGTGTCCGACTCCTTGTGACCCTGTGGACTAGAGCCTGCCAGACTCCTCTGTCTGTGGGGTTATCCAGGCAAGAGTACTGGAGTGGGTTGCCATTTCCTTCTCCAGGGGATCTTCTTGACCCAGGGATTGAACCAACATCTCTTGCCTTGCAGGTAAATTCTTTACCACTGAACCATTGGGGAAGACCCCCTGTGCCCCTGCAACCTAGCCATAGCAGACCACACAAAGCTCTGGAAACTTGCCGCAGCTTCCAGACCTCAGTGAATGCTATTATTTCCCACCTGGAACTCCTCCGGCCCCACTGCTCCTTCAGCTGGCTATCTCTTATTCACCTTCCTGGTCTCAGCTGGAAAGTCACATTTTTCTGAGAATCCTTCTCACCACCCCCTCTAATCCTGGGGGAGGACTGATGTCATAGCTCTTACTATAGGATAGTGTGATTTCCTGTTTACTTCTCTGTCTCCCCTACTGAATCATAAGCAACTCGAAGGATCGAACTGTGTCCTGCTTACATTGTCCCAGGCCCTAACATGGTACCTGGCATGTAGCAGACAAGCAATCAATATTTGTCACCTAAACTATTTTTAAGCGGATGTGCTGCTGCCCAGAACATGGCATTATGCCAGCACATGTTTTCTTCCCAGGAGGCAGGGAGTGGACCACATTTCAAAGGCTCTCTAGTGAACTGATTCAGACTATTTCTAAATGATGGTTGTTCTGCTTTCTAAAAGACCTAAATATCTCCCAAGGCGGTGGAATAGACTCCCTGTGCACCCTATCTTCCCTTGTATCCCTGGTGTGACCCTTTTTCTTTAGGACTGGAAATCATGGGGACTTAACTGCTTTTTAGTTTTTCTTTTTGCAGCATGGTAACACTCCACCAAGCACACACGTTCCATTTTAGATGCATTCTGGCAAGCTGGTTTCCTGTTCCCATTCAGTCAATCATCTTCCATCTTTGGCAGGAAGGAGAACACACAGCTTTGCATGTGCCAACCCCAACATATTTCTAATTCTATCAAGCATGGCTGGATGTGTGCCACCTATGCCATAGGAATTTAAGATGCTTTAAAAAAAAATGTGTGTGTGAGTGTTTCACAGCCAGGACTGGGAGCGTTCAGGCTGAATTATGTATGCAGTATGGCCACACCTGCATCTGTGAATCACTCTTGGCTGTTAGTCACTAGGTAAGGACCACAGTCCAATCTGATGGTAGCAAAGAGGCTGCATTGCTGAGACATGCTTGGGAACCTGGGTACCAAAGATTCCTGAGTGGTGAGTTAAGAGTGAATTGGACCGAAGCATAGCATCAAGTCCAGTGTGAGGTCAAGTTGTCTGGGTATTCCTAGTCCATTCTTTATAGGAAAGACTCCACAGTGAGGACAAAGGGAATTTGTGAAGGGACGAGCTGGCAGTCTTCAGTATTGGCTGCTGCTGCTGCTAAGTCGCTTCAGTCGTGTCCGACTCTGTGCAACCCCATAGATGGCAGCCCACCAGGCTCCCCCATCCCTGGGATTCTCCAGGCAAGAACACTGGAGTGGGTTGCCATTTCCTTCTCCAATGCATGAGAGTGAAAAGTGAAAGTGAAGTCGCTCAGTCGTGTCCGACTCCCAGCAACCCCATGGACTGCAGCCTACCAGGCTCCTCCATCCATGGGATTTTCCAGGCAAGGGTACTGGAGTTGGGTGCCATTGCCTTCTCCGTCAGTATTGGCAGTGATCCATTTATCATTTCAAACCTTTGAGATGATATGAAAACTGGCCCTCCTTCTAAGTTCCTTTTTTAAAAATTTATTTTTAGTTGGAGGATATCTGCTTTACCGTGTTGTGTCGGTTTCTGCCATACAACAGCCATAAGTGTGTATATATGTCCCCTCCCTCTTGAACCGCCCTCTCACCCCACCCCATCCCTCTATGTTGTCAGGTATCTGCTTGAGCTCCCTGTGTTATGCACCTGTTTTACATATGGTCATGTATGTGTCAGCGCTACTCTCTCAATTCATCTCACCCTCACCTTCCCCTGCCGTGCCCACAAGCCTGTTCTCTACGTCTGCGTCTCTATTCCCGTCCTGTATATAGATTTGGACCACAGCTGAGTGTAGGTCTACTTCCTGAGGTCTTCATTGTGTATCTGAGCAGTGTGTGTGTGTGTGTGTGTGTGTGTTTAAACCTCTTTCTTCTTTCAGGTCCTTAGCTTGTTTTGAAGTTTCAGTAGGTGTCTCCCAGGACTCATAATCTAACTCCTTTCTTGTCATTTATTCTCTGCTAAAATCCACAATGTCTTTTCTTTTCTATCAAGAGTGATTTTGACCCTTATCCTTCCTTCTTTACGCTCTGATATTTTTCTTCCATTTCTCCTTGGAACATAAATTTGAATTCCTACCTGCACAGCCCAGCATGAACCTGATGGTAATTACTCTAATTTGCAGCTACATAGGAAAGGTGATGGGCGAAGACTGAGCCACTATTTCATTCAACCTAAACTCCTCGCCTGCTAGCCCCTTCTCCTCAAAATGCCATTACTTATCAAAAAGACTGAAGCATAAAATAGTAGCTGCACTAAAATTTTTATTGAAGTTTCCTTTATTTTTCTGATAGCTGGGAAAATCTTTTATAAGAGGACAGAGGGGGTTTTTTCCTTTCCGTTTTCCACTTTAGCCTATGTTAATTTTGTTCTTTTCTTGATATCCAATTTTCTTCTCTTCAGTTCTGTTCTCAGCTGGATTCTGGTGTTTCACTCCACATATTGAACTAGCAGAGCAATAATATGTTATGATTAATAAGTGGCTTGACGGGCAGGAAAAAGCAAATCTCATTCATTGCATCAGTGCTGCTGTGCAAATTTTCTGTTTTTGAAAAATGTATATAGTCAGCAGGATGGTTTTTGTCTAGCTCCTTGGCCCTTAGCTCCCTGCTTTAGCTGGCTATTCCATTTCCCTTCGCCTGCAAATGCCAAGCTTGCACAGCTTGAGGATAGTTTCCAGAAATGCTTAATGCTTCCTCATCTTAGAGACACTTGCTTGTGGAGGCTACATCCCACTTCACATCACATGCATCCACATCCCACTTTAAATGCAGTTTTATAGTAGACCTACCTGAGAATTTTGACTTGAGTTACATTTGACTGGTTGACATAAGAATTCTATATTTAAAGTGGATAACCAACAAAGACCTACTGAATAGCCCAGGGAAAGGAAGTGAAAGTGTTAGTTGCTCAGTCCTGTCCAACTCTTTGTAACCCCATGAACTGTAGCTCACAGGCTCCTTTGTCCTTGGGATTCTTCAGTCAAAAATACTGGAGTGGGTGGCCATTTCCTTCTCCAATAGCCCAGCAAACTCTGATAGCTGTTATATGGCAGGCTGGATGGGAGGGAAGTGTGGGGGAGAATGGATACATGTAGATGTATGGTTGAGTCCCTTCCTTGTTCTCCTAAAACTATCACAACATTGTTTGTTTATTGGCTATACCCCAATACAAACTAATTGTTTAAAAAATTTTTTTAAAAGAAGAAATCTTGCTGTGCTCCCAACTGTCTCCTGGATTCTGACTTACATACAATGTACCGTAATTTTTTTTTGAAAGTTGCTCAGTCATGTGTGAACTCTTTGCAACTCCATGGACTATGTAGTCCAAGGAATTCTCCAGGCCAGAATACTGGAGTGGGTAGCCGTTCCCTTCTCCAGGGGATCTTCACAACTCAGGGATCAAACCCAGGTCTTCCACATTGCAGGAAGATTCTTTACCAGCTAAGCCACCAGGGAAACCTAATGCTAGGAGCCTTAAAAAATGTTCTTATGATCCAGTTTTCTAACTTGTTGACCTTTACTGCATGTTGATCTATTTCTCAATGTTCCTCTAGTCCACGTTGTTTTGTCGCTCAGTCACTAACTCCTGTCTGACTCTTTGTGCCCCCATGGACTGCAGCATGCCAGGCTCCCTTATCCTTCACTAGCTCCTGAAGTTTGCTCAGATTCATGTCCATTGAGTCGGTGATGCCATCCAACCATTTCATCCTCTGCTGCCCCTTTTCCTCCTACCTTCAATCTTCCTCAGCATCAGGATCTTTTGCAGTGAGTCAGCTCTTCGTGTCAAGTGGCTAAAGTATTGGAGCTTCAGCTTCAGCATCAGTCCCTCCAATGAATATTCAGGGTTGATTTCCTTTACTATTGACTGATTTGTTCTCCTTGAAGTACAAGGGACTCTCAAGAGTCTTCTCCAGTACCACAGTCTGAAAGCATCAATTCTTTGGTGCTCAACCTTCTTTATGGTCTGACTGTCACATCCATACATGGCTACTGCAAAAACCATAGCTTTGACCATATGGACCTTTGTTGGCAAAGTGATGTCTCTGCTTTTTAATACACAGTCGAGGTTTGTCATAACTTTCCTTGATCTCTATTGCATGTTGATCTGTTTCTCCTGGGGTGTTTTATTTGCAAGGTTTAGAATAGCAAAAGTTTTCCCCTAGATCTCTAGAATGTTTTCCTCTTGAAATCATAGGTTCTAAATCTGCTTCCTCTAATTTGGTATCCATGAGTCACTGAGCACTTGAACTGTGGCTAGCCTGAGTTGTGCTCTAAGTATAAAATACATCTTAGTTTCATAGGGGTTGCAATAGCTTCATCTGGTTTCTGCCTTCATTCAAAGTATGACATATGCCATCATTGCCAGGGAGGCAATGGTGTTTATCTGATACCCACTGACACAGATATTCATTGAGGGCATGCTTCATATCAGATGTCAGGCAAAATGCTGGAGATAAAAGGACAACAGGAGAAACAGAATCTTTGCTCAGGGCCTCTGCATCTGCTGCTGCTAAGTCGCTTCAGTCATGTCCAACTCTGTGCGACCCCATAGACGGCAGCCCACCAGGCTCCCCCGTCCCTGGGATTCTCCAGGCAAGAACACTGGAGTGGGTTGCCATTTCCTTCTCCAATGCTTGAAAGTAAAAAGTGAAAGTGAAGTCGCTCAGTCGTGTCCGACCCTCAGCGACCCCATGGACTGCAGCCTTCCAGGCTCCTCCGTCCATGGGATTTTCCAGGCCTCTGCATCAGAGCCAGCCAAAAGCATATATGGCCATTTATGGCAGTCTAACCCATACCTTGCCCACTAAGTGGGACTCTGGGGCAGGGTGGTCATACTTGAAGGAAGGGATTCGTTTTTCTTATTCACACAATGGGGAAATCTCTCTCCAACCATGTCTCTTAGAGACTGCATTTGTCTAACCAGGGAACCTTGAACATGAGCCTCTGTGGGCCTCCCCAGCCCAGTTTCTGGCTTCCTTGATGGCTCAGATGGTAAAGAATCCACCTGTAATGTGGGAGACCTGGGTTTGATCCCTAGGTTGGGAAGATCCCTTGGAAGAGGGCATGGCAACCCACTCCAGTATTCTTGCCTGGAGAATCCCTATGGACAGGGGAGCCCAGCGGGCTACAGTCCATGGGGTTGCAAAAAGTCAGAGACAGTTGAGCCATTAAGCACACACTACCCAGTCTCCACCCTCACAGGTTGGGTAGATTATGAGTCCCAGGCTCCTGAGTGACTTCTGGAGCCCTATGCCTGTTAACCCCACTTTTTGCCTAGATTCTAACCTCTGGCATGAATCCCTGAGCCTGGCACCATCCAGGCTTAGTGCTCTACCTTGCCTGACCACAGACTTGTGACCTAAGGCTGGTTCCAGCCTCCCCATGTGAATCTGCCCCAATGGGGCTGGCCAGTAAGATTCCTCGTTTGTCCTCTTATTATGTCTGAAATGATCTTGTCCTTTACTGTTTTCTTGATTCCCTTCACTAGAATGCAAGCTCCTTGTGTACTGTGCTCTTTAGGGAATGTGCAGCACTGAAAACACAGCTTGAATGTACGGGATGCTCTGTAACTGCAGTGCAGAGTACAAATCCATCACACCAGGACGAGGGAGGAGCTGTTGGCATACTTATGCCTTTTTGGTCACTGTTTCATTTGTTACCTGTTTCATTTCTAACATCTGATGGCCTGACTTTCACACTCCCAGACTTTGCTGGGAGTTTGTGGATCCTCCACCTTCCCCACCACCGCTTTTCCCACCCAAGCTATGGGGACAGAGCTGCATTGATGCCTGGGGTCTGGTGGCTCCCACGTGTCTCTGCCATCCTTCAGCTTTGCTCTTGTGTCTCCATCTTTTCTGAGTAACTACAATCTTCACTGCATCTCAGCCCCTAGCCCTGTGCCTGGCTTGTAGAAAGCTCTGGATAACTATGCACTGAGTAGTGTGTGTGTGTGTGTGTGCATGTGTAAGTGTGTGCTTGCTCAGTCATGTCTAGCTCTTTGAGACCCCACAGACTGTAGCCTGCCAGGCTCCACTGTCTGCGGAATTTTCCAGGCAAGAATACTGGAGTGGGTTGCCATTTCCTACTCCAGGGGATCTTCCTGACCCAGGAATCGAACCTGCATCTCCTGTGTCTCTGGCATTGGCAGGTGAATTCTTTACCACCGTGCCACCTGGGAAGTGTACTGAGTACTGATTTCACCCAAATGGAGGGTCTAGAGGGAAAAGACCATGCAAAGTGCTGTGCTGATGGAAGGCAGAGCCTCACCCACCACTCACAGCATCCTTGGATTTTGATGGCAGAGGGCCTTGCCCAAATACCTAGAAGTGGCACATTCTTTCCCTTCTTCCAGGTGTTTCTTAGAGAAGAGTTTCCTTCTGAGCTGTGCTCTAGGATCATTAACTCAACCTTTACATTCCACCTCCCACTGAGGGAGAATTCTACCCATATCTGGGGGCATTACTTATTTTTTCATAATTACTCCTGGATCTGCCACTGATGATATTTACATGTCCTTAGATGGTGGGTTGGTTGACTTTCAGATTGTTCTTGGTAGTGGCTCAGACAGTAAAGAAACATTCTGCATTGTGGGAGACCTGGATTCAATCCCTGGGTTGGGAAGATCCCCTGGAGAAGGGAATGACAATCAATTCCAGTGTTCTTGCCTGGAGAATTCCATGGACAGAGGAGCCTGGAGGGCTACAGTCCATTGGATTGCAAAGAGCCGAACACAACTGAGAGACTAACACACACAGGTATCTACAGAGAGCTCTGAGCCATCTCCACATGGGGATGTGAGGGCCCTGTTCCTGCTTGTGACCCAGTTCTTGCATCATTTATTAAGCACTGTGTGCTTACTTACTGAATCTGTGCCAGATGCTGGGGACAGTGACATCGAATAAAAAGAAATAGGAGGCTCCCTGAGCCCAGGGGATGCTCATGAGACTGTATAACACTTACAGATGGGGGACTGCTGCTGCTGCTAAGTTGCTTCAGTCGTGTCCAACTCTGTGCGACCCAATAGACAGCAGCCCACTAGGCTCCTCTGTCCCTGGGATTCTCCAGGCAAGAACACTGGAGTGGGTTGCCATTTCCTTCTCCAATGCATGAAAGTGAAAAGTGAAAGTGAAGTCGCTCAGTCATGCCCGACTCTTAGCGACCCCATGGACTGGAGCCTACCGGGCTCCTCCGTCCATGGGATTTTCCAGACAAGAGTACTGGAGTGGGAGATGGGGGACAGCCTCAACCTATTGAGCAATAGATGTTCTTGAAAGGCCACTGCTACATTGTGGCTCCACAGCTTCAAAGATCCCACAGAGCTCATGGGAGGGCAAACTCAGCATTGCACCTGCCCAGGAATGAACCTGAGACGTGTGCCTGAGAAACCACTGCTTTCATGGACCAAGGCTGATCATTAGTGTCCCCAGCTCTGAATATTTCTCACTCAAATCATACAAAGGTAAATCCATATTAATGGCTCTGAGTTTTTAGATCTCTTGTTTACTTATTTTTGGTTCTTCTTCTTTTCTTTTAATAGAACATGTAGCCATTGAAGGGACTTGTAATTGGTTGGGGAAGGTATCTAGCTTCAGTTCACTTCAGTCTCTCAGTCCTGTCCATCACCAACTCCTAGAGCTTGTTCAAACTCATGCCCATTTAGTTGGTGATGCCATCCAACCATCTCATCCTCTGTTGTCTCCTTCTCCTCCTGCCTTCAATCTTTCCCAGCATCAGGGTCTTTTCAAATGAGTCAGTTCTTCACATCAGGTGGCCAAAATATTGGAGTTTCAGCTTCAGCATCAGTCCTTCCAATGAATATTCAAGACTGATTTCCTTTAGGATGGACTGGTTGGATCTCCTTGCAGTCCAAGAGACTCTCAAGAGTCTTCTCCAACACCACAATTCAAAAGCATCAATTCTTTGGCACTCAGCTTTCTTTATAGTCCAACTCTCACATCCATAAATGACTACTGGAAAAACCATAGCTTTGACTAGATGGACCTTTGTTGGAAAAGTAATGTCTCTGCTTTTTAATATGCTGTCTAGGTTGGTCATAGCTTTTCTTCCAAGGAGCAAGCATCTTTTAATTTCATGGCTGCAGTCACCATCTGCAGTAATTTTGGAGCCCAAGAAAATAGTCTGTCACTGTTTCCATTGTTTCCCCATCTACTTGCCATGAAATGATGGGAGCAGCTGCCATGATCTTCATTTTTTGAATGTTTTAAGCCAGGCTTTCAACTCTCCTCCTTCACTTTCATCAAGAGGTTCTTCAGTTCCTCTTCACTTTCTGCCATAATGGTGGTTCATCTGCATATCTGAGGTTATTGATATTTCTCCCAGCAATCTTGATTCCAGCTTGTGCTTCACCCAGCATTTCGTGTGATATAATCTGCATATAAGTTAAATAAGCAGGGTGACAATATACAGACTTGGCATAACTGCTTTCCCAATTTGGAACCAGTCTGATGTTCCTTGTCCAGTTATAACTGTAGCTTCTTCACCTGCATATAGATTTCTCAGGAGTCAGGTAAGGTGGTCTGGTATTCCCATCTCTTGATTCCCATAGTTTGTGGTGATCTACACAGTCGAAGGCTTTGGTGTAATCAATATAGCAGTAGTAGATGTTTTTCTGGAATTCTCTTCCTTTTTCTATGATCCAACGGATGTTTATAATTTGATCTCTGGTTCCTCTGCATTTTCTAAATCCAGCTTGAACATCTGGTAGTTCATGGTTCATGTACTGTTGAAGACCGGCTTGGAGAATTTTGAGTATTACTTTGCTACCATGTGAGATGAGTGCAATTGTGTAGTAGTTTGAACATTCTTTAGCATTGCCTTTCTTTGGGATTAGAATGAAAACTGACCTTTTCCAGTCCTGTGGCCACTGCTGAGTTTTCCAGATTTGCTGGCATATTGAGTGCAGCACTTTCACAGTATCACCTTGTAGGATTTGAAACAGCTCAACTGGAATTCCAACACCTCCACTAGCTTTGTTCGTAGTGATGCTTCCTAAGGCCCACTTGACTTCACATTCCAGGATGTCTGGTTCCAGGTCTGATGATCAGACCATCGTGGTTGTCTGGGTCATGAAGATCTTTTTTGTATAGTTCTTCTGTGTATTCTTGCCACCTCTTCTAATGTCTTCTGCTTCTGTTAGATCCATACCACTTGTGTCCTTTATTGTTCCCATCTTTGCATGAAATGTTCCCTTTGTATTTCTAATTTTCTTGAAGAGATCTCTAGTCTTTCTCATTCTATTGTTTTCCTCTATTTTACAATGATCAATGAGGAAGGCTCATTTTGGTCCTTGTTACGCTTTGGAACTCTGCATTCAAATGGTATATCTTTCCTTTTTCCTTTGCCTTTAGCTTCTCTTCTTTTCTCAGCTTTGTAAGGGCTCCTCAGACAACCATTTTGCCTTTTTTCATTTCTTTTTCTTGGGGATGGTCTTGATCCCTGCCTCCTGTACAGTGTCACAAACCTCCATCTATAGTTCTTCAGGCACTCTGTCAGATCTAATCCCTTGAATCTATTTGTCACTTCTGTATAATCATAAGGGATTTGATTTAGGTCATACCTGAATGGTCTGGTGGTTTTCCCTACTTTCTTCAATTGAAGTCTGAATTTGGCAGTAAGGAGTTCTGATTTGAGCCAGCTCCTGGTCTTATTTTTGCTGACTGTATAGAGCTTCTCTGTCTTTGGCTGCAAAGAATATAATCAATCTGATTTTGGTATTGACCATCTGGTGATGTCCATGTGTAGAGTCTTCTCTTGTGTTGTTGGAAGAGGGTGGTGCTATGATCAGAACGTTCTCTTGGTATCTAGCCTGCCTGTAATGAAATCTCCATCTTGCTTTGATCAGACCACTGTAAGTGGATCTCTGTTAAGCGTGTCACCAGGCACAGAGGATGCCTGGCACAGAAAGGTGAAGCTGAGTTCGTGGCACGTGACAAAGGCAGCATTTGTCCCCAGCTCCTCAAATTACGTTTTTATGTTTCTCCGAAGTGACTGTTCATTTGTCTGAAATGATCGTCTGAAAGTTTTGTGTGTGTGATGTTGGCACTTCTACCCTTTAGGGAGAAGTTGTTTCAACTCAGGTCCACAGTCCCTTTTCCTAAGCTAGGGCTTTAGGGTGCTGTATAAATCGGATCCTGTCACTCCCCTGCCTCAGCCCTGTGTGATTGCTCACCCCGTGCTGAGCAGAGTCCACACTCCTTGCCCTGGCTCTGAGGTCCTGTGTTGCCGTGGTATCTTCATAGCCGCAATTTGGTTTCTCTTCCCTGCTGGGCACCTCAGGTTCCCTCTGGCCTCAGGGCCTTTGCGCCAGCTGGCCCTCCTCTCAGAACTCTTTCCTTTGTTACCCTCTTCCTTCTTATTTCTTTTTCAGTTCTCCATTTATGTATTTATTTACTTATTTTTGATTTATATTGGAGTCTAGCCAATTAGAGACTTCACTGGTGGCTCAGATAGTAAAGAACCCGCCTGCCAATGCAGGAGGCCCAGATTCAATCCCCAGGTCCAGAAGATCCCCTGGAGAAGGGAATGCCAACCACTCTGGTATTCTTGCCTGGAGAATTCCATGGACAGAGGAGCCCAGTGGGCTACAGCCCATAAGGTCACAGAGAGTCAGATGTGACTGAACGACTAACACTGCCATTAGCCAATTAACAGTGTTGTGACATCCCCAGGTGCGTGGGAGAGGGGCTCAGCCGTACTTACACTTGGACCCATTCTCTCCTAAACTCCCCTCCCATCCAGGCTGCCGCATAACATTGAGCAGGGTTTCCTGTGCTAAACAATAGGACGTTGTTTCAGGTCTCTATTAAAAGTCACTTCAGAGATGTCTTCCCTAACTATCCTGTCTAAAGTTATGATTTAATCCTCCACTTTATTCTCCATCACAGTACCCTTTGTATTTTCTTCAAGGAACTTGAAATGACCTGTAGTGATCTTGTTTATTTTTTTGTCTGTATTTTCTTAGTCTTACCCATAAAACCAAGAGATGGTAAATATGTTCTTTTTTTTTTTTTTTTTGGCTTTTTATTTATTTTTATTTTTTTATTATTTTTATTTTATTTTATTTATTTTTTTGTGTGTTTTTTTTTAAATTTTATTTTATTATTTAACTTTACAATATTGTATTGGTTTTGCCATATATCAACATGAATCTGCCACAGGTATACATGTTCTATAGGCCTAAGGTGGCTACCACTTTTTAAAGCCATTTTAAAAATTATAGTTGATTTACAATATTGTGTAGCTTCAGGTGTACAGCAAAGTGATTCAGTTACATAACTGAAATGCTCCCCATTCTTGCATACACACACACACACACGTATGTGTATATTCTTTTTTCAGATTCTCTTCCATTATAGGTTAACACTGAGTATTGAGTAGAGTCCCCAGTGCTATTCAGTAGGTCTTTGTTGGTTATTTATTTCATATATAGTAGTGTGTATCTGTTAATCCCCAACCCTAATTTATCCCTTGCCTACTTGTTTTTATAAAGTTTTATTGAAGCACAGCCACTCCCATTCCTTTACTGTCATCTACAACTGCTTTCCTACCACAGAGGCAGAGGTGAATAGTCATTATTGAGGCCTGCAAACCTGGGAAAATTTACTCTCTGGCTCTTTACAGAAAAAGTTTGGTGACACCACTTGGGACCATATAGTCATGTGGACAGGGGACTTGTTTTGCTAAACTTGTTTACCAGTGTATCATCAGGACCCAGTACCTGCCTGGCACACAGTAAGTGTCCATTAAGAATGAACAGGAAGGAAGAAAGAAGAAAGGAAGGAAAGGAGAAAGGGAGGGAGGGGGGGAGGAAAGCAAAAGAGTTCTGTCATGTTTCTGTATCACTCTTCTACACATCGTCTTGGCTCAGTAATTTACTATTGGCTTCGTGAGCTGTGTGCCACCGGGACACAGAAGCACGCCCTTGACTTTGAGACTAGGGCTCCGTAAATGGAGTAGGTACTGTAGCCAGATTTGTAGAAATGCTCCCCATTCACTCATCCCAGAGTGCAGCCCAAGAGTCTAAGCTAGGGAATAAGGTATCATCATAGCTAGATGACCATGACCAAGTCACCTCCCTGAGCCTCAGTTTCCTCATCTGCAAAAAGGGGGAGTAATAGTAGTCCTGCCTCACTCCAACTCTCATGAGCAGGAAAGGAGATAATGCATGAAGAGTGCCCAGGGCAGTAGTGGGTCCAAGAGGACCTCAACCAAAGTTCCTCCACATTGTCTATGTGCATCCTTATAAAATAAAGCCTTGCTTTTTATTTCTATGTGTAGATTTGTCTCTGGGGGGTGCTCTTTCTATCCTCCCCTCCCCATCCTCAGCACCAGGAACCCCTGTGCAACTTTGGGGCTGTTTAAGTGTATGATAGCAGTAGAGATGCTTGGTTCTCAGCACTTTCTCTGGAATGAAAGCAATGTGATATGCTCTGTGGGGGAGTCAGCGCTGGCTGAGAATGCAGATATGCAGTGGCAAATTCTGTGCCAACTCTGAGACATGAAGCTGAGGAGTACGGGGACAGATGACCCAACATTGCGCTACATTCTCAGCTTAACTTTGTAAATTCTGTCTTTATACAGATAGTGACATTTAAAGAACTTTAAGAATGTAGATGCACAGTTAGCCAGGCTCTGAGATCAGACAAATCAGGGTGACAGTTGATGACATTTATTAAATGTTTGCCCTATGTTTGGCATTTTTTTATATTTCCATGTTAAAAGTGATTATCCTGTTTTCCACACAAGGGAATTGAAACTCAGAGAAGTTGAGTCACTGTCCCAGAATTGCACAAGTAATAAATGAAAGGCCAGGGCTTCCTTGGTGGCTCAGTGGTAAGGAATCCACCAGCAATGCAGGAGACGTGGGTTCGATCCCTGGGTGGGGAAGATCCCCTGAAGAAGGAACTGGCAACCCACTTTAGTATTCTTGCCTGGGAAACCCCATGGATAGAGGAAGCTGGCAGGTTACAGTCCATGGGTTCACGAAGAGTCGGACATGACTTAGCAACTAAACAACGAATGAAAGGGATCGGCTGAGAACCCAGGTGATCTGGCTGCAGTCTACGCTCCTAACCAAGGTATGGGGAAGCCATCCAAACTCTTTGGCTGATGAGCTCTGAGGCCTTAGGCAACCACTGAACTTTCCTGAACCCGAGTCTCCTGTTCTGTGATAGTTTTGGTGAAAACCCAATGAAATCATTAATGAGAAAGGTTGTGCACAGTGGAAGCTCTCAGTGAGACAGTGGAACAGAGAAGACAGCAGGACATCTATTGGTTGGGTCTCTGTGGCCTCTCAGAATTCTAGGGACTTTTGCCCTGAATGTGCCCCCTAGATTGAGAGGAAGGGCGAACCTCAGTGGTTTTGGTGGAGAACTGTGAATCTGGCCATGAACATCCAGGGGAGGGCGCTCCTAACTCGCTGCTGGGTGAGTTGCCTGTGGCCTCACTGTGTAGCTCCACCAAGAAGGGCTCCGAGAACAGTCTTGCCACCGGGCCTTCAGCCTCTCAGAAGTGCTGGGCTCCAGGCTGTGGCAGTGTGAGCAGCAGCCCTAAACCTGGATCCATTAGGTCGCCCAGACCCAAGGCAGGTTGGTCACATGAAGGCCACTTGGACAGCATGTGAGGGGGTGACTGAATTTGTTATGTTTCAGCTACTTTGGAGGCAAGGCAGTGCCCAGTCCACTTCTGGAGCAGAGCTCTGACCATTCCCATGGCTCCCCTTAAACTCTGGGAGGAGGAATGACCCCGGGCCATTTCTAGAACTGGGAAGGAGGTGGTTCAGATTTTTGATGCCATTCTCACCTCTCCAGCCTGGAACTCTCATGAATCCCACATTCCAGGTGTCCATATCAAGTCCCCATGCCTCCCACCCCCCACCCTCTACAATCACACTTCAGCCTACTCTGTACTTAACTGCTTGCATCCCCCCTTCCCTCCTGCATTCACCCATCTACCAATAATGATGATAATGATTTGATGGATTTCTCCTTTCACATATCAGATTGTCATTTTAAAAATTGTTTATTTGGCTTCACTGGGTCCTCAGTGATCAATGCAAAGAAATAGAGGAAAACAATAGAATGGGAAAGACAAGAGACCTCTTCAAGAAAATTAGAGATAGCAAGGGAACATTTCATGCAAAGATGGGCACACATTAAAAAGAATACATTTCAATCAGTTCTAATGAGGTGGATGAAACTGGAGCCTTTTATACAGAGTGAAGTAAGCCAGAAAGAAAAACACCAATACAGTATACTAACGCATATATATGGAATTTAGAAAGATGGTAATAATAACCCTGTATACGAGACAGCAAAAGAGACACTGATGTATAGAACAGTCTTTTGGACTCTGTGGGAGAGGGAGAGGGTGGGATGATTTGGGAGAATGGCATTGAAATATGTATAATATCATATATGAAATGAGTCGCCAGTCCAGGTTCGATGCATGATACTGGATGCTTGGGGCTGGTGCACTGGGACGACCCAGAGGGATGGTATGGGGAGGGAGGAGGGAGGAGGGTTCAGTATGGGGAACACATGCATACCTGTGGCAGATTCATTTTGATATATGGCAAAACCAATACAATATTGTAAAGTTAAATAAAATTAAATTTTAAAAAAGAAATTAAAGGCTTAAAAAAAAAAAAGATGGGCACAATAAAGGACAGTAATTGTATGGACCTAACAGAAGCAGAAGATATTAAGAGGAGACAAGAATATACAGAAGAACTGTACAAAAAAGATCTTCATGACCCAGACAACCACTATGGTGTGATCACTCACCTGGAACCAGATATCCTGGAATGTGAAGTCAAGTGGGCCTTAGGAAGCATCACTACGAATAAAGCTAGTGGAAGTGATGAAATTCCAGTTGAGCTATTTCAAATCCTACAAGGTGATGTTGTGAAAGTGCTGTACTCAATATGCCAGCAAATTTGGAAAACTCAGCAGTGGCCACAGGACTGGAAAAGGTCAGTTTTCATTCTAATCTCAAAGAGAGACAATGCCAAAGAATGCTCAAACTACCACACAATTACACTCAACTCACATGCTAGTAAATTAATTCTCAAAATTCTCCAAGCCAGGCTTCAACAGTACATGAACCGTGAAATTCCAGATGTTCAAGCTGGATTTAGAAAATGCAGAGTAACCAGAGATCAAATTGCCAACATCCGTTGGATCATCAAAAAGGCGAAAGAGTTTCAGAAAAACATCTGCTTCTGCTTTATTGACTATGCCAAAGCCTTTGACTGTGTGGATCACCACAAACTGTGGAAAATTCTTCAAGAGATGGGAATACTGGACTACCTTACCTGCCTCCTGAGTAATCTGTATGCAGGTCAAGAAGCAACAGTTAGAACTGGACATGGAACAACAGACTGGTTCCAAATTGGGAAAGGAGTACATCAAGGCTGTATATTGTCACCCTGCTTATTTAACTTATATGCAGAGTACATCATGAGAAACGCTGGACTGGAAGAAGCACAAGCTGGAATCAAGATTGACGGGGGAAATATCAATAACCTCAGATATGCAGATGACACCATCCTTATGGCAGAAAGCGAAGAGGAACTAAAGAGTCTTGTGATGAAAGTTAAAGAGGAGAGTGAAAAGTTGGCTTAAAACTCAATATTCAGAAAACTAAGATCATGGCATCTGGTCTTACCACTTCATGGCAAATAGATGGGCAAATAGATGGGGAAACAATGGAAACAGTGACAGACTTTATTGGTTTAGGCTCCAAGATCACTGCAGATGGTGACTGCAACCATGAAGTTAAAAGTCACTTTCTCCTTGGAAGAAAAGTTATGACCAACCTAGACAGCATATTAAAAAGCAGAGACATTATTTTGCCAACATATGTCTTTGTAGTCAAAGTTATGGTTTTTCCAGTAGTCATGTATGGTTGTGAGATTTGGACTATAAAGAAAACTGAGCACCAAATAATTGATGCTTTTGAACTGTGGTGTTGGAGAAGACTCCTGAGAGTCTCTTGGACTGCAAGGAGATCCAACCAGTCCATCCTAAAGGAAATCAGTCCTGAATATTCATTGGAAGGACTGATGCTGAAGCTGAAACTCCAATACTTTGGCCACCTGATATGACGAATTGACTCATTTGAAAAGACCCTGATGCTGGGAAAGATTGAGGGTGGGAGGAAAAGGGGATAACAGAGGATGAGATGGTTTGATGGCATCACTGACTCAATGGACATGAGTTTAACTAAGCTCTGGGAGTTGGTGATGGACAAGGAAGCCTGGCGTGCTGCAGTCCATGGGGTCGCAAAGAGTCAGACATGACTGAGCAACTGAACTGAAATGAACTGAACTAGGTCTTAATTGCAGCACACGGGATCCTCGATCTTTGCTGCAGTATGTGGAATCTTTAGTTGAGACATGTTAACTATTAGTTGGGGCATATGGGATCTAGTTCCCTGCCAGGGATCAAACCTGGGCTCCCTGTGTTGGGAGTGTGGAGCCTTAGCCACTGGGCCAACAGGGAAGTCCCTACCAGGTTGTCATTTCAGTAGAAACTTTCTTTATCTTGACCCCTAAAAGTGATGACACAGTGTTAGTTTAGACGTGGCGTTAGCTTATTTTTTTAATCTAACATTTATTGAGAGCTTACTGTGTACAACAAAATGCTGAACACCTCTAATTTTGTCCCCACAATAGTTCTATAAGGTAAATACTATTACTAGTCCTGTGTATGTATAAGGAAACTCAGACCAGGAGGTCAGTCAACTTGCTCAGTGACTGTTTGGAGGTCCTGTCTCAGATGCAGGAGTGTAATATACACATACCACACCCAGAGCTGCTTTTCATGTCCTGCCTCTGTTGGTATCTGCCTTGGTCAGCTTGGCTGCTGTAACGAAATACCATTGACCAGGGGGCTTAAGCACAGACATTTTTTTCTCACAGGTAGGAAGACTGGAAGTCTAAGATCAAGGCTCCAACTGAGTTACTTTCTGGTAAGAACTCCCTTCCTAGCTTGTTCATGGCAAATTCTCTCTCTCTCTTCTTCTTTTTTTTTAAAAATGTATTTATTTATTTGGCTGTATCAGTCTTAGTTGCAACATTTGGGATCTTCACTGTGTTATGCGGGTCTTCTATTGTGATGCACAGACTCTCTAGCTGTGGTTCACAGGCTTAGTTGCTTCAGTGGAATGCAGGTTCTTAGTCCCCCAACCAGGGATTGAACCCATGTTCCCTGCATTGAAAGGTAGATCTTAAACCACTAGACCACCAGGGAAGTCTCTCTTCCTCTTCTTATAGAGTCACTAAAGGGACCTACCCTCATGACGTCATATAACTTTAATCACCTCCCAGAAGCCTGATCTTCAAATACCCTTACACTGGAGGTCGGGGCTTTAGTGTGTGAACTGGGGGACACAATTCAGATTCTAGCAGAGTTTTGGTCTTGAGGAGGGTCAGCAGGTTTCAGTCAGGGAGAAGGGATGTGAAGAACAAAGATGGGCTGCTTCTTAAATAGCAACTTCACCTGAGTCTAAATTGCAGCTCTGCTGCTGTGAAAGAGTGACCATGCCAAGGCAGTTAGCCTGTCTGATCTTTTCTTTCCTCCTCTAATAAATAAGACTGGCAGCAATGATGGCAAGCACCTCGTGGCTATTCAGGGTTCTATTTGAAGGTAAATCATTGACTCAAGCATTAGCTAATTAGCAACCAAACCAGGAGGGTCCAGCCCAGTCCCATTGGCCAGATGGATGGTAATAATACTTTATCATCAGTGTGTACTGTTTCCTAGTTTGCAAAGAGGTTTCCTGCGTGTGAGCCCAGCATGGAACTGCATCGTTAATCCTTCCACTAACTTTAGGATGTCATCTCAGGATCCAGTGGACATGAGACTAGGGCACGCTTTTGGCAGAGCTGTGTGGTGGGCTCCTGATGGGAAAACCCAGTTTGCAAGACCAGCTGAAAGGCAGCCATGTTCTCCTCCACAATTTTCCAAAGAATATTGAAAATGCAACCTTTAGATTAAAACCAACACGTATTACCTTCTTACCAGCTACTAGGTCCTGTGCCAGATAGTTGTTTTACATGCAAAATATTATTTAATCCTTACAGCAAGAAACAAATCATAGCAGGGGCTAAGATTTAAAAACCCTCGGTTTTTGTTTGTTTGTTTTAATATTTATTTGGCTGAATAATCAGTCCTGAATATTCATTGGAAGGACTGATGCTGAAGCTGAAGCTGAAATACTTTGGCCACTTGATGCTAAGAGCCAACTCATTAGAAAAGACCCTGATGCTGGGAAAGATTGAGCGCAAGAGAAGGGAACGACAGAAGATGAGATGGTTGGATGGCATCACCGACTTAATGGACATGAGTTTGAGCAAGCTCCAAGTTGATGATGGACATGGACACCTGACATGCTGCAGTCCATGGGGTCGCAAAGAGTCAGACAAGACTGAGCAAATGAACTGACTGATTTATTTGGCTGAGTTGGGTCTTAGTTGTGGCACACGGGATCTTCACTGCATCTGGTATCTTTTTTCACTGCACGGACTCTCTAGCTGTGATGTGCAGGATGTGCAGTGCTCAGTAATTACTGTGTGTGGGCTTAGCTGCTCTGTGGCATGTGGGATCTTAATTCCCTGACCAGGGATCGAACCTACGTCCTCTGCATTACAAGGTGGATTCTTAACCACTGGACCACCAAGGAAATCCCCCAAATCATAGGTTTTAAAAATGGAATAGGTCAAATTTCACAGTCGAATAGGAGAAATTTTTCATTCTTCCCTGACCCCACCAAAGGTTTGGTAGTTATCTTAAAGGCAGGACAATTGGAAGGCCCAGATACCACCTGATAGACTTCCCTTTGGTTTCTTTTTGTCGTACTCAATGGTTCTCAAGCTTTGGACAGGGTGAAATTTGATACATAAATCTAATACATAGGATTGAGTAAACAAAGCCCAAAGCCAGGGTGTAATATATGCAGTTTATAAGAGTAATTTTTGCCTTACCTACTGACAGTAAATGCTGACCTTTTCTTAGAAGCAGAACACCCATGAGGATGTTTGACCAGGACAGAATCTCAATTCATCCCAGTTTTTCAGGTCTAATCCTTCCACTTTACAGAAGGAAAAACTCAGCACCAGAGGGAACAAATGGATCATGGTGGGTTGCGATAATACTTAGTATAGAACTGGAAATGTTTTTGTGGCATTGGGTTCTTTGCCTGCTGATTAAACATCTGACCTGCAGTTTGATGAAAAAATGTGAAGGTTTTTGAAAGAATGTCGTAGGTGTCCTAGAGTTGGGAAGGAAACAACTTGGCATTATTGTTTGGAAAACAGCTGGCTTCAGACTTGGTAGTATAACCAGAGAGGTACCCTCAGATGGTATTAGCCTGAGAAAGTCTGTCCATGTCCACGTGTACCCCAGGGTTCATTGCAGTACTATTTACAGCATCCAGGACATGGAAGCAACCTAGATGTGCATCAGTAAATGAATGGATAAAGAAGTTATCCATTCTACAATGGGTATTATAAAAGTTATCCATATCTACAACAGAATATTATGAAGCCATGAAAGCAAATGAATGTAAGTCAGTTGAACTGAGGCAAATGAACCTAGAGCCTGTTATACAGAGTGAAGTAAATCAGAAAGAGAAAAACAAATATCGTATATTTACGCATATATGTGGAATCTAGAGAAATGGTATTGATGAGCCTATTTGCAGGGAGGAGTAGAGATGCAGATGAAGAGAACAGACTCTTGGACACAGCAGGGGAGGAGAGGGTGGAGCAAATTGAGAGAGCAGCGTTGACATATATACACTACCATAAGTAAAGCAGATAATTAGTGGGAAGCTGCTGTATAAAACAAGGAGCCCAGCCCAGAATGCAATTATGCTCCGACTAAAAACAAAGGAAATGAAATATTGGAAGTATTTTTAAAAAGAAAAAAAGTCTGTCCATTTCAAAATCCTTTGTCTCAATCTTTTCTAGAGAGATCAGATAAGGTGAGTCACCAATGAAAAACATTCCGCTTTAAATGCTTTTTAACATTTATTCTTTCCTGTAGGCTAGATTTGGGGTTTTCATAATAAGAAGGCAGTCTTGCCCAAGGGTTTGCAGGGGAGCAGGCAGACCCTTTCTCGCTGGGGCAGTAGAGAGCATTTCTTCCCTGTCTGTAGACCTTTGTCAAGAGTCACAAGCATAGCTCAGAGTCTTGGGCTTACCCTTGACTGTTTCCACCACCAAAGTCCAGAGCTTGGGTCCCCTGCCCTCAGCAGAGTCTGCAGGGGCTACAGACAGATCAGATCAAGGTAAGATGACTGTGTCAAGGTCATTACTTTCCCTGCTCAGACAGTTAATTATGGGACACAGAAAGGTCAGCAGGGATTTGCAGCCACCTGGTGTGTACATGTCAAGCTTGGACCAAATGTTGGAGCTTCTCCCAAGACTTGACGCAGGTGCCCTGAGGGGTGGATTTCTTTCCCTCTTCCACTCTGCTTGTCTTAGACCACCATGAACTCAGCCTTCTTTTTATAAGCCAGCAGCGGACAAGGGCTGGAGTCTTTTACTGAGTATACAGATTAATTTGAGTTAGTAAGAGTCCATTCCTGTGTGGGATGTTGGTACAAGGTGTACCTGTAAATGTCTCAGTAGCTGACACTTGAGGAAAACGTTCATCTTAGGGAGACATTAAGGGACTCTTGGGCTTCCCCAGTGGCTCAGGGGTAAAGAATCTGCCTGGAATGCAGAAGTGCACGTGTGTGTGCTAAATCGTTTCAGTCATGTCCGACCCTTTGCGACCCCATGGACTGTAGCCTACCAGATTCCTCTGTCCATGGGATTCTCCAGGCAAGAATACTGGAGTGGGTTGCCAGGCCCTTCTCCAGGGGATCTTTCCAACCCAGGGATCGAACCCAAGTCTCTTATGTCTCCTCCATTGGCAGGCAAGTTCTTTACCACTAGTGCTACCTGGGAAGCCCACAATACAGAAGACACAGGTCCAATTCCTGGGTCAGGCAGATCCCCTGGAGAAGGAAATGGCGACCCACTCCAGTTGCCAGTGATTTGTGCTTGTATATGTAGTTTTCTCACAAGGGTTTGGGTTTCATCTTACCTGAAGATTAGGTTTAATGTCAGTAGATGTTCAATCCCCATCTTTCGTCCTTGGGCTCAAGGGTCTCTGAATCTGTATTTCCATGGAACAATACTTTTGTCATTGTTCAGTTGCTAAGTCATGTCTGACTGTTTGTGACCCCGTGGGCTGCAGCACACCAGGCTTCCCTGTCCATCACAATCTCCTGGAGTTTACTCAAACTCATGTCCACTGAGTCAGTGATGCCATCCAACCATCTGCTCCCCTATCGTCCCCTTCTCCTCCTGTGCTCAATCTTTCCCAGCATCAGGGCCTTTCCCCATGAGTTGGCTCTTCGCATCAGGTGGCCAAAGGATTGCAGCTTTAGTTTCAGCATCAGTCCTTTCAATGAATCTTCAGGACTGATTTCCTTTAGGTTTGACTGGTTTGATCTCCTTGCTGTCCAAGGGACTCTCAGGAGCCTTCTTCAGCACTGCAATTTGAAGGCATCATTTCTTTGGTGCTCAGCTTTCTTTATGGTCCAACTCTCACATCTATACATGACTACTGAAAAAACCATAGCTTTTGTTATACAGACCTTTGTTGGCAAAGTGATATCTCTACTTTTTAACATGCTGTCTAGGTTTGTCATAGATTTTCTTCCAACGAGCAAGTGTCTTTTAATTTCTTTTAATTAATTTTAAAACAATACTTTAGTAGATTGCAAATTCCTCATGGAGGAAAGACTCATGAGAGTCTTGGCAGTATTCTTGGGGCAGAGGACGTGTGCTCTTCTGGGTTCCAGTATCCAACTCTTCTGGTTTTCAACCTGTGGGCCCCTGGAGTGACTTCAGCCATGACTTAGTAAGCATTTGACTTAGGCTTTAAATAAGCAGAGCATCATATTCTACCATAGTTATTGAGTCAGGGATGGGTACAGGAGCTGATAATAGCAGGAGAACCAAATGGGAATGCCTCACAGTCTTTCACTTGATCACAATCTGCAAATATGTCTAGTCTAAAGCTGTGGCAGCAGTTTTACCAGCATGAGGCAAGAGCTGGCTGAGGATGAGGCCCAAACCAGTGGAAAGAGAGCCAAGAGATGGAGTGGAGAACCCTCATGTCAAACTTTGCCTACTATGGTAACTGAGTTTGTGCATCTATGTTACTTCATCAAAGAATCTTAATTGATGTAGTCTCTCATATATGAATATGATTTTGTAAGCTTATCCATGTCATGCCTTTATAGAATGATTAGCTAGGGGAAGGTGTGTAAGCCTTCCCTTAGAAAGCTTATCCTTGGTCATCTACCTGGTCAATATAGTAAATGAAGTCTCATATTCTGGTTTAGCACATACCAACCTGAGGTGTGAAAAGCAACACATCCACAGGGATTATTTCAAAAGAAAAGAGAGTTTAAATATCCAAAATGAAAGTCAGGTATGGAGAGATTACATCAAGAAATGGGAGAATCAGCATTCAAAAGCAGATGACCTAGGCCAAGACTTCAAAGTCTTAATCATTATGATGAATAAAGACTGGGTTGGCCAAAAAGTTCGTTTGGACTTTTCTGTAAGATGTTATGGAAAAACCCAAACAAACTTTTTGGTTAAGTCAATGCTCTTTGAGTATTTGTTGAGGACCTACCATGGAAAACATCAATGAATAAGACACAAAAGACCCATCCCTCATTGCATGAGCACTGAAGTGGATGTCTGTGGATGGAAAAGATAGAAAACAAACAAAAAAAATAATAAGTAATGTTAGAAGTTTGTAAATTCTGTGGAAAAAATATAAACAAGTTAAGGAGGAAGGGGTCAGGTTGGGTGGGTTCTGGGTTTTAGTAGGTTGGTCAGATTTGGTCTCTTTGAGAAGGTGGAATGCAAGAGGCAAAGGAGTTAGCCACAGGGCTATCTGGGCACAGAGCATTCCAGATGGGAGGATAAGCCAGTGCAATGGTCCAGAGGCTGGAGCACCCCTGGTGTGTTTCAGGAACAGTAGGATGCTCAATGAGTTTAAAACCAAGTATGCAGTTGATAGTGAGGTCAGAGAAGCAATTGCGAGGGTGGGGAGACAGCTGGTGGGGATAAAGAGAGTGGTCTCAGCAAGGTTTTGGCCAGGGACGTGGCCTGGCTCAGGCTGCTGAACGAGAACAGGCTGTTGAAGGAAAGTGGAGGAACAGGAAGTCAGTGGTTAGACACAGCCCTAATTCAGGTGAACAGTGATGGGGGCAAAGCTTGACTAATTCAATTAAAAACAAATTATTTGAACTCTACTCCTATGGCCAAAGAACCAAACCTCTTTTGTTGGGGGTCAGTTTTGTGTTATTTTGTGCAAAAGTACTGTGTTGGGGGGGAGTATGATGCTTCACGACAAAGAATTCCTAAATGCATCATCCCATTTCATTCCCACCCCAACCTTGAGGTTCTTCTCCCATTTGACAACCAGAGAAACTGAGGCTCGAGAAGATGGTTGGTTCATCCAACCCAGATCACATAGTTGATGAACTGATATTCTGTTTTATTCTGTTGTGGTAGAAGAATGTTCTGCTTTAATTATGTCTCAGTAGAAGCAAAAATATCCTGGTGATAAAAATAGCTAATTGCATCTGTGCATGCTCAGTTGTGTCCAACTCTTTGTGACCCCGTAGACTATAAGCTGCCAGGCTCCTCTGTCCATGGGACTTTTCAGACAAGAATGCTGGAGTGGGTTACCATTTTCCCCTCCAGGGGATCTTCCCAACCCAGGAATAGAACCTGCATCTCCTGCATTGGCAGGCAGATTCTTTACCACTGTACCACCTGGGAAGCCCTACCAGATTCATTTTCATAATCTTTATGGTCTATAACTTTTAAGCTGCAAGCCCATCAAAATCCTTGAAATGGATTGTCCTTCTGAAGGTGTCTCTCTAAACACAATTTCCATTTGCTTTTAACTTTCTGCAACATCATGCCTTAAGATCAAGAGTTTTTGTCCTTGTTTTCATATAAAAATGTACATGTATTACGTTCTGCTTGATTGGAATGCCTGCCTTTGCTGCTGCTGCTGTTTGTTTTGGGGTTGTGGTTGCTGCTGTCTGACAGTCTTGTTTTTCCCAAGTTTGATTCAAATAACTTGATTATCTCTCTTTCAGAAGCTGAAACTTTGCTTGTTTTATAAGCAAGACTATGTTTGATGGCGAAGGGTGTTTTATAAGCATGACTATGTTTGATAGTGAAGGCTTGGGTGGTAGGCAGAAATGGCTTTAAAAATGTAGAAAAAATGCACACATTACTTGAGAGTATATGCCAAGGACAAATCCAGCTGTTTTCTGGAATTCCCATCACTATTTCTATTACTATATCCCTACTTGGGCAACGAGCATTTCTTGTTGGGACAAATTACATAGTTGTGGTTTTCATTGCCAATTTCCTGCAGAGCGTGTCCCCCTCATCTCTGCACTCTCCTCTTTGAATGCATAAAATAAAACACAAAGGCATGACTTTTATTTTAAGCTACATTCATGAAGTGTTAAAGCAACAGAGTTTAACTAAGTCAAGAAAAGTGAATGTGGAGACTTCTGTAAGTTATTTGTCTCTGGAGGTGTCAGCCTTGTTAACAAGTATGTACCTTATGCTGCCTCATCTGGAGGAGAGTGTCTTCCTGTACATCTGTGATTCCTGTTTTCATCAGTGAAAATTAATGCACTGTTGTAGAGAAGAGAGTGTGTGTATATTCAAATGAACTTTTAAGTGAGAATCCTTGCTATGTAGAAGAGGAGAGGAAATGAAAGAGACTGGAGGGAAAAGTGAGCACAGTTCAGGATGTCTTTGTGAAATAAACAGGCAAGTCCAATGGAGTTAACCATTTCTTGCCTGGATTGTTGTGATGGCCCGTGACCAGGGCAGCCACCCCTCTTCATGGTCCTCTGATCTTTCCATTCTCTAAAGTTAATCTGCCAAAATCACCATTTCTCTGGTGCCCTCCCTGAGTTAATAGCCTCTAGGGAGGGTGTGGAAGGATGAATAGAGCACAGAGGATGTTTAGGGCAGTGAGACTGTTCTCTATGATACCATAATGATGGATACATGTCCTTATACATTTGTTCAAACCCATAGAATGTACATCACCAAGTGAGTGAGTGAGTGAAGTCGCTCAGTCGTGTCCGACTCTTTGCAACCCCATGGACTGTAGCCCCCCAGAGTGAACCCTAATGTGAACTATGGACCCTGGGTGATACTGGTGTGTAAGTGTAGGTTCATCAATTGTAGCAAATATACCACTTTGGTAAGGGATATTGAGATGTTGATAATGGTGGGGTGGGGGTGATGTGCACACCTGGGGGCAGAGAGAATATGGGAATGTCTACCTTCCTCTCAATTTTGCTGTGAACCTAAAACTGCTCAAGGAAAACTGAGTCTTTACAAAAAGGCTTCAGTGACACCATATTATCTATGTATCAAACAATACTTTTGATCCCAGTGGTCAAGGTCAGTGTGTAAAGGACTCTAATATAACTCACTCAATACTGTTTAGTGTTCAGTTGTGTCTCCTTAACTACAATCTAGTTAGTGGTTGAATCTAGTTGAAGGATAGTGCTTCCAGCTGCATTTGTAACATCACATTCCTTACCATGATCCTGAGCACAGAGTAGACACACATTAAATCCTTGTGTTGACTTAAACTCATCAGATGGAAAAGAAAAAGCTTTTCTTGCCTAAGAGCTCTGGAAAAGGAGACTTCAATATATCTTTGGTGGCTCCTCTCAGTCCCTGGAGACCCATCAGTAGCACCCCACAAAGGCATTGCCACATTGAAAAGTTGCAGGAGATGGTTGCCATAACTGATGCCTCTGGGTACCATCCCCTTCTTGGGTTCACCTGTTCATCCATCCTCCCATCAGCAAAGGTGTATGGAGCATCCACTTTGCTCTCAGCATGGAGTCCTGCTCTCATGGAGCTTGTGGTCTGGGGTGTGTGTGTGTGTGTGTGGTCTGGGGTGTGTGTGTGTGTGTGTGTGTGTTCTGTGTGTAAGAGGGAAGAGAGAGACACAGCCAACAAGTCTTCTGACACTGGCAAATATCTGGCAAGACAGGCTATACTAGGTTGAATGGTGACCCCAAAAAGAAACGTTCATAGGCTTCCCTGGTGAGTCAGGAGACACAGGTTTGATCCTGGGAGAGACAGGTTTGGTGCAGGAAGATGCCACATGCCTCAGAGCAACTAAAGCCCATGTGCCACAACTACTGAGCCTGTGCTCTAGAGCCCGGGAGCCACAACTGCTGAGCCCATGTACTTCAAGCACTGAAGCCTGTGTGCCCTAGAGCCCTTGCTTAGCAACAAGAGAAGCCACCACAATGATGAGCCCAGGCACCATAACTAGAGAGTAGCTCCTACTCTCTGCAACTAGAGAAAAGTTTGCATAGCAAAAAAGACCAAGCACAGTCAAAAATAAATAAATTAAGAAAATTAAACATATGTTCAGGACCCAACCACTGGAACCTGTGAACATGACTTTATTTGGAAGAAAGGTCTTTGTGGATTGATTACATTGAGGATCTTGAGACAGTTTCATCTTGGATTATCCAGGTGGGGATAATCCAGTGATAAAGTAGAGACAGGGGAGAGGAAAGACATAGATGCGGAGAAGGCAGAGAACACAGACAGCCACCAGGAGCTGGAAGAGATGAGGACAGATTGTCCCATGGACCTTTAGAGGGAGCTAAAACTCTTGACTCCTGAATTTTGGACTTCTCACCTCCAGAGAATCAATTTCTTTTTTTAAAAAAAATATTTTTAAAATTTTACTTTAAATTTGATTTATTTGGTTTTTGGCTGCACTGGATGGATCTTCTTTGCTGTGCATGGGTCTTCTCTAGTTACAGTGAGTGGGGGCTACTCTCCAGTTGCAGCGGCTTCTCTCGATGCTGAGCATGGGCTCTAGGTGAGCGGGCTTCAGTACTTGTGGCACATGGG
Source organism: Bubalus kerabau (assembly GCF_029407905.1). Taxonomy (NCBI): domain Eukaryota; kingdom Metazoa; phylum Chordata; class Mammalia; order Artiodactyla; family Bovidae; genus Bubalus; species Bubalus kerabau. Next base: position 108,171,623 of record NC_073628.1, on the reverse strand, counting down.
CTTAGTTGCCCCACGGCATGTGGAATCTTCCCAGACCAGGGATTGAACCCGTGTCCCCTGCCTTGACAGGCAAATTCTTAACCACTGGACCACCAGGCATGTCCTAGAATCAACTTCGTTTTTTCAAGTCCCCAGCTAGCAGTGGTTTTTTACAGCCATCTCAGAAAAGAAATACAGTGGTCAAAATCACCTCTGATAAGAACCATTGCTTTCAGGTGAGAAAGTTTGCAGCCAGTCTGTGGAACCACAGGGAGGGTTGAGACCATAATGAAGTGAAGCCAGAGAAGTGGGCGGAGCCACAGCAAACAGGACTTGTAGGGTTTATTGCACATGTGAGGAATGTTGAGCGCAGAAGATTTCAGGAAGTCAGCATATGTGTTTAGCTGATATTCCCCACTACCTTGTGGACGGTGTGTGTGGTGGAGTGATGCAAAGCTGAGATTCCTTAGGATGGGGCTGCCGTTTAACTGGCTTCTGACCAGGTGAGCCTTGCAGACCTTCCTCTCATCCAGGGCGTTCCTGGGGGTGAACACAATTCCTCCTCTAGTTATTCCAATGACCAGGTTTTGCATTTGGCATTGTATGTGATCCTAAAGACAAAAGGCTTTTTTGTACTGTTCATGGGTTTCTCATGGCAAGGCAAGAATACTTCAGTGATTTGCCATTCCCTCCTCCAGTGAACCACATTTCGTCAGAACTCTCCAGTATGACCCCTCTGTCTTAGGTGGCCCTTCACGGCATGGCTTATAGCTTCATTGAGTTACGCAAGCCCCTTTGCCACGACAACGCTGTGATCCATGAAGCATCACTGACTCAATGGAAGTGGACTTGAGCAAACTCTGGGAAATAGTGGAGGACGGGGAAGCCTGGTGTGCTGCAGTCCATGGGGTTGCAAAGAGTCAGACACAACTTAGCAACTGAATAACAACAATAACAAAGGCAAAAGACACCCCAGAGATGGTTAATTCATTGATTTTATGTTAAGATGAGGAAACTGAAGCTTAAAGGAGGAAATGACATGGACCTAACATTGTCAGGCTGGTAAGTTTTCACAGGCAGAGCTGAAACCTGCTCTTGACCCTCCCCCTGTTCTTTCCTGGTCGGCTTTCATTAATTGTACAGAGTAGCACATTGACTAAGGGTATCATTTGAATTTTGCACACCCCTCCTGTGAGATATGAACTTGTTGTTTCGTTGCTAAGTCATGTTGGACTCTTTGCAACCCTATGGACTACAGCACGCCAGGCCTCCCTGTCCCTCACATAATTCTTATTTTATAAATGCAAAATATTTATAAATTAAAAAATAAGGATCAGAGAGGTGAGGTCATTTTCCCAAGGTCACACAGCTTTCAAGGGAGCAGATGTGTCAATCAATCTTGGGTCTTCCATCCCTCCCAGAAATGTCAATTTCACCTGCTGGGAATGACACAGCTACCTAAATCTTAATGTCTTTCACCATTTCTCTGCCTCCAGTGACTTCTTTCCAATTTAGAAGTTTTCAATTTATGATTATATGATGTTCCTTGCCCTTCAGGCAAGTTCGATTTCATTGTCCAGATGCAAAACTATTTCACAGTGAAAGCTGCAACTAAAAAGAAAAAAGAACAAGGAAGGGGGTTAATGTAGGTTGTGTTGGATCTGAAAACAATTTCAGAGGTAATGTGGGGTCCATGAAATATACATTTCCTGAGAGCTGAGAAAAGCTTTACCCTTAACTGTTTTCCTTCCCAGCCTGTGTGTGTGCAATGTAAGAGCGAAGATTCACATAACTAGGAAGCAGTGATAAAGCAGGAGGCTGGGAGATGTGATGCTGAGAATGACAGGGTATTTCTCACTCAGGGGAAATTAATTGTGGATGCTGTGCTCTTGTCTAGATCTGTATTTGGTCGAAAAGTGCTCCAGGGTCTCTTAACCTTACCCCTTCATCCTCGATAAGAGAGACACTGCATTCTAAATAGATAATCTGAAATGCTATCACTTGCCTCTTGAGTCCTGCCTTGAGAAGAATGCACATGCTTATTAGAGAAAAACTGTCCCGTGTTTATTTATCCACTCTACAGATTTGATCATGAAATAGATATCAAGCCGCTTCTGTGAAACAGGCTTTGTGTGGGTGCTGGGGAAACACTGGGCTCTCTGCTTATGAGGTTGTTCAGTGTGAAGAGATGAGAGTTTTTGGAGAGGTGGGTGAATGCTGTGGCACAGACAGAGGGACCCTGTTCAGCTCGTGGTGCAGGAGAACCGAGTAGTCCCCACAACGTCGAGTAGAAGGGCGGGGGCAGGAGGTAAAGGAGCCACAGTCAGAGCAGGCAGGATGCTGCAGAACCTAAAATCTCAAAGCCCTCCAGAGGCTAAATGGGAATGTGGGGCTGGAATAAAAAGTCCAAGACTTTGACTTCCCTTGTGGTCCAGTGGTTAAGAATCTGCCTGCAAATGCAGGAGACACGGGTTCGATCCCTGGTCCGGGAAGATTCCAACATGCTTCAGGGCAACTAAGCCTTTGGGCCACAACTACCGAGCCCATGCTCCCTAGAGCCTGTGCTCTGCAACCAGAGAAGACACTGCAATGAGTAGCCCTTGCACCGCAATCAAGAGTAGCTCCTGCTTGCCCCAACTAGAGAAAGCCTGAGTGCAGCAACAAAGACCCAGCACAGCCAAAAATAAATAAGTAAATAAAAATAAAAGATAAAGCCCAGGAGTCACTGGAGCTCAGTGGCAGTTGCTGATCAGGGCAAGGGCTCAGTGCCAGTCTCTGAACAGCAGGCAGGATGACATCTCCTTGGTGCTGGATGCCAGTGTATCTTTCCATGGGACCAAGGCAGGGCTACACTGCCTTGGTACTTCAGCTTGTGGTACATGCAGCCAATGGAAGGGGTGCCTCAGGCTGGCTACATGCTCCTCAGTGGTCAGCCAGAGTGGGGAGATGTGGTCAATAAGCTCTTCAGACTCCTGGCTTCTGGACGGAAGGTGTGACGATAGGAAACGCTGCTGGATCAGTTTGCCTGGCTGCCATAGCAATACCACAAACCCAGTGGATGAAACAGCAGAGATTTACTTCCTCAGCGCTCTGGAGGCTGGAAGTCCACGATGAAGGAGTCAGCAGGTTTGGTGTCCTCTGAGGACACCCCTGGTGGATCACGAATTTAGAACACAAAGCTCTCTTGGAGCCAGAGACACAATTTGTGTGAACTCGGATTTGCCTGAACTTGGCTGTGCCATCTTTAGGGCATTTCAACACAAACCCAACAGCTGGTAATGCTGATGCACTTGTTTCCTAATTGTTTATGTATCTGCTGCTCTTGCTGAGGGCTTCCCAGGTAGCTCAGTGGGTAAAGAACCTGCCTGCAATGCTGGAGACACAAGAGTTGCAGGTTCAATCCCTGCGTCGGGAAGATCCTCTGGAGGAGGGCATGGCAACCCACTCTAGTACTCTTGCCTGGAGAATCCCAAGGACAGAGGAGCCTGGTTGGCTACAGTCTGTAGGGTCGCAAAGAACTGGACATGACTGAAGTGACTGAGCACTTCTCTTGCTAAACACAGGCTCCTAAAGGACAGAGACTTCAAGCCCAGCACATAGTGGGAACAAACTGTGGAACTGAATTTGTTGTCTGATGTTGAGTTGGTCTCTGTACCTAGAAAGAAGGGTGTGAGAGGGGATGCTTAATTGGAGGTTAAGTGGCAGAGAAGCCAGACAAATATCGGCCTTTGGACCCCATGTTGCCCTGACACTGGTCCCTGTGACCCTATCTAGCAGGCACGCTGCCGATCCTAAAAATCCAGTCAGTATACCAGTTCCTTTTCTCACCAGGCAAGTCCAGGGATATTCTTTTCAGGCCTAATTAATTGGGATGTGAAAGGCAGGAACAGCCATGTGCTGACCCCTTCCCCTCAGATTCTCTCCAGATCCTTTGCTTCCCTAGGAGAGAATTGGGGAGGGGAGGTGGTTCTTGGCTGGCTGCCCATCGGTGGAGCTGTGCTGTGTCTTCCTGGAGCTAAAATGAGTCTGGGGCTGCAGCCTCAAGGGGGAGGCATCCTGGTTGGAGCTCATTCAGCACATCCCATCAATCTTCTCTATGTTCTTTGTGTGACAGGTATTACCAACCTCTCCATTTTCCCAGCAGTCACTGAAAAAGAAAGGCCATCAGGTAGAAAACAGGAAGAAAGAAAATAGTGGGGAGAATGGAAGAAAGAGAGAGAGAGAAAATGAATCTGTGTGTTTCTACCCATTTGTGAGTTTACTGAAATGCTAGCCTTTGTATAAAGGAAAACATTTCACGTTTCTGCTCCCTGATGAGTGAAACTCAACAGATCAGGAAAATAAATTAAAAGAGAGGCCGCCCTTGTCACATTTTATGTGTGCAGATAATTGAAAGAAAGTGAACAAACAGAGCAAGTGAACTGTACATGTAATAGCTTATAAGATAGAACTTTTTTTTTTTTAAAGAATAAGATTCAGAAACCATGTCAATTACATTTTATAGCAGTTAGTAAGTCTGTCTCTTACTTTTATTTTCTTTCTGCTGGCCATAACTGAATTAGTACCTTCTGATTCCAAGCTTTTTCCCCTTGGCCAAAAGTTTAAAGAGATACCACCTATCTCCTTATTTCCTATCTTCCTTCATGTAGCTCTGCGCGCAGACTTATTGTCTCTTTTTCCAAATTCGAGGGCAAGTGACTGGTGCTCCTCCATCCAGCCATCAATGGGGACTTGCTCCCACCTGTAATCTGCTACAGCTCATAACCAGGCTGGGCGACTTGTTCTCTATGCAAGGTGGGAATGTCACCCTTAAGAACAAGAGTCTGTTGGTGTATTTTTCACCATTAATAGGTCATTTTTTTCATTTAAAAAATTCTGAGATTAGTTGTTTTTCCTGCTTCTGTCCTCATTTGGTTATTGCATGTTAATCCTACAAAAATAAATATTAATGTCGCATGCCTTGCCTGAGCAGGTCTTTGGGGGAGGTCGGTGCACCTTTGTATAGAACATCTGAACTTCCTGCCATGAAGATGATAATCAGGCTAACCTCGAGTGAAAGCATGTTGTTTGGAGTTATTCTTTGAGTAGCCAGAAAGCTGTGGATCCCTCTTCTGACTGCCTCTGAAGTCAACTGATTCTTCTTTCATGAAAGCTTTACTGGGGGAGGGGGGCGGTGATCCTTATGTTAATACCATCTGAGCTGATCGTGCTATCAACCCTCAGATACAAATAGAGCATAAAGCACTTATGTAATTCTGAACAGAACATCTTTAAATAAGGACCAGCAATCCAGATTGTCCAGAGGGTAGGGAGACAGCAGGAGAAACAGTGACTCACCAAGGAGGTGTCGTTGGTTAATGACAAAGCTAGAACGGCAGACTGAGGAGTAGGACAGAGTCAGAGATGCTGTCACCTGGTCTCTTAGCCAGAGAGCTTCTGCACCAATTCGGTTTTCAGTCAATCAGCTAGTTCAGAGATGAAATGGATCTTAGAAGTTGTGTAGTTTTATCTCCCAAACACCTCAAACTAACTCAGGTAGAAGAAAAACCTCCAGCACATCAGATGCATATGTGATTGTGTTCTGCCTGAATCTCTCCAGTTACGGGGAATGCGACACTTTCCATGTCAGACTTTTTTATTGTTGGACAGTACTAATAGTTTGAAACTTACTTCTTTGTAGTTTTGACTAAGAATTGTTTGGTTGAAAATGGCAAGGAGGACTTCCCTGGTGGTCCAGTGATTAAGAATCTCCCTGCCAATGCAGGAAACATGGGTTCGATCCCTGGTCCAGGGAGATTCCATGTGCCTCAGAGCAACTAAGCCTGTGTGTCACAACTACTGAAGCCCAGGCACCGTAGAGTCCATGCCCTGCAACGAGAAGCCACTGCAGTGAGAAGCCTGCACACCGCAACTAGGGAGAAGGCTCTGCTAGTTGCAACTAGGGAAAGCCTGCAGACAGCAGTGAAGACCCGGCACAGCCATAAATAAACAATTAGATAAATTAGGTGGCACAGTAGTAAAGAATCCACCTACCAATGCAGCAGATGCAAAAGATGTGGGTTCGATCCCTGGGTGAAGAAGATCCCCTGGAGGAGGAAATGGCAACCCACTCCAGTAATTCTTGCCTGGAGAATCCCATGGACAGAGGAGCCTGGTGGGCTACAGTCCCAAACTAATTAAGCTTAAAGGGAAATTTTTCTGGTTCACATACTTTCAAGACTCCAGGTAGGATGGGCTTCTGGTGCAGCTTGGTTCAGGACTCCAAAGGTATTGTCAGGTCCCATCTCAGAACTATTTTGCCTCCTAGATGACTCCATTCTCAAGCTCTACTTCATGGCCTCTGATAAATTCAGGCTGATTTTCTTTTTTTTTTTTTATGACATCAGACCAATATCTCCTTCCTAATTTGGGGAAAGCCCATTAGCCCAAACTGGGCACATCCTCAATAACTGTTACCCATTAAAGTGAAAGGAACACAATAGAGTTAGGCCTTCATATCTGTCAAATTTCATTTTGCTACATTATTTTGAATATTAATTAAAATTCCTCTTACAAAGGTGTTTTATTCATATATCACCAGTCACAAAACACACAAAAAGTAATATATCTCATTGGCCCAAACTGGATAATATATCCATTCCTTAATGGCTTAGTTTGGGTTAAGTGCATCCATAAAGCCTGAGACTAAGACTTGAGTATAGGTAGTTAATTTGGAAGGTAGGGCCAAGGAAAGGAGGAAAAGGAAATAAAGCTTATGTTACTGAGTTGGTTATTGCCATAAACAAACAAGGCTCGGTCCCATTGAGGACCAGGACCCCCTGAGAAACTGTGTGGAATGTGTCTGAATTGGTCCTCTGAAGGAGAGGGCAATGGGTCCTTGTTACTCCATCTCCCATCCCTGTTGTTTGAAGATTATCTGTAGAGGCCACTTGCATCCCTTCCCCATGCCACTCGGAGCTGCCCTCAACTCAGACTGGAAGAGCTGTGGTGGGGAGTGGGCTTCTGAAAACCACCTGAGGCAGAATGCAGAGACACAGCTGGTGCCTGATGAAGGACGTTACCAGTGTCCTGGGAACAGGGCCCTCAGCTTAGATGAGATCACAGGTGGGCCTAGGGCACAGAAGCTGTCTGCCACCGCTGACCAGGGATGGTGGCCTGGAGCATGGACTGAGTTGCTTGGCTTAAACTTTGATCATAGGCTGTGTCCTTGAAGCTAGGGATGGAAACTGCCCAAACTACATGTGATGAAAATGAAAGAAAGCATTACTCAAGAACAAAATCAGAAAAAAAAAAAAAAAAAAAAAAATGGCTACTATATCCAGACAAAGGAAGGAAGCATGTTGGGGAACAAAATTGAAAAATCTCCACTGTACTTCTGTTGAGCCAGAAATCTGTCTTCTCACAACTTTGGGCCATCAGTTAGAATGAATGCTGACTCTGAAGAGAATATAGAATCAACAGTGGTTCCCCCCGCCCCCCCTTAAGTGACAGCCTTTAAAGTATTAGGAGATAGTTAGCGTATCTACCTTTGGTCTTCTTTTTCTTAATCCGGTTCAGACACACTTGGTTTCTTTAACTGTTCTTTTTTTTTTTTTTTTGGCTGTACCACACAGTGTGTGGGATTTTAGTTCGCTGACCAGGGATGGAACCCATGCCGCCTGCACAGAATCTTAACCACTGGACCACCAGGGAAGTCTCTAACTGTTCTTTGTATGATGTGGCTTCTAGGGCCTTCTGTGATCCTAGGCACCCCCTCCCAACATCCCCATCACTAGGCTTCTTAACCTGTTATTCCATCAACTGAGCACAGAAGGAAGGATGGAATCAGATCCATCATAAGAATGGATATGCACCAGATAACCCTGGGCAAAGATATTGTGGACATCCTGTGATGTCACTTGAAGAATATTCTATGATGTTCTAATTATCTGAAAGTAGAGGACCTACATATGACTCTCTAGTCATTGGAAAATACTTTCCTTCTGCATTACCTAGTAATAGCTGTGGTTGTTTAGTCACTAAGATGTGTCCAACTCCTTCGTGACTCCATGGGCTGTAGCCTGCCCATCTCCTCCCTCCATGAGAGTTTTCCAGGCAAGAATACTGGAGTGTGTTGCCATTTCCTACTCCAGGGGAATCTTCCTAACCCAGGGATTGAACCCACCTCTCCTACATTGGCAGGCCGATACTTTACCACTGAGCCAATCTGGCTAACTCTTTGACTATTATCAAAGCTTTATCTCTAGGTTGACTCATTTTGTACAATGGAACTCAGTGGACAAATGCTGGTTTGACCTCCCCAGTGTCAGGGAACAGAATCCTGAATGACCTCTGAGGAGCCAGTCCTACTTTTGTGTTCAGTGGGTGAGGCTTGGATGGACACATGGTGAAATATGTGGTCTGCTCTCAGCCAGTGTCCTCTTGCCCCTCTCCAAAGAGTTGGTTGAATGGTGAGCTGTGATTCAGGCCTGGCCAATTGGCACAACCCCATCCCTGGCCACCATGATGGATTCGTGGAGGGACATACAGGCTCACGGTGGTGCATCTGGGATGCCTCTGAGGATGTAGGCCTGGAGAGGCTGGCAGCCACTTGCTACCACATGGAGTCTGAGACTGAAGACCCAAGGAGCAGCAGGCAACAGCAGGAAGCCAGCTTAATCACATCCTTTTGGCTTCTGAGTCCTGCTGGGTTTGAAAATCTAGTGAGGGCTATTCATCATGCAAGACAATACATTTCTTATTTCTGCTTCTGTTACAAAATGAATCCTAATTAATACAGTCATGACATTAAGATATTTAATAGATTGTATCAAATAGTGGGAAAATAACTGGTTTTAAATCGCATGTGCTAGGATTTAGCCTGGTGCCATCACTTTCCAGCTAGAGATGGAATCAAAGCCAATTTTCTTATCTCTGTGACTGGGGTTCCATTTTCAAGAAGGTCAAACCCAGATAATATAAAATGGCAAAATGAAGTAAAATGAGAGAATATGGGTATGGCTGCCTTTATTCATTAAATGACACAAAGAATTCATCTAATAGGTCCGTATGGTCAGAGCAATAGCTTCATGAAAGCATGGCCTAAAAGGAGCATCCCTGGCTGCTGCAACTATGGATGTTCATATTCATATGACATTCTGCTGAGCAACCCACAAGTTACTTTAGAGGGGTTAGTTCATTTAATCTCAAGTACTACTGTTATTCTTAAATCAGATATGAGGAAACAAACTCAAAAAGATGAAGGGACCAGTCCAAGGTCACACTGCCAGGACTCAGTCAAGTCAAGGTTTCCTGCAGAGAGGCTGACTCCACATCAGGGCCTCTTGGTCCTTACTGCAGATCACCATTTCATCTTATGAGAAGGTCCACGAGTTATGATAGAAATCTGTGTTTTTGACAGTTGGGGTTCCCAAACACCATGCTGCAGGTGGATAAGGTACACATTCATGCCTTTGTTTTCAAAGTAAGATGATAACAGCATGTCCTTTCCTGAGAGACTCACCTTGGGCTTTCCAGCTTCGAGGCTTCTGTCTTCATGCTGCTCTTGAAGGGCACTAATCATCTCCTGCCCAGTTTCCCCCTGCTTATTTTTTTTCACTTTTAGAAAAATGTATTTTTTAATTGGAGGGTAATTGCTTTACAATTTATGTTGGTTTCTGCCCTACATCAACATGAATCAGCCATAGCTTACATACGTTCCCTCCCTCTTGAACCTCTGTCCCACCTCCCACCCAATCCCACCCCACCCCTCTAGGTTGTCACAGAGCACCAGGTTGAGCTTCCTGTGTTATACAACAACTTCCCATTAGCCATCTATTTTACATATGGTAATGTATATATTTCAATGCTACTGTCTCAGTTTATCCCACCCTCTCCTGCCCCTGCTGTGTCCATAAGTTTGTCCCCTGCTTTATTGTTATCAATGCCACAAACAATTTGACAGCAATAAAACAGAAATACTGAAAGATAGAAAAATATCCTGTAGTTCTATCTATTCTTTAAATCTCAGACTAAATGCCTCCTTTCTAGGAAGCTATCCTTAGAGTGTCCAGTTCCACACATGCATACATGTATAACACACACACATACACATGCACACAGCTTGTTAGATAGGATCACATCTTCTTTCTCTTACTGAACTGCAAAGGCAGGGTCCAGGCCTGGTTCATCTCTGATTCACCCACAGTACCCTGAACGCCTTACCCTCATTACCTGCTCAGTAATTATTGGTTGAATTATAAGCAGCATATAGTAAAATTTTATGATCCTCTCCAACGGACAGTGAGTAATCACACTGATTTAAAGTCAGCCAACTTCACTGCTATCTGGCTCTTAGTCTTGGCGCGGCTCCGGCTATTTCTAAAAAGTTGACATTCTTTCTGGACATGCAGTCTGACTGCACGAGGCTCTCTAGGGAATAAAAATTAGCCTGCTGTCTGAAATGTTTATGAAAACAGCTACATTTAGATGATCAAAGATTTCAGGAATCCTGGGGCCTTTGAGGTTGAGGACTGTGGTGTTATTTACAAGCATCTTGAAGAGCCATGATTTTCCTCCAGAAAGTTGCCTTCTGAGGCATTGAAGGTTCTACTCGGAAGCTGTTTTAATTTCTCACTATTTGACAGAATGAAGCAAGGTTCCGTTTGAGGAGCTTCCACGGGCATTTTGTTTTTCTCTGTTTATCTGCCCCACCCTAACTTTTAGAGAAGAGTGCTGCTTTTGACCAAACTGGGATTACTTCTAAAAGAGGAGGCAGATCTGTAGCTTAAATTTAATGTATGGATTCATTTGTCATCTTGAATCAAAAATGGAGCCTGCTTAAAAGATTTCAAAAGGAAGTATCTGCTGTCTTGCTGACACTTGGGGTGTGAGTTGAAGTCAGAGATAAGGACCTTGCTCTGAGTAATACTTTCATATCATAAGCTCCTGATATAAATTTAGTTCATGCCAGGTAGGGAACTGGTATTATTTTGGCTGTTTCCTAAGAAATGACCAACTTTGGTGTCTTTGCAGGAGAGGAGGAGGGATAGGAGATGAAGATTGGGGGGAAGACAGGATGAGATCCTTTGTGTAACCAGTTAAGACCTCAGACAGCAAAGTCAGAGGAACCTGTTTTGATGGAAAGGTAACACTGCCCAATGTGTCAGTTTCTAGGTTGACCATTTGGTTTGCACTGTGAAATTAAAAGACACTTACTCCATGGAAGGAAAGTTATGACCAATCTAGATAGCATATTCAAAAGCAGAGACATTACTTTGTGAACAAAGGTCTGTCTAGTCAAGGCTATGGTTTTTCCTGTGGTCATGTATGGATGTGAGAGTTGGACTGTGAAGAAGGCTGAGCGCCAAAGAATTGATGCTTTTGAACTGTAGTGTTGGAGAAGACTCTTGAGAGTCCCTTGGACTGCAAGGAGAACCAACAAGTCCATTCTGAAGGAGATCAGCCCTGGGATTTCTTTGGAAGGAATGATGCGAAGAGTTGACTCATTGGAAAAACTCTGATGCTGGGAGGGATTGAGGGCAGGAGGAGAAGGGGACAACAGAGGATGAGATGGCTGGATGGTATCACTGACTTGATGGACATGAGTCTGAGTGAACTCCGGGAGTTGGTGATGGACAGGGAGGCCTGGTGTGCTGCGATTCATGGGGTCGCAAAGAGTCGGACACAACTGAGTGACTGAACTGAACTGAATCTCCCTCTGGGTGAAGCAGTATGTAGAGTTATGGGGGTGCCCAGCTCAGCCGAGGAGAAGGCAATGGCACCCCACTCCAGCACTCTTGCCTGGAAAATCCCATGGACGGAGGAGCCTGGTAGGCTGCAGTCCATGGGGTCGTGAAGAGTCGTACACGACTGCACGACTTCACTTCCACTTTTCACTTTTATGCATTAGAGAAGGAAATGGCAACCCACTCCAGTGTTCTTGCCTGGAGAATCCCAGGGACGGGGGAGCCTGGTGGGCTGCCATCTGTGGGGTCGCACAGAGTCGGACACGACTGAAGTGACTTAGCAGCAGCAGCTCAGCTGAGCACAGCAGATCCTCCCCTGAATCATCCCCAATCTGTGACCTTGGGCAGATTATTCAGCCTCCTTGAGACTCTCAGATACCTCACCTGTAAAGCAGGAACAATGACAGTACCCACCTGACATACTGTCCATGGAACTAACAAGGTGATTCAAGTGAAACTTATCAAGTCCTTAACCCAGAGCCTGACACGTTGTTGTTGATGCTTTTTAGTCACTCAGTCATGTCCTGCTCTTTGGTGACCCCATGCACTGTAGCCTGCCAAGCTCCTCTGTCCAGGGGATTTCCCAGGTAAGGAAACTGGAGTGGGTTGCCATTTCTTTTTCCAGGGGATCTTCCTGACCCAGGGAATTGAACCCTCATCACCTGCATTGGCAGGCGAATTCTTTACCACTGAAACACCTGGGGAGCCCCTGGCACATTAGTATCATTAAACTATTGCAAAACATCTGTAAGAAGATGCAGGTGGGACAGTGTGCTGAAATATAGTGGATCAGCTGCAAAAATCCTCCTTACTCATGCAAATAGGACAGAATGCTGCAGAAAGGCATTCCATAAACACCCAAGAGTCTCCTTCAGCCCTGACTCTAAAGTCCTGGGTGCACAGCTTTTGCAAAATGACGGAAGACAGCTCAACCATCAGGAAGGAGAAGGGCAGGGGAGGTGTGTGGTGCTTTTCCCCAGCTGCTGCCACCTGGCTCAGTGTCAACAAGGGTAGTTTGTTTGTAAACAGAAAGCTCCAAATTGCCACTCTTTGCCAATCCCCTGCCCAAGGGGGAAGAGCCTGTGATGAGCCAAGGCATCAGTAATTGCTGTCACTAGCTCTGCTGCAGAGTATGCCTGAGGAGTGAGGTTGCAGAAGAGGAGGCTGCTCATCAGACTAGCACAAGGACAGGGTAGGAGGTGAAGCTAGGAGTCAATAAAGACCACTCAGAGCCAGGCCACCGCTCCCTTCTGGGTTGTAAAATTTCCTTTGAAACTCTCACGAAGGATTTCTCCTCTTTGTTTTCCAAAGCAGGAACTAACTTGCCCCCGATTTGCCCAAAAAGGGACAAAGCCCAGGGAAGCTGCTGGGAGGTGTAAGGGAAATGCTCTCGTTCAGCAGAGATCCTAGCCAAAGATCCTAGGAATTTTTCCAAGCCCAGCCCTTAGGAATTTGCCTGGGTGGAGTTATTCACACCAGAGATGTCAGGCAGGTTTAGACCCATGGGTTCCTCTCTGGCTTTCAAAGCAGCCAAGAGCGACATTTCCCAAATCCAGAACACAAGTTCCAGTAAGAGGTAAGACATTCTCTCCAGGTGCATGAGCCAGCAAGCCCTGCTGCCCTGGGCGGCTTTGCTGTCCTGGCTGTTCCTGGCATGTAATCAACCACCTACTGTCACAACCGGAGATGTTTGGTTGGCAGGTTCCCTGCAAGGGGTGACCCTGAGGGCTTAGGCATGCAGACTTTAGAGCCAAACTGCTTAGATTCTGATCCTATTGCTTCCACCTCCCAGCTGGGTGTCCTTGGGCGAGTTGCTCAACCTCTCTGCATCTTAATTTCCTTGTCTGTGAAATGGAGATAATAACAATTCTTGTTTCATAGGACATTGGTCCAGTTGTGTAACAAAATGCAACAGTATCCGGCACATAGTAAAAGTGTGAAAGTGTTAGTTGCTCCCTCATGTCTGACTCTCCGTGAACCCATGGTCTGTAGCCTACCAGGCTCCTCTGTCTATGGAATTTTCCAGGCAAGGATACTAGAGTGGGTAGCCAGGATCAAACCTGAGTCTCCTGCATTGCAGGCAGATGCGCTACCATTTGAGCTACCAGGGAAGCCCCAGTGCACAATAAGCCTCTGACAAATGTGCGCCATTTTCATTGCTACTTCTCCAGGCAGCCCATTCCAAACTTGGCTAGGCCTAAGTATGAGGGAATTCTTTCTTCAAGGGTTTTAGGTGTTTATTTGGGCTATACCACTTAATATCTATTTTTCACAAGGCAGTTACACTTTCTAAGGTATAGTTCCCCAACTGTAAAATGGGGATCATATTATCAGTAGCATCTATTTTGCAAAGTTGTTGGAAAGGTTAAGTGAGATACTCCATGTAAAACACTTTGTCCAGCATAAAGTAAGTATTGCAGTGTTTGTGTGTGTTTCTGTGTATGTGTGTTTTAATACATATATCCTATATGCTAAGATGTATGCAGGGGCAAGCAATAGAAAATCTACCTGAATCTAACTTCAGTAAGAGAGAAACGTATCATAGCATCTAACAGCAAGTTCCAGGGCAGGGTACGTTTCAGGGCTGTTTGATTCAGAAGTTCCATGATATCATTAAGGACCCAGGTTCCTTCTATTACATTTCTTTGATCTGCCATTCCCAGGTTGGTAGCCAAATGGATGAAGCATTATCTAGGAATTATCCAGGTATGACCACATCCAGAGATGAGGAAAGATGAGCTTTTTTTGTGGCTTCCTCTTAGGAGTAAGAAAAATGCCCTGGAAGTATCCCAACCCCGAACAGATCTGATTTAGTGTCTCGCTGACCACATTTATATCTCATGTCTAAACCAGATCCAGTTACTGAAAGGGGAATGTGGGATTCCTTCAGACAAATCTACCTGGATCTAGAGGTAAATCTAGGTAGGATCTAAACCTCTACCATGAGGTCTTTTCTGTAAAGGGGAGAGAGGATGTATGAATACTGTTGGGATTCTGTTAGGAACAGAGAAGGGGAACAGAAAATGGGAAGACGACAACAGTCGTTCCAGAGCCTAAACTCATATTTCAGTAGCTTCTCGCTCACACCCTCTCTACCCAGGGCATATTTAGCCCCTTTTTCAAATTTTAAAAGGACACCCTCATGCTCTTTCTTCCCCAGGCATCTTTATTCCCACTAGTGGAATGAATGAGCCCAGCCCCATGTTTCCTATACTAATAAGTGCTACCACATTCAGAGCAGGGTTGTCCTTCCAGTGTTAAAGGTGAATCTAGTCTTGGACTTCATGTGATCGGTTCAGGAAAATTTAGATTAATAGAGACTGCCTGATCTGATGGGCTCAAAGATGCATGGGCAAACTTGCAGCAACCCAAATGCAGCTAGAGATGGTCATACTAAGTGAAGAAAGAAAAAGACAAATACCATATGATATCACTTGATACCATATGATATGATGTGGAATCTAAAATATGATGTGAATGAACCTATCTATGAAACAGAGACAGAATCATACATACGAATAGACTGGTGGTTGCCAAGGTTGGCCAGGGGTGGGAGTTAGGGGAGAGGGTAGGAGTGGGAATTTGGGATTAGCAGATACAAACTGGTGTATATAGAATGAATAAAAAACAAAATCCTATTGTATAGCATGGCAGCTACATTCAGTATCCTATGATAAATCATAATGGAAAAGAATATGAAAATAGATGTGTGTATATATATATACACACATATATGTATATGTATAACTGAATCATTTTGCTATACAGCAGTAATTATTAGCATTGTAATTCAACTATACTTTGATAAAAGATAATTTAAAAAGATGCACAGGCAATCCCATGTCAGTGGAGTCAGGGTCTCCATGAACACAGGTCAGGCCCACAGGACCCGGGCTGCCCAGAGAAGCAGCAGCCCCTCCCACATCCCTAGTGACCACCCATAGAGAGCAGGTTCTAGGCACCTGGAAAAAACAGGCTGAAGTGATAAACCAAGCTATTTACTATTGTTATGGACTGAATGCTTGTATCTTCCCACAATTCATACATTGAAATTCTAATCTACAATGTGGATTATGTATTAGGACATGGGGCCTTAGGTAATTATGTCAGGAGGGTGGAAGCCTTATGAAAAGTATTAGTGTTCTTATAAGAGGAGACACAAAAGCTCTGATCCCCTCCATGTGAAGATGCAACAAGACCACAGCCTCTCCAAGTCAGGAGGGACTACTACTACTACTACTAAGTCGCTTCAGTCGTGTCCGACCCTGTGCGACCCCATAGATGGCAGCCCACCAGGCTCCCCCGTCCCTGGGATTCTCCAGGCAAGAACACTGGAGTGGGTTGCCATTTCCTTCTCCAATGCATGAAAGTGAAAAGTGAAAGTGAAGTCGCTCAGTGGTGTCCGACTCTTAGCGACCCCATGGACTGCAGCCTACCAGGCTCCTCCATCCATGGGATTTTCCAGGCAAAAGTACTGGAGTGGGGTGCCATTGCCTTCTCCGAGTCAGGAGGGAAGCCCTCACCAAATACCAGATCTGCTAGCACCTTGATCTTGGACTTCTCAGCTCCTAGAACTGCGAGGAATAAGTGTTTGTTGTTGAAGCCATGCAGTCTATGGTAATTTGTTGTAGCAGCCTGAGGGATCTAAGACAATTATGATCATGGCTGGTGCTCCCCAGGTTTCTGGCAAAACCTGTTGTCTTTGTTTGTTTTGTTATATGTGTCTGAAATCAGTGTCTTCAGCCTTCCTGCCTATGTCCTTCCCATCACCTTCTGTTCACATCTTACTGGTTCTTCCAAGTCTGGTTCACACACGACCTCTTTGCTGACTGGTTGCTAAGGGTTACCCTCCCCTCCCCTGATGCGTCAGTCCTGTTGCTGTGTCTCACTCCCACTGCACCTAGGACATGTGACCGATATTTCAGTTATTGATAAACTTGTCCCTTGTCTCCTTTGGACAGTTATCTCTGGAGAAGAGGCCAATGTCCGTGATCTTTTATGTTTGCCTCCTACCCAGGACTCAGCCAGGGCATGGGGTTTGGGGTGTAGCATAAAGAGCATCATCTGGAAAAGAGGAATTAAGAATTCCAACGTGGCATTGGCCATGCTCTGGGGCTCAGTTTTCCTTAATAATGAGATGAAAGGATTGGATAAAATTGTCTCTTAAAATTTTTTATGGTCAAGTAGATTTTTGATGGGGCTTCTGTGGTAGCTCAGCTGGTAAAGAATCTGCCTGCAATTCAGGAGACCCTATCTCAGTTCCTGGGTAGGGAAGATCCCCTGGAGAAGGGATAGGCTACCCACTCCAGTATTCTTGGTTGAAAGCTTCCATGGACAAAGGAGCCTGGTGGGCTACAGTCCATGGGATTACAAAGAGTCGGATGTGACTGAGCAACTAAGTACAGCACAGCACAGGTTTTTGATTGGCTTCTCAGATGGTACAGTGGTAAAGAATCTGCCTACCAATGCAAGAGACACAGGAGCTGCAGGTTCGATCCATGGGTTGGGAAGATCCCCTGGAGGAGGAAATGGCAACCCACTCTTGTATTCTTGCCTGAAAACTTCCATGGACAGAGGAGCCTGGCAGGCTACAGTCCATGGGGTCCCAAAGAGTAGGACATGACTGAAAGACTGAGTAAACAATGTTTGTTTACCCTCCATTTCCTCCTGATAACAACAAAATTAATTTATGGCCCTGGTATATGTGAAGAGGAAGCCTCATCTCTTTCGCTCTTATGAATTATTTTCCCTATCCTTGACTTTTAAAAGAAAAATAACCCAATTTTACTCTTTAAAAGTTTTAATACATGTTTAACACATTTTATATAGCGGCTCTTTAAGCCCACTCTGCCTGTGGGTCTTATGCTTGGTGTAAATCCTCCCTAGAAGCTTCTGGCTTCTTCTTAAGGTTTACTTAGGGCCCTTCATTATACTGCCTTTTAAGGACATGCAGCCCAAACTTGTACCTGCCCAGGTGATGAGAGATTGGCTGGAAAGATGCCCTCCTTTTCTGGGAAGAAAGGCATCCTGTCTAATCCTTGGCAGGCAGTGGAGGAGAGAGGATGCTTGCAGACTGATGCCTTCAGGATCCCTCCTGCCAAGAATGAGTGGCATGTGAACGAGGCTCCGCTCAGCAATTCTGGGCAGATGCCCAAGCTCTGCTAGGATGGTCCCCATGGCCCTGGAGGAGTGATGCCAAGAATCTGTGTGCTGCCAAATAGCTCTCCACCTCGGGCGTCATTCTGGCCGCTTAATTCTCCTGCCAAGCTGTTTCTGGATCACTCTTCCAAACTACCCCATAAAATCCCCAGAAAAGGAATTCGAAAACCTGGAAATTGTGGGGAAGTATTTGGCTCTCTTCCATGCCACTGTGGAAGTGATTATCAGTAAAAGCTAAAGATCGTGGCTTGGAGTAATTGACAGGCTTACCACTATTGGTGACATGAGCCTTTATATAGCTCGGGTAACCCTGGTCATGGACTCTGATGGGGCCATGTGCTTGAGCTTAATGGCCTGAGCGGCATGTGTGCATGGGGTTTCTGAAGCCCATCTGTTGGCCCAGAGCCTCTCCAAGAGGCACACCTATAGGGTTTCGTGTGTGTGTGTTCAATTGCTCAGTCATGTTCAACTCTTTGTGACCCCATGGATTGCAGCCTGCCAGGCTCCTCCATCCATGGAATTTTCCAGGCAATTTTCCAGGTGGCCATTTCCTACTCCAGGGTATCTTCCCGACTCAGGCATCAAACCCATGTCTCTTGCATCTCCTGTGTTCGCAGGTGGATTCTTTACCCCTGCGCCACCAGGGAAGCCCATAGGGCTTTTGGGGGGAGGTAAAATGTGTCTTGCTGATGGAACAAGCCATTCGAAAGTGTTCATTTACAAAAAACCCCAATGATTTCTTTGATCTCCTGGGGATACCTGAGTTCTCAGAGTGATGATGGTGGAACAGATTCCCCTAGAGATCACTCTGTGGGCCTTGGAGAATTGAAGTTAGAGGGAAAATGACCTGGAAGCCATTTGGTTTCAATAATTTGTGACCCTGTGGGGTCTAGTCCCTCTTTGGACTGTCAAGAGTTTTAGCCTAGGGCAAATAGAACAAAAATAAGAAGAAAAATAAGTACATTTTGGCAGCCTATGCAACTGAAGGCAATTTTTTTAAAGACCTAGAGAAAAATCTTTGTGGCATGAGGCTACAGCTGTGCATGGATAATGGTGTGTTTTTGTTTGTTATCACAGCACGTTGTGATGTCGTGGCCATTACTGAAATGATGGAAAATTGCTGGATGCTGTTAAGTTTGAGGCTGTGAGTGAAAATGTTAAGAGTTGGTACTTGTGGGGATTGGAGGGTTTTTTTGCTTCATTTTCTGTTCTCTTATTGCTGTGAAGGATATACTTTTAATGAGAAGTCTATGTAAATTTATTTAATTTGCTAGAGTAAATTTATTTACTCTAGAACTGAGGATTTTTCCTTCTCTTTCTTTCTTTCCCTTCCTTTTCTTCTCTCTCTCCTCCCTCCTTTTCTTTTATTCATCTTCTTCCTTTTTTTTTTTTTTTTTGTCTTGCCTTAAAACTAGATGGCACTAGTGGTGAAGAACCCACCTGCCCATGCAGGAGGTGCAAGGGATGCGAGTTTGATCCCTGGGTTGGGAAGATCCCCTGGAGAAGGGAATGGCACCCCACTCCAGTAATCTTGCCTGGAGAATTCCATGGATGAGGAGCCTGATAGGCTATAGTCCACTTGATCGCAAAGAGTCAGATACAACTGAAATGACTTAACACACACAAAACCAGATGCGTGTAGAATTATAGGTTCAACAACATGTCACCATTGCAAAATATAATTCAGGAAACCGCTGCTTTCAACTGAGATATCTAGCTGTGCCTGCTTGAAGTCTTTAAAACTTCCATTTTCAATACCTGCCTGTGCATTCACAGTTAGAAACGTTTAAAATACCAAGAAAACATACAATCTAAAAATGTCTTAGCTCTAGCTATGAGGTCATTCCTAACAAGAAATGTAAACAGATGGAGAGCTTGAGATTCTCAGCAAAGCCTTTGTAAGTATGTCAATATCATTGTACACAACTGGGCAAGTACCTCCTGTTTACGAGCCTTGATGCACTTTGCAGGATGTACAGCACACACACCTTTACCGGATAGGCGGGGTGGCTGCTGCTTGGAGGAGGGGGAGCAGGTGCCAGATTTGTGCACTTTTCAAATTCCTGCCAAGACTCATGAGTGAAGGAAACACTCAGCTTGAAAGCTCTTTAGCCCCCAGCATTTGCTGTTAGCTCTTCAAGAGAGCAGAAGAACTCTCTAAATGATATTTATCTCACTTCATGTTCATGGACATCATCATGTGAGACTGATGGGCTCACTGGAGTGGAAGACGTCTCATACTCATTGAAGACGATAAAATCCTTTCTCCCCTCTGTGGCCCCTTAACTTGACAACTGTACAAAGTACATTTTCTCAGAGTGCTGAGTTGTAGGAGTTGCCTCTATAATTAAGTTTTTAGAGGAAGCCACTCTGAGCTGCGTGTTCATCCCTTCAGTTAGATGGGCCCACATTTCTTCTCAAGTGTTCACTGATTTTTCTGGCTGGACTGCCACCAGGCCGTTATGCCCCTGAAAGGAAGGACATGTCTAATTGAGGTCAATGTGAGTCACAGTTTACAGTAATTATCTCAGAGATGGAGCACTTACAGGGACATCATCTAATGAGGTCAGTGTGGGTTCCAAGGCACCTCTCATCTTGGCCCCCACAATGACAGTGATACTGGACGGCTGCCAGGGCTGGGAACATTGCTTGGAACAATGGTTCCTAATTGTGATTATCTAGGTAGAAATAGCACTGTTACTTGAACCATAACATACAATGATTTTGAAATTTTTAATCTAACTTTTGGTTTTATTTTAGGATATAAGTGCTATTGTTGTTCAGTCACTGAGTTGAGTCTGACTCTTTTGCGACCCCATGGAGTAGCCCACCAGCTGCTCTGCCCAAGGGGTTTCCCAAGCAAGAATACTGGAGTGGGTAGCCATTTCCTCCTTCAGGGATCTTCTCAACCCAGGGACCAAGCCTGCATCTCCTGTGTTGCAGGAGATTCTTTACCACTGAGCCACCAGGGAAGCCCAGGATATGTATACTTAATTTTTAAAAAGTCAGATAATTCTCTGGATCTTGAAATGAAAAATACCAACCTTCTACAAATTCCTCCACCCCACTATAGAACTGCTTCCCTAGAAAACCATTGTCAACTCTGGGTTGTTTTTCCAGTTTTGTACCTCCATATTTCTAATGAGTACACTTATACTACAGTTTTGTTGATTTTCTGGTCTTGCATATTTCTTATTTTCTACTGTGAAAGGTGAGGATTTAGAGCAGGCATCTTCCCTGCCCCTTCACATACACACAATTATCCTTATTCTCTCAGTTCCTCCAATGTTATTATGTCAGAGTGTTCATGAAATGACTATTCAGGGATTCTATTAATATGACAGCATACATTTTGTTAACAACTGAGTTATCACTGCACTTTTTGTCTTGAAAAATTTGTTTTCCCTGGAGCTTATAATTGCCTTTTAGTTTTTCTTTTGTTTTGCTGTGTACCTTTCAGCAGTTCATCCCCCAGCTCTATATGTACTTATAAATCTCCTCTAAATTTGTTCAAGAACATCACGTCATCTCTCATTTTCATTTTTTAGTTAACCCAGACTGGTGGATCTCTGGGTCTGCCCCTTAGCCATTTTCCTGAGGTTTTTCTTTATAATCATCCTTAAAATTCCCTTCGCTTTTTGCTCTGTTTTGGATCCCCTAGTTCCTGGATAGCATGTCTTACTCTCACTCTAGTGGACCACATCTTCTAGAACTTTCCAGAGAAAAAGAGACTCTGGATATATGAATATAATAGTTATGTCCCTTTTAGCTCATATCTTGGTTACTTTGCTATAATAATTCTACTTCTTAAATCTATTCCAGACCATATCTCCTGTAAGATAAAATTATTACGTTAAAGTTATTACCTTTACTCTTCCTTTTATCACTTTTGATCTTCCTAACTTCAATGTGTCTTGCTTTATAATGTTCTCCTGGTATTATTTTTACTTTTACAGCAAAAAAAAAAAACAAAAAACAAAACTTTCTCTATAACCATAATTAACTCTGCTTATTTATTGCTTTGAAGTAGTAAAGTGAAGTGAAAGTCACGCAGTCACGTCTGACTCTTTGCAATCCTATGGATTCTCTATACATGCCAGGCTCCCCTATACATGGAATTCTCCAGGCAAGAATACTGGAGTGGTAGCCATTCCCTTCTCCAGGGGATCTTCCTGACCCAGGGATTGAACTCTGGTCTCCTGAATTGGCTTCTTTACCACTAGTGCCACCTGGGAAGTTGTCTTTAAAAAATTTACTGACTTTTATCTCATCCTTAACTTTTTCTACTTCTCAAAGTATCAAATCTCATGATTCATCTTTATTTCTGGATATGTTTCTTCTGAGGACTTCTATTTTCCTCCTTTCCTGTTCCAGTCTCTCTGGGTCACCTTCATGATCATGACTTACCTTTTTTTCAATTGAAGTAGAGTTGATTTACAGTGTTGTGTTAGTTTCAGATATACAGCAAAGTGATTCAGATGTGTGTGTGTATCTTTTTCAGATTCTTTTCCTTTATAGGTTATTACAAAATATTGACTATAGTTCTCTGTGCTATATAGTAGGTCCTTGTTGGTTATCTATTTTATATGTAGTAGTGCATTATGTTAATCCCAAGCTCCGAATTTATCCCTCACCCCCTTCCCCCTTTGGTAACCCTAAGCTTATTTTCTATGTATGTGGATCTACTGTGTGGTATATAAATTCATTTGTATCATATTTTTAGATTCCACATATAAGTGATATCATATGGTATATGTTTTTCTCTGTCTAGCTTACTTAGTATGACAATCTTTAGGTCCATCTGTATTGCGGCAGACAGTATTATCTCATTCTTTTTATGGCTGAGTAGTATTCCACGTCTTCTTTATCCATTCCACTGTCGATGGGCATTTAGGTAGTTGCCATATCTTGGTTATTATAAATAGTGCTGCTATGAACATTGGGATGCATGTATCTTTTCGAATTATGGTTTCTCTGGATATATGTCCAGGAGTCAGACTACAGGACCATTTGGTAGCTCTGTTTTTAATTTTTTAGGGAATGTCTTCTTCATAATGGGATCATGACTGTCCTTTAATACTCTTCTAGATGTAGTGTCTCTTTCCTGAATCCCATGTATTTTTTTTCTAATATTACTTCTCCTTTACTAAAGAAATCAATAACTTTTAAAGAAAGAGGGTATTGAACTAAATTTTCTAAAACCCTTGCAAATCCAAAAATATCTTTATTTTATCCTCAGCGTTTATTGATAATTTGGCTGAGTATGGAATTCTAGGTTGAAATGATTTGTCTCTCATGTCTTGGAAATCACTGTTCCGTGGTCTTCTAACATTATAGGATGCTGAGAGTGATTTAATACCATTCTGATATTCATTTATTTTGGTAATCTTCAATTTTTTTTTTTTTGACCAGAAGATCTTAGGACATATTCCTCATCTTTAGTCTTCTTAAATTTCCAAATGATTTGTCTGAGGGTGTTTTAGATTGTATTTGTTGTTGCTCAGCCACTCGGTTGGGTCCCACTCTTTGCAACTCCATGGACTGTAGCACGCCAGGCTTCCCTGTCCTTCACCATCACCCAGTCCAGTTCAGTTTAGTTACTCAGTCGTGTCTGACTCTTTGCGACCCCATGGACTGCAGCATGCCTGGCCTCCTTGTCCATCACCAACTCCTGGAGTTTACTTAAACTCATGTCCATTGAGTTGGTGATGCCATCCAACCATCTCATCCTCTGTCGTTCCCTTCTCCTCCTGCCTTCAATCTTTCCCAGCATCAGGGTCGTTTCAAATGAGTCAGCTCTTAGAATTAGGTGGCCAAAGTATTGGAGTTTCAGCTTCAACAACAGTCCTTCCAATGAACATTGAGGATTGATCTCCTTTAGGATGGACTGGTTGGATCTCCTTGCAGTCCAAGGGACTCTCAAGAGTCTTCTCCAACACCACAGTTCAAAAGCATCAGTTCTTTATGGTGCTCAGCTTTCTTTATAGTCCAACTCTCACATCCATACATGACTACAGGAAAAACCATAGCCTTAACTAAACAGACCTTTGTTCACAAAGTAATGACTCTGGTTTTTAACATGCTGTCTAGGTTGGTCATAACTTCGCTTCCAAGTAGGAAGAGTCTTAATTTCATGGCTTCAATCACCATCTGCAGTGATTTTGGAACCCCCACAAAAATAAAGTCTGCCACTATCTTTGTTTTCTGAATGTTGAGCTTTAAGCCAACTTTTTCATTCTCCTCTTTCACTTTCATCAAGAAGCTATTTAGTTCCTCTTTGCTTTCTGCCATAAGGGTGGTGTCATCTGCATATCTCAGGGGATTGATATTTCTCCCAGCAATCTTGATTCCAGCTTGTGCTTCTTCCAGCCCAGCGTTTCTCATGATATAATCTGCATATAAGTTAAATAAGCACGGTGACAATATACAGCCTTGACGTACTCCTTTTCCTATTTGGAGCCAGTCTGTTGTTCCATGTCCAGTTCTAACTGTTGCTTCCTGACCTGCATACAGATTTCTCAAGAAGCAGGTCAGGTGGTCTGGTATTCCCATCTCTTTCAGAATTTTCCACAGTTGATTGTGATCCACACAGTCAAAGGCTTTGGCATAGTCAATAAAGCAGAAATAGATGTTTTTCTGGAACTCCCTTGCTTTTTCAATGATCCAGTGGATGTTGGCAATTTGATCTCTCTGACTTTTCTAAATCCAGATTGAACATCTGAAAATTCACAGTTCATGTACTGTTGAAGCCTGGCTTGGAGAATTTTGAGCATTACTTTACTAGAGTGTGAGATGAGTGCAATTGTGCGGTAGTTTGAGCATTCTTTGGCATTGCCTTTCTTTGAGATTGGAATGAAAACTGACCTTTTCCAGTCCTGTGGCCACTGCTGAGTTTTCCAAATGTGCTGGCATGTTGAGTGCAGCACTTTCACAGCATCATCTTTTAGGATTTGAAATAGCTCAACAGGAATTCCATCACCGCCACTAGCTTTGTTCGTAGTGATGCTTCCTAAGGCCTACGTGACTTCACATTCCAGGATGTCTGGCTCTAGGTCAGTGATCACACCTTCGTGATTATCTTGGTCGTGAAGATCTTTTTTGTACAGTTCTTCTGTGTATTCTTGCCACCTCTTCTTAATATCTTCTGCTTCTGTTAGGTCCATACCATTTCTGTCCTTTATTGAGCCCAGCTTTGCATGAAATGTTCCCTTGGTATCTCTGATTTTCTCTAAGAGATCTCTAGTCTTTCCCATTCTATTGTTTTCCTCTATTTCTTTGCACTGATCACTGAGGAAGGCTTTCTTATCTCTCCTTGCTATATTCCTTGGAACTCTGCATTCAAATGGGTATATCTTTGCTTTTCTCCTTTGCTTTTTGCTTCTCTTCTTTTCACAGCTATTTGTAAGGCCTCCTGAGACAGCCATTTTGCTTTTTTGCATTTCTTTTTCTTGGGGATGGTCTTTCTCCCTGTCTCTTGTACAATGTTATGAACCTCTGTCCATAGTTCATCAGGCACTCTGTCTATCAGATCTAGTCCCTTAAATCTATTTCTCATTTCCACAGTATAATTGTTAGGGATTTGATTTAGGTCATACCTGAGTGCCGAAGAATTGATACTTTTGAACTGTGGTGTTGGAGAAGACTCTTGAGAGTCCCTTGGACTTCAAGGAGATCCAACCAGTCCATCCTAAAGGAGATCGGTCCTGGGTGTTCTTTGGAAGGACTGATGCTAAAGCTGAAACTCCAATACTTTGGCCACCTCATTCGAAGAGTTGACTCATTGGAAAAGACTCTGACACTGGGAGGGGTTGGGGGCAGGAGGAGAAGGGGATGACAGAGGATGAGATGGCTGGATTTTATCACCGACTTGATGGACGTGAGTTTGAGTGAACTCCAGGAGTCGGTGATGGACAGGGAGGCCTCGCATGCTGCGATTCATGGGGTCACAAAGAGTCGGACACGACTCAGCGACTGAACTGAACTGAGCTGAATAGTCTATTACTTTTCCCTACTCTCTTCAATTTAAGTCTGACTTTGGCAATAAGGAGTTCATGGTCTAAGCATGAACTGGTCTTGTTTTTGCTGACTGTATAGAACTTCTCCATCTTTGGCTGCAAAGAATATAATCAATCTGATTTTGGTGTTGACCATCTGGTGATATCCATATGTAGAGTCTTCTCTTGTGTTTCTGGAAAAGGGTGTTTGCTATGACCAGTGCATTCTCTTGGCAGAAATCTATTAGCCTTTGCCCTGCTCCATTCTGTACTCCAAGGCCAAATTTGCCTGTTACTCGAGGTGTTTGTTGACTTCCTACCTTTGCATTCCAGTCCCCTACAATGAAAAGGACATCTTTTTTAGGTGTTAATTCTAGAAGGTCTTGTGGGTCTTCATAGAACTGTTCAACCTCAGCTTTTTCAGCATTACTGGTCGGGGCATACACTTGGATTACAGTGATATTGAATGGTTTGCCTTGGAAAAGAACAGAGATCATTCTGTCATTTTTGAGATTGTATCCAAGTACTGCATTTTGGACTGTTTTGTTGACTATGATGGCTACTCCATTTCTTCTAAGGGATTCTTGCCCATAGTAGTAGATATAATGGTCATCTGAGTTAAATTCACCCATTCCATTCCATTTTAATTAGCTGTTTCCTAAAATGTTGATGTTCACTCTTGCCATCTCCTGTTTGACCACTTCCAATTTGCCTTGATTCATGGACCTAACATTCTAGGTTCCTATGCAATATTGCTCTTTAAAGCATTGGATCTTGCTTCCATCACCAGTCACATCCACAACTGGGTGTTGTTTTCACTTTGGCTCCATCTCTTCATTCTTTCTGGAGTTATTTCTCCACTGATCTCCAGTAGTGTATTAGGCACCTACCGACCTGGGGAGTTCATCTTTCAGTGTCCTATCTTTTTGCCTTTTTATACTGTTCATGGGGTTCTCAAGGCAGCAATACTGAAGTGATTTGCCATTCCCTTCTCCAGTAGACCACATTTTGTCCACCACCATCACCCGGAATTTGCTCAAATTCATGTCCACTGAATTGGTGATGCCATCCACCCATCTCGTCCTCTGTCGTCCCCTTCTCCTCCTGCCCTTAATCTTCCCCAGCATCTGGGTCTTTTCTAATGAGTTGGCTCTTCACATCACGTAGCCAAAGTATTGGAGCTTCGGTTTCAGCATCAGTCCTTCCAATGACTATTCAGGGTTGATTTCTTTTAGGATTGACTCGTTGTATAATAATAGTTAAGAATGTAGATTATGCATGCCTACATTTAAATCCTGGTTGTTTTACTTACTAACTTGAGTAAATGTCTTAACCAGTTAGTGATTCTGTTTTTCTCAGCTGTAAAATGAGGATGAAAATAGTAGCTACTGCTTCGATTTATTGAGAGGATGAAATAAGTCACTATGTGTACAACTATTGAGAGTGGTGCCTGGCTCAGAATGGGTTCTCAACCTTTGGCTGTTTTTACTATACAGGGAAGCCTGGCATGCTGCAGTGCATGGGGTCACAAATAATCAGACATGTCTTATCGACTGAACAGCAACAACAACAATTGTTACTATTACTGCCATTTATTGTAAGGCTATATTTAAACCTGAGACATTACAAATTTCAATTCTGTGATGTGGACTTGCATTATTGTTTTTCTTCATCTTTGCTTTTCTCATCATCCTTGTTCTCTGTCTCTGAGACTTTTGGCATATTCTCTCTATTGCTTAGATTGCCCCTACATCTTTTCCTTGGCTTTTTGTTTTACTTGATAGATGATACCTTCAAAATCTAGCCTCTATATTAAATTTTTATTTTGAAAATAACAGTTATAAAATTTCAAAGATCTTTCTCTTGTTCTCCATTGTCCCATTGTCATAGTGTCCATTCTTATTTTATGGATAAAATAGAATCTAGAATCTCTGTTTTGTGTGTGTGTGTGTGTGTGTGTGTGTGTGTGTTTTCGTATATCACCTTCTGCTTCTAAAATGTTTTCCCTAGGGCCATATTGTTTTCTTTGTGAATGTCTCTTTCATGTTTCAGTCTGTCCTTCAATGTCAGAAATCCTTGGTGGTCTGTTTGTTGAAGAATAAGGAGGTGAAAAAGCAAATGGGGAACTATGGCAGGCTTTGCTTTATGGTGAATGGGTGGGGCCACTCATTATGCCAGAGTCTCCCAAATGCCAGAATTCCTGCTGTTCTGCAGTTCTGCTCTCAGGTGCCAACACCCGTGTCAGGTGCCCTTTCCCTTCTTAGAGAGTTCAATTCATTCCTTTGACAAAAAAATTTACTTTTTGATTAACTGGATACTGTTTTGGCTTTCGTCTTTTGGCCTGATCAATTTAGGCCTGGCCTCAGGGTGTTCTGTTGTTGGAGTGAAGGCAGGAACTGCTGCTTCCACTCACAGCCTTTCTGTTAATCCCACTGTTGCAGGTATGCGTGTGCTCAGTCTCTCAGTCATGCCCGACTCTTTGTGACCCCATGGACTGTAGCCCACCAGGCTCCTCTGTCCATGGAATTTTTCAGGCAAGAATACTGGAGTGGGTAGCCATTTCCTTCTCCAGGGGGGTCTTTTTGACCCAGGAATCAAACCTGTATCTCTTGTGTCTCCTGCATTAGCTGGTGGATTCTTTACCACTAAGCCAGCAGGGAAGCCCCCTTACTATACTTGATCTTAGCCAAAAGGTCAAGAAATGATCATTCCATTGTGATGGTGTCCAGTCCCGAGTCCTTCCAGGCATCCACAGAGCAAAGGGGCTCCTGCTTTGGTGCAGTGTGTTCTCATTTTCCTAGCCACCACTCCCTGGTCTACTTGATACTGCATTTCCTGAAGCACCCTTCTTTAGTCACCACTACCTCACCTGATTTATATCGTGCGAAAGTTTGTTGTCCTCTCTAAGCTGCTGATAGCCTCCATTTCATAAGTGTGCATTTGTGCTCATTTAATTTCCCTACCATCATTTTAAGGAGCAAGGCAGGGAGATAAATAAATATTAGTCTGTCCTCTTGATCAAATACCATGATGCTTTTAAAGCCTAATTGAAGAACTAAGACTACAACATGGAATGAAAATACATTGTTTTCAGAGATGTGCATTTTTGTGTGGTTTGCATTCAGAGCAACTCAGAGGCCCATTAGAGGAAAACTCTTAAAACAGTCTGAAATCTTCTGGACCAAGTATTTCTCTATTAATTCAGAAAATGATGATGCCAACAGCAGTTGTGGTCATAACAGCAACAACATAGTTTATTTTCCCAGCACTTTATGGGTTCTCAAAGCATGTTCACAAGCATCATCTCATCTTTATTAAGACACCATATTTCCTGTTAGTATTGTTATCTACATGTTTCAGCTACAGAAATCCAGGATCACAGAAAATGAGGATTTGCTGAAGGTTGCACAACAGGCTAAACACTGCTTTTGTGTGATTTCTACTGTACCACAGTCCCACCCTTCTGTTTGTTAATTATTTGCATGGCATTAACTCCTGTGAGTCACTTAGCTTAAAATTGGTGCCAAGTAACTTGTGTAACTTTATACAACCCGAAATCTTAGTATCAGCTTACTGTTTCTCAGGGGCAATTTTATTCCCCTCTATGGTAGAAGGTTTCCAGAAACAATAGGAGTTATCGCTATGTGAACCAAACCTATGCTCTTTCACTTGGCCTTACAACAAAAAGCCATATGCCCTCTGAACTTCCAACTCCATTGTGCCCATGAAATCTATGCTTTCAAATCTGTGCTTTTGCATTTTCCTCTGAATGATTCCCTGAGAAACAGTTCCTACATCTTGCATATCCATTTATGTGTTAATACAGCTGGGCCTGTGAAAAGATGGTATCAAGTACCAGACCAGCGTGCACCTATTATTGGAATCTATGTCTGGAGAAAAATAATTCCACATTCCCATTGCCAATCTTCAAACCACTGAAATGTGACAGCAGCTTTTTTACCTCACTTGGAGATAACTAAGGAGACATCACCGGATGTAGACAAGCTTATACGCATCCTAATAGTTACTGGCATTAGCTTCATTTTTATTTTTAATGCAATCGATAAATAACTGTAATCTAACTGCATAGTATAACCAATATATAGTCAACTTGGGAAATGTTTAAAAAAGAGCAAAGACGGATGTACAGAGGTAATAACACCAAGTAGGGATAAATCCTATAATGTCTGTATATATTTATGGTTATAGATATAGATACTGAAATATATATTTAAATATATAGTTATATATCAGTTCAGTTCAGTCACTCAATCGTGTCCAACTCTTTGCGACCCTATGAATCGCAGCACGCCAGGCCTCCCTGTCCATCACCAACTCCCGGAGTTCACTCAGACTCATGTCCATCAAGTCAGTGATGCCATCCATACATCTCATCCTCTGTCGTCCCCTTCTCCTCCTGCCCCCAATCCCTCTCAGCATCAGAGTCTTTTCCAATGAGTCAACTCTTCGCATGAGGTGGCCAAAGTACTGGGGTTTCAGCTTTAGCATCATTCCTTCCAAAGAAATCCCAGGGCTGATCTCCTTCAGAATGGACTGGTTGGATCTCCTTGCAGTCCAAGGGACTCTCAAGAGTCTTCTCCAACACCACAGTTCAAAAGCATCAATTCTTCGGTGCTCAGCCTTCTTCACAGTCCAACTCTCACATCCACACGTGACCACAGGAAAAGCCATAGCCTTGACTAGACGGACCTTTTTTGGCAAAGCAATGTCTCTGCTTTTGAATATGCTATCTAGGTTGGTCATAACTTTCCTTCCAAGGAGTAAGCATCTTTTAATTTCATGGCTGCAGTCACCATCTGCAGTGATTTTGGAGCTCAAAAAAATAAAGTCTGACACCGTTTCCACTGTTTCCCCATCTATTTGCATCAGGTGGCCAAAGTATTGGAACTTCAGCTTCAGTCCTTCCAATGAATAGTCAGGTTTATTTCCTTTAGGATTGGCTGGTTTGATCTCCTTGCAGTTCAAGGGAATCTCAAGAGTCTTCTCCAACACCACAGTTCAAAAGCATCAACTCTTTGGTGCTCAGCTTTCTTTATGGTCCAACTCTCACATCTGTACATTCCCCATCTATTCCCATAAAGTGATGGGACTGGATGCCATGATCTTCATTTTCTGAATGTTGAGCTTTAAGCCAACTTTTTCATTCTCCACTTTCACTTTCATCAAGAGACTTTTTAGTCCCTCTTCACTTTCTGCCATAAGGATGGTGTCATCTGCATATCTGAGGTTATTGATATTTCTCCTGGCAATCTTGATTCCAGCTTCTGTTTCTTCCAGTCCAGCGTTTCTCATGATGTACTCTGCATATAAGTTAAATAAGCACGGTGACAATATACAGCCTTGATGTACTCCTTTTCCTATTTGGAACCAGTCTGTTGTTACATGTCCAGTTCTAACTGTTGCTTCCTGACCTGCATACAAATTTCTCAAGAGGCAGGTCAGGTGGTCTGGTATTCCCATCTCTTTCAGAATTTTCCACAGTTGATTGTGATCCACACAGTCAAAGGCTTTGGCATAGTCAATAAAGCAGAAATAGATGTTTTTCTGGAACTCTCTTGCTTTTTCCATGATCCAGCAGATGTTGGCAATTTGATCTCTGTTTCCTCTGCCTTTTCTAAAACCAGCTTGAACATCAGGAAGTTCACGGTTCACATATTGCTGAAGCCTGGCTTGGAGAATTTTGAGCATTACTTTACTAGCGTGTGAGATGAGTGCAATGGTGCGGTAGTTTGAGCAAATATATATAGTTATATATTCAAATATATATGAGTTATATATATAAGTATAAATATATAGTTGTAAATAGAACTCTCAGATGTTCAAGCTGAATTTAGAAAAGGCAGAGGAACCAGAGATCAAATTGCCAGCATCCGTTGGATCATCAAAAAAGCAAGAGAGTTCCAGAAAAACATCTACTTCTGCTTCATGGAGTACCTAAAGTCTTTGACTGTGTGGATCACAGCAAACTGTGGAAAATTCTTAAAAAGATGGGAATATCAGACCACCTTACCTGCCTCTTGAGAAACCTGTACACAGGTCAAGAAGCAACAGCTAGAGCCAGACATGGAACAACAGACTGGCTCCAAATTGGGAAAGGAGTACATCCAGGCTGTATAATGTCACCCTGCTTATTTAACTTATATGCAGAGTACATCTTGCAAAATGCAGGGCTGAATGAATCACAAGCCAGAATCAAGATTGCTGGGAGAAATATCAATAACCTCAGATATGCAGATGACACCACCTTTATGGCAGAAAGTCAAGAGGAACTAAAGAGCCTCTTGAAAGTGAAAGTGGAAAGTGAAAAAGCTGGCTTAAAACTCAACATTCACAAGACTAAGATCATGGCATCTGGCTCCATCACTTCATGGCAAATAGATGGGGAAACAATGGAAACAGTGACCGATTTTAATTTTTTGGAGCTCCAAAATCATTATAGATGGCAACTGCAGCCATGGAATTAAAAGATGCTTGCTCCTTGGAAGAAAAGCTATGACTAATCTAGACAGCATATTAAAAAGTAGAGACATTACTTTGCCAACAAAGGTCCATCTAGTCAAAGCTATGGTTTTTCCAATAGTCATGTATGGATGTGAGAGTTGGACCATAAAGAAAGCCGAGCACCAGAGTTGATGCTTTTGAACTGTGGTGTTGGAGAAGAGTCTTGAGAGTCCCTTGAACTGCAAGGAGATCAAATCAGTCAATCCTAAAGGAAATCAGTCCTGAATATTCATTGGAAGGACTGAAGCTGAAGTTCCAATACTTTGGCCACCTGATGCAAAGAACCTACTCATTAGGAAAGACCCTGATGCTGGGATAGATTGAAGGCAGGAGGAGAAGGGGATGACAGAGGATGAGATTGTTGGATGGCATCACCAACTCAATGGACATGAGTTTGAGCAAGCTCTGGGAGAGGGTGAAGGGGACAGATAAGCCTGGCATACTGCAGCCCATGGGGTCGCAAAGAGTCGGACACAACTGAGTGATTGAACAACAACAGCATATATATTATTACTATTAATATATTAGAGATATAACTCATATATATTAATATATTACTTAAAACTCAACAAAAGAGTTGGACATGACTGAGCAACTGAAGTGAACTGATAAATGACTTATATTTGTATTTATGAGTTATGGTTATATAACTCATATATATTTGAATATATAAGTATATTTGGATATATAACTATATATATATACTAAGATCCCCTGGAGTAGGAAATGGCACCCCACTCCAGTATCCTTGCCTGAAAAATTCAATGGGCAGAGGAGCCTGTTGGGCTACAGGCCATGAGGCCACAAAGAGATGGACATGATTCAGCAACTGAGCACACACATATATAACTATACATATATTTATCTGTGTTACAAAACTGTATGGATACTGTGGCCTCATTTCAGTTTAACTGCATGTTGAGGTCACGCTCTTCCCATTGTTTTGAACATATTTTTCCATGACATGCAGTCTTTTTCTACAATATCAATTTTGATGGCATCATAGAGTTTCATCTCATTTACTAATTCTATCTTCTATTAGAGAGGAAAAATAAATTTTAAGGGAATATGAATGATCAAGATGAACTATTGATAATTTTGATGGTCTCAATAGTATCCTCAGCAAGACACTCAATTAATAGTTCTGAAACACAGGTTAATTGTTTTTCAGGACACATTCTGTATGATTTAGTGCCCAGAAAGGTCTTTGATTGTTTCATTTCTGAGTTGTTTTCCTTGTTCCAATTCCTTTCTAAAGGTTAGGAACAGTGCATTGCTCTAGAAGAATGAAAGTGTTCAGCTTGGTATTTTCATACCTGCCTGTCAGGAATTGGCTGACTCCATATATTGCTCTTGTAGGAAGTTAAACTATTAATTGAACTACCATTAATTGAGTCTCCAGCTCTTGTGCTAGGCACTTTGGATGTGGGGAAAACAACCAACCACACACACAAAATATGATCCCACCCATCATAGAACTTCTAGTGTGATGAACAAATTAACAGTGATTTCTATGGACCAGCACTCCCCAACTCGTGGAATGCAGAGGAAGTGATTTTATTTTTATAGAAAATTGGAAGAAGTGGACAGGGTTGCAAGAAGGCTAGGGTCACCTTCCTGGGGCTTTGGCCAACCCTGAGGATGAGGCCACCTGTAACTCATTTCTGCTGCCTTGGCTGTCTCAAGCTGAAGAGCTCTCTAATGGCACACTTTATTTTTGGAGGCTAGAAGGAGTTGTTCACATGGGATAGATGATACAGAGTTAGTTGTAGAAAGACAAAAAAAAAAAAAGTATAATAACATCCTGAAGAAAGGGAATTTGATTAATTTGTTTCCTGTTTTTGTCCATTTCTTTTAAGTCCTTTAATAAAGGTTTTGCCTTACAGCTCTTGCTGATCTGGAAGTAAGTGAATTTGTGAACTCATTCAGGGGTTCCAGTTTTTATCTTTCTGTTCACAGGGAGGATAAATCCTCCTAAATGATGCTGAGTAGATGGGTGACTATTCAACTGCTACCATTTCTTGAAGCTGCATTTTTTTTTCTGTATGAGTATTTTTTTTTTTTTTAGAAGATTGCATCTGATGACAAATAAAAAGCTCCATCTTTCCCCAGTTCTATCAGTGGAAATAATTCCTTGCTGATAAGAGGACTTATCTATGTGGTGTGATAGAATCTTGGTGGCTGTGTTATGAGTTGTCCTTCAAACACACCAGTGCTGAAACCATTTCCCTGGTGGATGGAGCCCTACTTATTTACTCTGGAAGAAGATGAAGAAAGAATAGGCAGAATTAAGTGCTTCTGAAACATAAGACTTTGAGAGTACTATTGCACAAAAGATGAGTTTTTGTCAGGTTATTGGAGCAAAGTCAAAACTTCAGACTCCAATAGAATTTAAATCATTGCATAAGTTATCTATTACAGTATATAAAAATTACATCCAAACTGAGTGTCTTAAATCGGTAACAAATCTTTATTGTCTCACAATATTTATAGGACAGGAATTCTGGAGTATCTTGCCTGGTATACTTTCTCTCCTGAAGACACAGTCACACTTTTGGCCGGCTTAGCTGGAGTTCTTAGATACTTGACTGGAACGGAAGGGTCTGCTTCCAAGATGGCGCACGCACATGGCTGGCAAGTTTGTCCTAGCTCTTAGCAGGAGACCTTGGTCTCTTAGCACAAGGACCTTTTCCTAAGGTTGCTTGACTCCTTCCATCAGGGCAGCTGGCTTCCACAAAGTGAGTGATCAAAGAGAGAGCAAGGTGGGAACTCCAAGTTTTTGTTATCCCATTCTGGAAGTCAAACTTCCACATTTCTACAATATCCTGTTGATAGAATAGGCCTATTTAGTGTTGAAGGTCTGACAGGGGTGTGAATATCAGTGTGAATCACTGGAGGCTGATTATCATAGTCCACCTTCTGCACCTAATGATGCAGGCACAAAATACACTCTCTCCCTCCAGCCCTCCCCCACTCCCCGCCTAAATATCATCTTATTAGCATTAGTTCAAAGTCTGAAATCTGTCATCTAAATCAGGCCCAGCTGTAATGTCTTAGGTACAGTTTTGTTGGGATCATTCTTCACAGTTTAAAGACCTGTAGATTTAAGAAGCAAGTTGTCTTTCTCCCACACGTACAAGGATGGAATAAACATAGGAAAACTGCTGTAGACACTCTTGTTTTTAAAGGAGGTCCTTGGACCATACAAATTCTAAAAGCACAGCAGGCACAGGATGACTCTTCCCTGGTAGGACTTACGGATCTGGAATAATTACCCATGGCTTTTTGGGGGAACAGTTTCTAATTTTATTTTATTTTTTAAATTTAAATCCCTGGTAGCTCAGTTGGTAAAGAATCTGCCTGCAATGCAGAAGACCCTGGTTTGATTCCTGGGTCAAAAAGCTCCGCTGGAGAAGGGAAAGGCTACCCACTCCAGTATTCTTGGGCTTCTCTTGTGGCTCAGTTGATAAAGAATCTGCCTACAATGTGGGAGACCTGGGTTTGATCCCTGAGTTGGGAAGATCCCCTGAAGAAGGGAAAGGCTACACACTCCAGTATTCTGGCCTGGAGAATTCCATGGACTGTATAGTTCATGGGGTCACAAAGAGTTGGACACGACTGAGTGACTTTCACTTAATAGTTGACTTGGGCTTCCCAGGTGGTGCTAGTGGTTAAGAATCTGCCTGCCAGTTCAGGAGATGCAGGAGATTTGGGTTCGATCTCTGGGTGGGGAAGATCCCCTGGAGAAGCAATGGCAACCTGTTCCAATATTTTTGCCTGGAAAATTCCATGGACAGAAGAGCCTGGCTGGGTTACAATCCATGGGGTTGCAAAGAGTTG
The DNA here is from genome assembly GCF_029407905.1 of Bubalus kerabau. Lineage (NCBI taxonomy): Eukaryota > Metazoa > Chordata > Mammalia > Artiodactyla > Bovidae > Bubalus > Bubalus kerabau. Next base: position 108,135,403 of record NC_073628.1, on the reverse strand, counting down.
GACACAACTGAGTAACTGAGCACACACACACACAGTCAACTTACAGTATGATATGAATTTCAGGTATATGATAGAGTGATTCAATATTTTTAGAGATCATACTCCATATTAAGGTATTATAAAATATTGGCTCTATTCTGTGTTTTGTGCATTGCGTCCTTGTATCTTGCTTATTAATATTTTATACCTGGTAGTTTATACCTCCTAGTCCCTTCACCTGTAATATCTGAGAATAATATACTCTGTATGGATATTAGTGGGAATTGTAAAACATTTTCATCACCCTGCAAAATCTCTGTTCCCTCACTTTCCTTCCTACCTTCTTTCTTCCTCCCTGCCTCCCTTTTCATTTCTTTTTCTTTTCTTTTCTCCCCCCTCTCTCTCTTCCTACCCCTCTTTTCTTCTTCCTTCCTTCATTTCTTTCTCATCACAGGTTTTCCTCATATATCTGGCCATCCTTTGCTATCCGCTCATATTTCAGAGAAGACACTAAATGTGTCATTAGAAGTTCTAAGCTATTTAAAAAAATTAAAAAAAAGAAGTTCTAAGCACATAGGGACCACTTACTAACTCTGGGTCTCTTTGTAAGGTAAATCTGTGTTGTTTCATTGGTGAATCTGTTATGTCAGCATCTCCAGGTCATGTCTGTTAAGCTGGTTCAGTTCCCAGAACAACTGTCAGTCTCATATTTTGGGTAGAATCATCCTTCCTGCTACTGGCCTGGATTAAAACCCTGATTCAAACACCTACTGTGTATCTTGAAAAAGTAATTTAACCTCTCTGTGCCTCAATTTCCTCATATATAAAATGGAGAACACTGGTAGAATCTGCCTTTACCTAATAACAGCATTGTGAGGATTAAATGAGTTACTGTACCTCAAGCATTGAGAACAGTCCCTGGCACAAAATGAACACTGAGCAGATGATGTCATCACCCTTATCTTCATCAGATGGGAATACCCGATCTGATGTGCTAGGGAATAAAGTCAGGGATCTTTTTATAACTGACTAATATGGATGTGAGAGTTGGACTGTGAAGAAGGCTAAGCACCGAAGAATTGATGCTTTTGAACTGTGGTGTTGGAGAAGACTCTTGAGAGTCCCTTGGACTGCAAGGAGATCCAACCAGTCCATTCTGAGGGAGATCAGCCCTGGGATTTCTTTGGAGGGAATGATGCTGAAGCTGAAACTCCAGCACTTTGGCCACCTCATGCAAAGAGTTGACTCATTGGAAAGGACTCTGATCCTGAGAGGGATTGGGGGCAGGAGGAGAAGGGGACGACAGAGGATGAGATGGCTGGATGGCATCACTGCCTCGATGGACGTGAGTCTCAGTGAACTCCGGGAGTTGGTGATGGACAGGGAGGCCTGGTGTTCTGTGATTCATGGGGTTGCAAAGAGTTGGACATGACTGAACGACTGAACTGAACTGAATATTCCACTGTGTATATGTACCACAATTTCTGTATCCATTCATCTGTCGATGGACATCTAGGTTGCTTCCTTGTCCTGGCTATTGTAAAAAGTGCTGCAATGATCATTAGGGTACATGCATCTCTTTCAGTTATGATGTTCTCAGGGTGTATGCCCAGTAGTGGGATTGTTGGGTCATATGGTAGTTCTGTTCCTAGTTTTTCTTTTTAAGGAATCTCCATACTGTTCTCCATAGTGGCTGTATCAATTGATGGTACTGATGAACCTCTTTGCAGGGCAGTAGTGGAGATGCAGACATAGAGAAACGACTTGTGGACCAGAGAGGGAAGGAGAGGGTGGGACAAATTGAGAGAATGGCATAGACACATATATCTTATCATATGTAAAATAGATAGAAAGTGGGAATTTGCTGTGTGACATGGGAGCTCAACACTGTGCTCTGTGACAACTTAGATGGAATGGGGAAGGAGATGGGAAGGGACGTTCAGGAGGGAGGGGCATATGTACATATGTACACCTGTGGCTGATTCAGGGCTTCCATAGTAGCTCAGCTGGTAAAGAATCTGCCTGAATCATGTTGATGTTTGGTGGAAACCACACAATATTGTAAAGCAATTATCCTCAAAAAAAAAAACAAAAAAAAAACAAAAGACGACATGGAGATGTAAAAAATAAATAAAGTTGGGGATCTCAACATTCAGTATGTAAACCAATGTACCCTTCTTTTTAATAAGGCATCCCTGTCTTCTACTATGCCTGGTGTCTCCAAGTCTAGAGACTCACTCTATCATCTTTTTCAGAGAGTAAATTTCCAGTGTTCAGTCTGGGTGGTGTGGGGAGTCACATGGCCAGGTACACATGGGGAGGAGGGACTAGACTTTGAGTTAGTTTTTCTGTTCTCAGCCCTGACTTCCCTCTGACGCTGCCAACCAGGTTGCTTCTCAGCCTACTCCTCCACTGGCTGAGGGTTCTGGTTTTTCAGGGCTGTTGTCCTTCTGTTTTCAGCTGCTAGCATTTTGTTTGTATAACCTTTCATCCTTTTCCTTTGTCTTGTGGATTTGTTGGTTTTTTTTAAAAAACAATACTTTTACTTAGTGTCATTTTGTTGGATGCTGGGAGAGTGAGGAGGTAAATTCATGGGTTCAACCATCTAGCTCTAACTGAAAATCTGAAATGGATTTATTAAATAAATATTTTAAAAGCAATGAAAATTAAGTGAGCTTCATGCTCATTGTGGATTTCTTGGTACTGTGGAAGGGAACAGATGCATAAGTACACCATAATGGTAGGGAATAAAAAATTATCACTGTGAAACCAAAGGATGTTTCCAATCTGTATTTGCACGTGGACGTGCCTCCCATTCCTGCTTTCTATACTTTGATTCAAAGAACTCCTTACAATGTATTACTTATTCACAGTCAGTCTCTTGTTGCAATGTAAGCTCCCTGAAGAAGCTTGCTCCTTGGAAGACAAGCTATGACAGACCTAGACAATGTATTGAAAAGCAAAGACATCATTTTGCTGACAAGTTCCGTATAGTCAAGCTATGTTTTTTCCCAGTAGTCATGCATGGATGTGAGAGTTGGACCATAAAGAAGGCTGAGCGCGAAAGAATTGATGCTTTTGAACTGTGATGTTGGAGAAGACTCATGAGAATCCCTTGGACTGCAAGGAGATCAAACCAGTCAATCCTAAAGGAAATCAATGCTGAATATTCATTGGAAGGACTGATGCTAAAGCTGAAGCTCCAGTACTGTGGCCACCTGATGCAAAGAACTGACTCAATTGAAAAGACCCTGATGCTGGGAAAGATTGAAGGCAGGACGATAGGGGGACGACAGAATGAGATAGTTGTATGGCATCACTGACTCAAAAGACATGAGTTTTCTGAGGAAGCTTTGGGAGTTGGTGATGGACAAGGAAGCCATGGCTGCAGTCCATGGGGTCACAAAGAGTCAGGCATGACTGAGCAGCTGAACTGAACATTATAATTTCTGCCTTAGAGATGGGGAAACTGAGGCTCAGAAAGATTTGCTGACTTGTTCAAGGCCTGTACTTAAGAAGTAGAGGAGCAATAATCTGAAATTCCAAAGCCTGATTTCTAACCACAATGCCTTTGTGTTTGTTGACTGAATAAATAACGGTAGAGTCTTTCACACAAAATATTTATCTGGAAAAAAATATCAGTCCAAGCTAACTGGTTTCTTCATCCTTCCATAAATCTGTAAACTACCCTAAGCTAAAAATAAAATTTACTTGAGATTCAAAGTGGTTTTCTGAACTTTAGAATACAGGTAGATCAGTTCAGTTCAGTCGCTCAGTTGTGTCCAGCTCTTTGCAACCCCATGGACCACATCATGCCAGGCCTCCCTGTCCATCACCAACTCCCAGAGTTTACCCAAATTCATGTCCATTGAGTTGGTGATGTCATCCAACCTCATCCTCTGTCGTCCCCTTCTCCTCCTGCCTTCAATCTTTCCCAGCATCAGGGTCTTGTCAAATGAGTCAGCTCTTCGCATCAGGTGGCCAAAGTATTGGAGTTTCAGCTTCAACATTAGTCCTTCTAATGAACACTCAGGACTGATCTCCTTTAGGATGGATTGGTGGGATCTGCTTGCAGTCCAAGGGACTCTCAAGAGTCTTCTCCAACACCACAGTTCAAAAGCATCAATTCTTCAGTGCTCAGCTTTCTTTATAGTCTGTAGTAAAACAAAATGCATTTGAAACATTAACAAATCAAATGCAATTAAACAGCATGTGCATGCATGCTCAGTCACTCCTGACACTTTGTGGCCCCATGGACTGTAACCCGCCAAGCTCTGATTTTCCAGGCAAAAATATTGAAGTGGGCTGCCATTTCCTACTCCAGGGAATCTTCCAGACCCTGGGATTGAACCTGAGTCTTCTGTGTCTCCTGTATTGGCAGATGGATTCTTTACCACTGTGCCACCACAGTTCAGTTCTGTTCAGTTGCTTAATGGTGTCTGACTCTTTGCAACCCCATGGACTGCAGCATACTAGGTGTCCCTGTCTGTCGCCAACTCCCAGAGTTTACTCAGTCTCATGTCCATTGAGTTGGTGATGGGCCCATGACTCTCTGAAGAAATAAGAAGCACAAGCTAAATAAAAAAAGAAATTTGGAGATCCTGTGATATTTTATTGAAGCCCTAGAGATTGTTGTTAATTCTTGGCTAGCATCCAACCATCTCATGCTCTGTCGTCCCCTTCTCCTCCCATCTTCAATCTTTCCCAGCATCAGAGTCTCTTCACATGAATCAGTTCTTCGCATCAGGTGGCCAAAGTATTGGAGTTTCAGCTTCAGCATCAGTCCTTCCAGTATATATTCAGGACTGATTTCCTTTAGGATGGACTGGTTGGTTCTCCTTGCTGTCCAAGGGACTCTCCAACACCACAGTTCAAAAGCATCAATTCTTCAGCACTCAGCTTTCTTTATAGTCCAACTCACATCCATACATGACTACTGGAAAAACCATAGCTTTGACTAGACAGACCTTTGTTGGCAAAGTAATGTCTCTGCTTTTTAACATGCTGTCTAGGTTGGTCATAACTTTTCTTCCAAGGAGCAAATGTCTTTTAATTTCATGACTGCAATCACCATATGCAGTGATTTTGGAGCCCAGAAAAATAAAGTCTGTCACTGTTTCCACATTTTCCCCATCTATTTGCCATGAAGTGATGGGACCAGATGCCATGATCTTAGTTTTCTGAAAGTTGAGCTTTAAGCCAACTTTTTCACTCTCCTCTTTTACTTTCATCAAGAGGCTCTTTAGTTCTTCTTCACTTTCTGCCATAAGAGTGGTGTCATCTGCATATCTGAGGTTATTGACATTTCTCCCGGCAATCTTGATTCCAGCTTGTGCTTCATCCAGCCCAGTGTTTCTTGTGATGTACTCTGCATATAAGTTAAATAAGCAGGGTGACAATATACAGCCTTGACGTACTCCTTTCCTGATTTGGAAGCAGTCTGTTGTTCCATGTCCAGTTCTAACTGTTGCTTCCTGACCTGCATACAGATTTCTCAAGAGGCAGGTCAGGTGGTCTGGTAGTCCCATCTCTTGAAGAATTTTCCACAGTTTATTGTGACCCACACAGCCAAAGGCTTTGGCATAGTCAATAAAGCAGAAGTAGATGTTTTTCTGGAACTCTCTTACGTTTTTGATGATCCAATGGATGTTGGCAATTTGATCTCTGGTTCCTCTGCCCTTTCTAAATCCAGCTTGAAAATCTGGACATTCACGGTTCACATACTGTTGAACCCTGCCTTGGAGAATTTTGAGCATTACTAGCGTGTGAGATGAGTGTAATCGTGCAGTAGTTTGAGCATTCTTTGGCATTGCCGTTCTTTGGGATTGGAATAAAAACTGACCTTTTCCAGTCCTGTGGCCACTGCTGAGTTTTCTAAATTTGCTGGCATATCGAGTGCATCCTAAAAGATTATGTGCCACCTGCGAAGCCCCAATTAAATAGCATAGATGGGAATCAAAATCAAGAACAAGGAAAAAAAGAATAAGATTTCTTTGATAAACTTTTTCTGCTAGCTAAGAATTAACAACAGTCTCTAGGGCTTCAATAAAAGATCACAGGATCTCCAAATTTCTTTTTTTATTTAGCTTGTGCTTATTTTTTCAGAAGGTCATGGCCCATAAATTACACCTTTTGTTTGGGGAAGAGAAAACCCACTTACTATTGTTTTTCTTTTTCCTTGCAATGATTATAGGATTCTTTTGAACACTGCCACCCCCTAATCTCAATGGCACCCCACTCCAGCACTCTTGCCTGGAAAATCCCGTGGATGGAGGAGCCTGGAAGGCTGCAGTCCATGGGGTCTCTGAAGGTCGGACACGACTGAGCGACTTCACTTTCCCTTTTCACTTTCATGCATTGGAGAAGGAAATGGCAACCCACTCAAGTGTTATTGCCTGGAGAATTCCAGGGATGGGGAAGCCTGGTGGGCTGCCATCTATGGGGTCACACAGAGTCGGACACGACTGAAGTGACTTAGCAGCAGCAGTCTCACACCCAACCCTAATCTATACAAGAACAATTAGCATGACCCCTACAGAGACTTTAAAGTTCTGTGGGTGAGATTGGTTCCTGCAGTCTTGGAAATTTGGCCCCGGGCTCAGTGCCGCATAGAAACTTGATTAGTTGGTTGTTAGATTGACCTCTGCTTGGGCTCTTAGTGATGCGTTTCTATTACAGTAAAATGATTTGTGGGGAGAGGAAATCTTGTTTGTAAACACGTGGTGTAAACATTCATGCCATGAGATGGACACGGACAGTGCAGGCTTTTTCTCTGCCACAGCCTGCCTTTCAGGAGCCTTGAGTTCTCTCTTAAAATAAAGGAGAGCAGCTCATGATTGGGAACATTTTGGTCCTAAGGATATTCACTTTGATTCTTTAGAAGCAGCTCTGGCTAAAATAAAATATTGACAGGGAAGGTTGTGGATTCTTTTCCCATGGTGTTGGTCTATCTGTGAGACGGCTCAACAGAATCATAATTACATGTTAAGTTACAGCAAAAGGATCAGTTTTTCCTTTTAAAACTGTCTTGATGCCATCTGTGCAATTTTAAGTCTATCACTGGACTCATAGAACCAGGAGTCACATCAACATAGGTTTATGTATTTCTGACCATCTTGGAATGTGTCTTTCAGTTTTTTGGTGTTTTTGTTTTGTTTTCTTTTGATTTAATATTTATTTATTTACATTGGGTTCTTAGTTGCAGCATGTGGAATCTTCTGTTTTTAGTTTCAGCATGTGGAATCTCTGACCAGGGATCTCTGGAATCTCTGACTAGTTCTCTGACCAGGGATCGATCCCAGGCCCCCTGCATTGGGAGCATGGAGTCTTAGCCACTGGACCACCAGGTGGAAATCCCATCTTGTAGCTTTAAACCTTTCTTCCACTTGAGGACATTATGCTTCTCATTGGCCCCCACCCCCTTGGCATGCTATGTGTGGGGCCCTCACCCCCGTACCCCATCAGAAGCAGAATTCAGAATCACAGCATCTTTAACATGCAACTCACTTCCCCAGATCTGTACTCTTCACCTCAGCGTGGACTCTTGGCAGGAAGCCTGCCATCCATGGAGTGCTCAGGTCTCTAGGAGTCTCTAAATTGTATTTGCATGCAGATAGCATCCTTGAGCTCCACAACTCTGTGTCCAACCCTGCATGATAAAATATCCACAGCCCCTTCATGTCAGGTATTGAAGTGGTGCTGCCCCTCAAAGCACAGGAAGCTGCTCAGGGTGGTTCTGAAAAGGAAAGAACAGTCTCTTGTCACCCACATCCTCAGACTCAGAGCTGTCCCTCTTGTCCTCCTCGTCTCTGGGCAAACACTGCTCCTTTATAGTGGCCTGGAATCTTAGGATTGTCTGCCTTATTCACAGCTCAGCATCTTAGAGGACATCTCATGATGGGGTGATTTCTGCAAGTGGGCCAGTCAGACAGTCAGTGCTGGAAGAGGGGAGTTTTATAACTGCCATACAAGCTCTTCATGGAGGGTGACTATTGTCTTGTTTTGGGACACTGAGCACCTTCCCGCGGGTATTTTCACAATGGTACTGAGAGCCAACAGCAGTGTGGAACATAGTAAGGTTAGAAAGAATACTTAACATCCCAAAGTGAAAAAGAAAAAAAATTAACAGAGTGCATCTCATTTCACAATTTTAAACAATTTAAATTTGGGTGATGCTTCCACATGCTGGCCCAGGGGCTTGGAATTGGACAAAAGTGGGTTTGATGCCACTTCTGCTCTTGATTGCCTGTGTGACATTGGACAGGGCATGTCTCTATCTTCAAGTTTCTCATCTGCAAAACTCAGGTCATCAGACCCCCGTCATGTCTTTGTAGCAATTTTTATGTTACACAGAATAAGCGTAGATCTGGGGACACAGAAAGTGTTTAATGAGCAAGAGCACTTTCTAATTGAATCCATCACAGATATTCTAAGAAGTCTAAATTAAAGAAATTGATAAGAAATTGCTTTTATTACGACAGAAAGTTGGTACTATGATAACATTATGGGTGTGCTTAGTCACTTAGTCATGTCTGACTCTTTGCATCCCCATGGACTGTAGTCTGCCAGGCTCCTCTGTCCATCCTCTGTCTGTGGGATTTTCCAGGGAATCTTCCCGACCCAGGGATCAAACCCACATCTCCTATGAGGAAATAAGAGTTATTTTTATTATAGAGTGTTTGGTAAATAAATTGCTTCTATATTTGAATTGTAACAGAGCTCAACTTTTTAAGCACTCCCCAACATTATAGTAATACTTGTTTAGGTATTGTTGGCACACTGATTGCAAATACTATCTGTTATCCAAAGAAAGCCCTTGGGTTTTATCCACATATGTTTGATTTATTTTCAGCTTTATATACTTGGGAATATAGTCACTTTATCAATTTCTTTAATTTAGACTTCTTAGAATATCTGTGATGGATTCAATTAGAAAGTGCAGGGCATGCGTGCTCAGTCGTGTCCAACTCTTTGTGACCCCATGGACTGTAGCCTCCCAGGCTCCTCTGTCCATGGGATTTTCCAGGCAAGAATACTGAAGTGGGTTGCCATTTCTTGCTCCATAGAAAGTGAAGAGTAGGTGACAAATTCTATGTGAAGAACGCAAGGGCCACAACTCATCCTTGGCTGTGGGAAATGGTTGAGATGTTCCAGGACTTCAGGTTATAATCTGCAGAAGCCTCAAACTTTACCAACAAAATACAGCTACTGTTGAGCCTGAACAGTCTGGAGTCCATGCTCTGCAACAGGAGAAACCTTCACACCACAACTAAGACCCAGTGCGGCCAAAAGAAACAACAACAACAAAAAAGACAGCTACCGGAGAGGGAAGGAACCCAAAGCAGAGGACAGAGCAGGAATCTTCCTGGAAATCTTGTGTTTTGTCTTAAAATTTCACAGGAATGTTGCATTCCTTTCTGTATTTCATGGTGTTTGTTTTATGATGGAAAGAATGGCCTCCCCAAAAAAGCCTAATCCCCTTTCAGGGGAGCAGGGGCGAGGGTGGGGGCATAGTCATTTCTAGCCCAGGGAATCAGTATTAACAGGAAAAGAGAGGCCAAGCCCTTGCATTGAATACAAAGGTAGAATCCAAGGACATCTGGAAAATGGATTTAGAGAAATAAGGAAGGATAAGGGAAGGAAGAAGAGAAAGGTCTTGGGGTAGAGTTCTAGGTTGAAATCAGGACCTGGAAGAAATAGCCCAGCCATGACTGTGAGCCCCAAAACCTCTCTTAGGATGCCTATCATGTGTGAACTGCACTGACCATCAAACGACAATGGCCTCTCAGCTTCTTTTCAGAGAATCAGTAGGTTCCAGGAGTGAAGTGAACCTCCCACCAATGGACTGCACATTCCATCAGGACCCCCGTTAAGATATTCAGATATTCAGTCTTCCGTCACCATAAGGTTGACGTGTCCTTGGCTCCGATTTCTCCTCCTTGAGCCAAAGTCCATTTTCTCATTGCAGTCTTTACCTGAACAGTGACACTGAAATGAAAATATGCACACTGTGCCCAGGCAGGTCTTCTGGCTACATGATTTTGTAACAATTCCTTTCTCACAGAGTGACTCTATTTTAACTTATCCCCTTGCAGCTTCCATGAAGTTAAAGTGGAGTTGGCCTTGGTAATGCTTGGAGGCTGCACATAAAGAGAAGAGGAGCATTTTTTTTTGAAGGCCAGTAGGCCAGTGCTTGGTTAGATCCTGTCTAGGTGTGACTGCAGAATGATGGAGAATTCATTAGCTCTGTATGGTGTTTGGGGACCAAGAGGGAGACTGTGAAAGTGAGAGCACCTATTAATCATCTTTGTGCTAATTGGAGCTCATCTGCTGTTTCCTGAGCCTGCTCAAGGCTGTGTTCCAGTGGAGATGGCCTTTTATGCAGACTCTGGAGGAAACAGGCAGGACTGGCAGGCACAGACCTTTCTCATGGCAGTGGTGGATAAAGATAGTGGGTTCAGTTTCCTCAACAGGAGAATGAAGCCAGTAGTTGTTGTTGTTGAGTCACTATGTCATGTCTGACTCTTTGCAACCCTTGGACTGTACCACACTAGGCTCCCCTGTCCTCTAATATCTCTCAGTTTGCTCAAATTCACGTCCATTGAGTCGGTGATGCCATCCAACCATCTCATCCTCTGCTGCCCTCTTCTCTTTTTGCCTGCAGACTTTCCCAGCCTCAGGGTCTTTTCTAGTGAGTCAGCTCATCTCATCAGATGGCCAAAGTATTGGAGCTTCAGCTTCAGCAACAGTCCTTCCAATAAATACTCAGGATTGATTTCCCTTAGGATTGACTGGTTTGATCTCCTTGCAGTCCAAGGGACTCTCAGAAGTCTTTTCTAGTACCACAATTTGAAAGCATCAATTCTCTGGAGTTCAGCCTTATTTACAGTCCAGTTGTACCTAAAGCATGCATGGCATGAAGATCCAGTGTGAGGATATATGAAGAATGTTCAGCAAAATGCTTGACATTCAGTAAGTACTTAATAAGTATTCAAAGCAGCTGCCATCACCCATAGTGCTGGTGTTTCTGTTGTTACCATTGCCTTCTTCTGAGCAAGGCATGGGCAGCACCAACCTAAGAAGTTAACATAGTTCCTGTATAGTCTGGATGCCTTGAGAAATAGAAGGCAAATGGTGTAGGAGTACAAAGGAGTTGAGATATGGGTCTTGTATGAAGAAGAGCTCTCTTGGTACAGACATCAGTTCAAGCTAACTAGGGAAAGGAGGGGATTGATCATAAGGGGTCAAGCAGAGGCAGCTTGATCTCAGGATGCACTGAAACCAAAGGTAAGAAACGTGTCAGGTGTGCCTCAGCTCTGTGCTGCTTTGAATCCTTACCCCTTCATGTTGCTGTCTTTCTTTGTTTCTCTAGATGCCTTTTATTTATTTATTGTTGACCGTGCTGGGTCTTCTTTGCTGTGCACGAGCTTTCTCTAGTTGTGGTGAGCAAGGTCTACTCTGTTGCAGTATGTGGGCTTCTGACTGCTGTGGCTTCTCTTATTGTGGAGCCTGAGCTCTTGGGCATGGGGGCTTCTCTAGCTGCAGCATGTGGGCTCAGTAGTTGTGGCACATGGGCTTAGTTGCCCCATGCCTTGTGGGATCTTCTTGGACCAGGGATTGAACTCTAGTCCCCTGCATTGGCAGGTGGATCCTTAACCATTGGACCACCAGGGAAGTCCCTAGATGCCTTTCTGACAACCAGACCACACACTAGAACATGGCCACCCATTCACACCGAGTTTCGATGCTGTATGTCCAGCCACCTCACTTCACTCCATGTCTCAGCTCCTATTGTAGACCCCTGGGCAGTGTTGTCCAGGCCCAGTGGCTGCAAGTGAAATAAAAAGGGTGACATGGTGTAGGGGGCAACCCAGGGCTGTAGGCATGGACAGTTGACTTCTAGAGAACCTCGATGTTACCAGGGCTTCAATCCCCTGGAGCTTCCCTTTGTGGCAGGCAGACTCAGAGGGTCAAGTCAGGACTACACCTGCTCCAGGCTCATGGAAATAAGGCTGTGGGCTACACCTGCTCCAGGCTCACAGAAATAAAGCTGTGGGCATGGTAATAATCATGGTGGATGGTTGAGTACTATCACTGAATACTAACTCTAGGTTAGGCACTGTTTGAGTCCTCTATTTGCATTAACTAGGCTAAGCTTCATGACTGTGAATTAGGCATAGCTTTATCTCCGTGTGACAGATAAGAAAAGTGAATCCCAGAGAGTTGAAGTCATTTATACAGCTCGTAACAGATGGAGGCAGGACTTGGACTCTGCATCTCTGACTCCAAAACACACAGCTCTTGAAAGGCCCCTCTTCAACAGGAGGCAGGTCGGAGCTCCCCCAGGCTTCTCTCTGGCTATGGGTTTGGATTTGGACCCGGGCCACATTTATCTTCCATGATGTATCCTTAACCGCATTCCCTTACCTTGGGACTTGTTCCAGCTCCCCCTTGATGTGTAGGCCATCTGCTCTCAAGCCCTGCAGGCTCTATCAGGGCCTGATTCTGTCACCACCTTGCCTGGACTTCCTTCACGCCCTTGCACTCTTTGTCTCTGCCTGCGTCGTGACTTCTGCTGCATTATTGCTCTTCATCCAAATCCACATGTGTTTCTCAGCAGCCACCGTGTAACTCTGGGTCTCTTGAAAATATATTCATTTAAAGCAGTTGTCGATGGATTTATTATGACCTTTGGATCCTTGGTTTTAAGGTTTTTGGTTTTTTTTTTTTTAATGTCTACTTTCAAACTTGACTAAGTATGTAATTCGTGTCTTTTCCATTGGTGCCAGGGTAGTATATTGGGTCCTGTCTACATTTTGCCATAAGGCAAACCACAGTTAAAAGGTCCAAAATGTCATCCCTAGAGGTCAGGGACCACTAAATTGTCTGATTTAGAGGGGTATTCCAATATCATTGTTTTTATGTCTGCAATCTTGAGCTGGTCATCCAGCTTTTTTTAATTGTGGTAAAATATATATAATGTTGTTGTTTAGTCACTTAGTCATATCTGACTCTTTTGTGATCCCATGGACTGCAGCCCACCAGGCTGCTCTGTCCATGGGATTTCCCTGGCATGACTACTATAGTGGGTTGCCATTTCCTTCTCCAGGGGATCTTCCCGACCCAGAGATCAAACCCACTGGCAGGTGGGTTCTTTACCACTGAGCCCCCTGGGAAGCCCATACATACATAAAGTTTACCATACATAAAAAGCCCATACATAACATAAAATTTACCATTTAGGCATCCTAGAATATACAATTCAATAGAATTTAGTACATTCACAATGTTGTCTAACCATCACTGCTGTCTACTGCCAGAATATTTCATCCCTGTGAAAGAAAACCGTGTACCCAGTAATTAGTTCATCCCTCCCTCTCTCCCCCTAGTTCTTGGCAACTACTAATCTGCTTTCTCTCTCTGGATTTGCCTGTTCTGGACATTTCGTGTAAATGGAATCATACAATTTGTAGCATTTGTGACTGACTTCTTTCCCTTAGTATAATGTTTTTGAGGCTCATCTGCATTGTAACATGTATGAGAACTTCATTCCTTTTAAAGAATGCTCCACATCCCAGAATAATATTCCACTGTATGAATACACTACATTTTGCATACCCACTCATCAGTTGATGGACTTTGGGGTTGTTTCTACCTTTGGCTGTTATGACCACTGAGTGCTGCTATGAACGTTCACGGGTAAGTGTTTGGTTGAACACCTGTATTCAGTTCTTTGGGTGATATACCTAGGAGTAGAATCACTGGTTCACATGGAACTTCTCCATTTAACTTACTGAAGAATTGCCACTCTGTGCTCCATGGTGGCCGAACCGTTTTGTATTCCCACCAGCAACGCATCAGGGTTTCAATTTCTCTGCATCCTTGACTCCAGTATCAACTTTTGACTTGCAGAATGAGTTTTATGACAACAGTGGGGGCAAATACCTGAATTATTTAAGCTTCATTTATTTAATGAGACTATATTAAAGCAAGAATTGGAAACTGGTTAGCATTTTAATGCAAAATACATCAAAGAATTTGAGATACTCGAAAAGCAAAGGTTGTTCAACATGTAGGGATAAATTTGATCATTAGTTCATATCTATGGACCATATAAATGACAAGATCATAAAATCCATGGTGCTTCTTGCGGCAGGGCTGTGCCCCATGATATGATTCATTTGGTATATTTTTCTGTAAAATGTACAATAGCCCATCTTAGTGACTTCTGGACTCGTCTGTATAAAATGAGTGTTTAGGGTCATAATATTACTATTTCATGCCTACACTTCATCTGATTTATAAAAACAGAGGCATAGTATGCTAAGCTGCTATCCCTCTTCTGAAAACATGAAGACATTTTCTGTGTACCTTCAATTTTTGCTAATGACACAAAATATTGAAACTTGTTATTTTTCCCTCTGCCAACCCATGAATGTGCTACCCTTATCTGAAACCTAAATAAATACTCATTAATATACAGTGAAATTCAAATGAGCACTTCATACAAATAAGCCTGCTATAAAAATACATGTTTCTTCAAATTTGTAGACCAGAATAACATGAAATAAATTTAACATCATTTCACATGCAGAACCACCAACCAAATAAACTGGGTTTTATGATTCAATTGCCTAAACTCAGGTAGGTAAGAAAGCATATATATGGCTTTTCATTCTATAATCCATCATACATTTTAAGAACAGCGTTATTTGGTCGAGATTTTTATAGGCCAAATGGAGAAAAATGTGCATAACAGCTGATTCTAGAATGATGGGCTGGTGGAGCAGACAAAGTGGAGAGAAGCTGGCTGTTTTCTTCGTTTGTTTATTCATTTTTTTCTTTTGCACAAATCTTTATTTTTTCAAGCACCCCTGTGTGGCAGGTGTTGTGCTTAGAGCTAGAGAAGCAGTGATGAACAGAAAACACCTGGTTGCTGACCTCATGGAACTTTCAGTTATCAATTGCTACAGAAGAGGTGGGTGGTGGTGGTGGTGTAGTTAGTTGCTAAGTCATGTCCGACTCTTGCGACCCCATGGACTGTAGCCTGCCAGACTCCTCTGTCCATGGGATTCTCCAGGCAAGAATACTGGAGTGGATTGCCATTTCCTTCTCTAGAGGATTTTCCTGACCCAGGAATTGAACCTGGGTCTCCTGCATTGCAGGCCCCACAGAGAAGATGAAGCCAGTCAATTCTAAAGGAAATCAGCCCTGAATATTTCACCAGAAGGACTGGTGCTGAAGCTGAAGCTCCAATACTTTGGTCACCTGATATGAAGAACCAATTCATTAGAAAAGACCCTGATGCTGGGAAAGATTGAAGGCAGGAGGAGAAGGGGGTAAAAGAGGATGAGATGGTTGGATGGCATCACTGAGTCAATGGACATGAGTTTGAGCAAACTCCAGGAGATCATGAAGGACAGGGAAGCCTAGAGTGCTGCAGTCCATGGAGTTGCAAAGAGTTGGACACGACTAAGCAAATGAACAACAACATTGCTACAGAGCAAGCCATCCCCCCAAAAAAGAATGTCACCTTATTATGCTCACAGTTTTGTGGGCCAGGAATTAGGGTATCATCCAGATAAGGGGTTCAGCCCTGCTGCAGAGTGACTGGGCTGTCGTCTGTGGTGCTTAGAGATGGCTGAAACCATATGTCTAAAGTCCTGCTTATGGCGGAAGACTGGATTCCTGGTTTTTCTCACAAAATTTAAGATCCTCTTTAATCTGCCAGAGAGGCAGACTTTAAAAGTTATTCACATTAATAACTATTACAATGAAGACAAAGTACAGGCTTCTTTCCAGTCATCAGGACTTCTTGATTGCAGATGACAGAAACCCAACCCAAATGTGTTAATGAAAAGAAGGAAATTTAGCGATCCACCTGAGAAGTCTGTGGCTGAATCCCAAAGCTGTACTGATAGTATCAAGAATCTCGCTCCCTGTCTGTGGATGAGAATTCCCTCTTCACTCCACTGGCTTTATTCTCAGGCTGGGGCTCCTTAGCTGATGGCTAAGAAGACCACCGGCTGCTCCACATTCTTAGCAAACTCAACCAGTTTAGCAAACTCAACTGGAAAAGAGGCTTTCTCTTTTTTAATAGTTACATCAGATGATTCTGGAATTAAATCTTATTGGGCATGTTTAGGTTACAAGGCCGCTCCTGGACCAACCACTGTTGCCTTGGAGATGAAATGCTTTGGATGGCAAGGTCTGGATGACATCATGTTCACCTCTGTGACCTGGGAATGGCATCAGCCCTACATGAACCACAAGTGGAGATGGGTGTTTCTCCAAAATGTAATGAGAGTTTCTTTTATTAGAAGAAGAGGGAAATAGATGTAACCAGACAAATTACATGAGGGCTTCCCAGGTGGCCCTGGTGGTAAAGAACCTGCCTGCCAATGCAGGAGACATAAGAGATGTGAGTTCAATTCCTGGGTTGGAAGATGCCCTGGAGGAGGGCATGGCAACCCACTCCAGTATTCTTGCCTACAGTATCTCATAGACAGAGGAGCCTGAAGGGCTATAGTTCATAGTGTCACAAGAGTTGGATATGACTCAAGTGACTTAGCACACTTCACGTATTCTTGCCTGTCTAACTCAGTGAAACTATGAGCCATGCCATGTAGGGCCACCCAAGACGGACAGGTCATAGTGGAGAGTTCTGACAAAATGTGGTCTGCTGGAGAAGAGAATGGCAAACCACTTCAGTATTCTTGCCCTGAGAACCCCATGAACAGTATGAAAAGACAAAAAGATAGGACACTGAAAGATGAACTCCCCAGATCGGTAGGTGCCCAATATGCTACTGGAGAAGAGTGGAGAAATAACTCCAGAAAGAATGAAGAGACAGAGCCAAAGTGAAACCAATGCCCAGTTGTGGATGTAACTGGTGATGAAAGTAAAGTCCGATGCTTTAAAGAACAATATTGCATAGGAACCTGGAACGTTAGGTCCATGAATCAAGGTAAATTGGAAGTGGTCAAACAGGAGATGGCAAGAATGAGCACTGACATTTTAGGAATCAGTGAACTAAAATGGACTGAAATGGGCAAATTTAATTCAGATGACCATTATATCTACTACTGTGGGCAAGAACCCCTTAGAAGAAATGGAGTAGCCCTCATAGTCAACAAGAGAGTCCAAAATGCAGTACTTGGATGCAATCTCAAAAATGACAGGAATGACTTAGCACACACATGAAGCCAAAAACACAGAGTGACCTGCCTTGAAGAAAAGGTTCCTCCTTGTGTTATTACTTCTAATTATTCAACTTACATTTGTTGCATTTTCATTTTGTATGATGCACTGGACTCATTGTAGTTGGGATATAAAACGAATAGACAAATGGGTAATGGAGGGTGTTCAAGAGATCTTGGGGTTCATCAAGGGAAAGATATGACCACTAGGTGGCAGTAGCTCACACAGGCTTTATTGAATGACCCTCTGGTAGTTCGCATGTGAAATCCTGCACAGCCAGAGACTACCCAGAAATGCAGAAGGTCAATACTCAGAGAGGAGGAGGGCAAGGAACTCATTGGGGAGAGAGGGGTCTTCCAGGGGACTTAGGTGTCCGGGTGATGTCACTCACCAGCACAGTGGGGAGTCTGGGTCAGAGACCACTAGGGTCTTGGGATCTTTATGTACCAGGGTTTATCTCACCAATGGCTAGCAGAGATTCGGCACAGTTTTGTGGGTTTGCAAAGCAGTTTGTGTATGCGTGCTAAGTTGCTTCAGTTGTGTCCGATTCTGCGACCTTTTCAACTGTAGCCTGCCAGGCTCCTCTGTCCAAAGGTTTCTCCAAGCAAGAATACTGGAGTGGGTTACCTTGCTCTCCTCCAGGGAATCTTCATGACCCAGGGATCAAACTCAGGCCTCCTGCATTGCAGGTGGATTCTTTACTATCTAAGCCATCAGGGAAGCCGGAGACTTCTTTTTATGTCTTCTGCATTGGCAGGTGTGTTCTTTACCACTAGCCCACCTGGGAAGCCCTTGCAAAGCAGAAAGGCTCTAAATAGTTAACAATCTGCTTATTTAGTCTGTATTTAAAATATTTGGATGTAAAACATTTGCGTTTGGCACCTGCTGCCTTTTGAGCTAATGGGTCTCAGCCTGCAGTGAAGAAATAAACACCGTAGACTAATACACAGAGACCACCTTGATTTATTTATATAACAAAGATTCAGTAATTTCACTCAGTTACAAACATAGCAACTAGTTAATATCAGTAAGTTAAAGACTTGAGGTACAAACTAGAATAATCATAATAGTAAATACCACGTAAGAGTTATGTGCCACAAGCTTTGTGCAAATGATCTCATTTATTGTAACTCAGAAACCCTGTGAAATTGTTCCTATTATTATCCCCACTTAGAGATGGGGAAGCTGAGGCCTTAAGCAGCTTACTCAAGGTTATACAGCTAGTTGGAGAGGTGGACAAGATTGAGACCAGGCTTCTAGAATTCATACTCTCAAACTGACGGCCAGAGCATCTTTGGAGAGCTGGATCATCTTTCTTGGTCTCGGTTTTCTCACCTTTAAAACTATGAGGATATCACCAAGTGATACCCCACAGCCAGCCTAACACTCTCTATGCCTAGGATTTCTCGGTGTGGTACCCTAGGTGGAAACACATCAATTCAGCCTCCTTGGCTACATCCTGAAGGAAATGATGAAAATGGAATGGCAAGAGGTAGGGGACCAGAAGGACAGTATGTTTGCCCAAAGGAGAACACAGCACAATGGAGCAACAAGGGGTGTGTGGGGTGGAGGTGTTATAATGCAGGAATTCTGTGAGCAGGCTCTGCGTAGATATGAGTCCTGTCTTCTTCTGACTAGTACATAATCCTTGATGAATCTCTTAACCTGAGTATCTTCATTTGTATGATAGGAACGATGATAATGACACTTCAATAGAATCATTGGGGTGACTAAGTGAGGTAATGCCTATTAAACATGTAACACCATGGTTGCAAATATTGAGTCCCCATAGGTGTTTGCTGTAATATTATTAATAATAATAATTATTATCAGTGAAGGAACTATGTGATGGAGAGAGAAGATTCAAGAAGTAGAGATAAGGGAGCATCAGTGAAGGGCTTCAGTCCTAGATATTTTTAGTACATGAAATGTTTACTGTGCCAGGCACTCTGCCATCTGCTTAGTTTACATTTGCCAAAAAAGAAAAAAACCCTCTAGACTTGTTCCCTGCCTTTACTTTTATTATGTCCCACTTGGCTGGTGTTGGTGGGATAACACCCCACTTGTGGTGGTGTTCTCTAACCAGACATTATTCTGGATCAGGAGTGTGGGTATTGTGGCAAGATTATGAGAATGGGAGTTGGAAAGTCATGTCATGGCCTTTGGGTCTCATCTGTTGTGTACGTTTCTGAGCTTCAGATTCTGCATCTATGATTTATCTTTAACAATAATAACAGCCAATATTTGTTGGAAGCTTACATTGTGCTGGGCAGTTATGTTATATAACTGCCAGTTATGTAAATATCAGAGTTGAGTGTGAACTCAGGCTTCTGGTCCTAGAACTCACATTATTAGCGCCTCCTCATTGTGCACAGAGGCTTTAAAAGCCCCTGATATGATAGACATTCAACAAACTGTAATTCTTCTAATTATTATTATTTAGGATCCATACTCTCAAAACAACTATATTTATTTGTCCATTAAACTTTTGCCAAGTGTTTCTTCTTTGCCAAGCACCTGTGATACATGGTGAACAAAATTCCATTATTGCTTTTGAGTCACCATCTAGTCCAGAGACTGTGTAGCAGTCAGCATTCATGAGGCTCTGCTGCTGCTGCTGCTGCTCAGTCGCTTCAGTCGTGTCCGACTCTGTGCAACCCCATAGACGGCAGCCCACCAGGCTCCCCCGTCCCTGGGATTCTCCAGGCAAGAACACTGGAGTGGGTTGCCATTTCCTTCTCCAATGCATGAAAGTGAAAAGTGAAAATGAAGTCGCTCAGTCGTGTCCGACTCTTCGAGACCCCATGGACTGCAGGCTACCAGGCTCCTCCATCCATGGGATTTTCCAGGCAAGAGTACTAGAGTGGGGTGCCATCGCCTTCTCCCCATGAGGCTCTGATCCAATAAAAAATGCCGCTCTCCCCCAGTTTTGGTGCTTTATAGTAGCAAGGGTTTGCTTTTCACTTGCATGCCTTCTACATTCTGGCAAAGGGGAAATAGCAATAGTGGAACCACATGATGACTTTTAAAGTTTCTGCTTGGACATGGCATGACTCATATCTGCTCACAATTATTGGCTAAAGCAAGTCATATGGCAAATCCTGATATCATTTAGGACAGGAAGTTTGTGTCTCCACAAAGAAGGGTCCCTAGGGAGGGCTTTACAGGAACAGGTTCAAGAGGAAGAGTTTGGGAACCAATAATTAAATCCACCACAGATGGATTCTTAGGCAATTACAACATAATATGGTAAGCTCTATGAAAGAAGAGAAGAGAAGGGAGTGTTGACACTTTCAGTGCACCTTGAATTTAGAACAAAGTGAAATTTAGTGCATATGTTAGTTACTGAGCCTCGATTTTCTGGAAAAAGAATAGAGAAAGCCTGTAATAGATGCATTCTGAAAACTGCAAATTCACTAGCCTGGTTAGAGTGAAATACATTGACAATAATTCTTTCCTTCCAAGCAATCACATGAGTTTTGTTAATAGTGGTGTCTATAGGCAAAGGACTTGGGAACTGAGGTATTCTCAGAATGACGTGGGGAGAAAGGCTTGTTGGTGAGAACACTATGTCCATGTACTGGAAGGTAGGGGAAGGGAAGGCAGGATGGAAAATGAGGCATAAATCATGCAGAGATTGGTGCTAGATTCTGTTAGGTTATTTGGATGCCTTATACTTCAGTGAGAGTTCCAGAAAAATATCTACTTCTGCTTTATTGACTATGCCAAAGCCTTTGACTCTGTTGATCACAATAAACTGTGGACAGTTCTTAAAGAGATGGGAATACCAGACCACCTGACCTGCCTCCTGAGAAATCTGTATGCAGGTCAAGAAGCAACAGTTAGAACTGGATATGGAACAGCAGACTGGTTCCAAATCGAGAAAGGAGTACATCCAGGCTGTATATCGTCACCCTGCTTATTTAACTTATATGCAGAATACATCATGAGAAATGTTGGACGGGATAAAGCACAAGCTGGAATCAAGATTGCTGGGAGAAATATCAATAACCTCAGATATGCAGATGACATCACCCTTATGGCAGAAAGCATAGAACTAACTAAAGAGCCTCTTGATGAAAGTGAAAGAGGAGAGTGAAAAAGTTGGCTTAAAATTCAACAATCAGAAAACTATCATGGCATCTGGTCCCATCACTTTATGGCAAATAGATGGGGAAACAATGGAAACAGTGAAAAACTTTATTTTCTTGGCTCCAAAATCACTGCAGATGGTGACTGCAACCATGAAATTAAAAGACACTTGTTACTTGGAAGAAAAGCTATGACCAACCTAGATAGCATATTAAAAAGCAGAGACATTACTTTGACAACAAGCTTTGGTTTTTCCAGTAGTCATGTATGGATGTGAGAGTTGTACATAAAGAAAGCTGAGCACTGAAGAATTGACGCTTTTGAACTGTGGTGTTAGAGTCCCTTGGACAGCAAGGAGATCCAACCAGTCCATCTTAAAGGAAATCAGTCTTAAATATTCATTGGAAGGACTGATGCTGAATCTGAAACTCCAATACTTTGGCCACCTGATGTGAAGAACTGACTCATTTGAAAAGACCCTGATGCTGGGAATGATTGAAGGTGAAAGGAGAAGGGGATGTCAGAATATGAGATGGTTGGATGGCATCACTGACTCAATGGAAACGAGTTTGGGTAAACTCAGGGAGTTGGTGATGGACAGGGAAACCTGGCTTGCTGCAGTCCATGGGGTTGCAAAGAGTCGGACACAACTGAGTGACTGAACTGAACTGAACTGATAGCTCAGTGTGCTCCAACCTTCCTGTGTGCAAGTAAGAGAGAAAAGATATATAGAGTGTTTAAAAATTTATAGTCACAATTCCAAAAAGTTGTTTGTTGTTGTTTTCACCTTTCTATAATGAAATTCTACTTGGATCTGGAGCCAACATTTCAACTGATAATAACTCAGTCCCTTCTGCTTGAAAACTTAGTACCTTCTGCATAAATAATAAATAAATTCAAATTACTCCCCTGCCCATTCTCTTTCTCTTCTCTCTGGGTTATTGGGAGGAATATATACAGTAAGTCCCCTAAATATGAATTAGTTCTGTTCTGAGAGTGTATTAAGTTTAATTTCTTCACAAGTCCAACAGAGTTAGCCTAGGTACCCAACTAACACATTTGGCTATATAGTGCTGTACTGTAATAGGTTAATAATACTTTTCACACAAATAATACATATACAACAAATAAATGCAAAAAAAAAGTTTTGATCTGATAGTACAGTGCCTTGAAAAGTACAGTAGACAGTACCTCAGCTGGCATATTGGGACTGGCATTGAGTGAAGAGGCAAGAAGAATTACTGAATGGAGGAGGGAAAAGAGGTGGGAGATAGTAGAGCTGAAGGATCATCAGCAATTAGGAGACAGGGGCAAGCTGCAATTTCACTCATGCTTAATGTTGATGGCATCAGTTTTGGTTCTTGCTGGAACCAGAAGCATAGCACATCTTTGAAAGTTTGCAACTTGAAAGTTTGTATGTAGGGGACTTAGTGAATTATCCTATCTTGGGGTCCATGAATCTCCTTCTGAGTACTTCTGGACTCGCTGGAGATATATCCAGTCTTCATTATGCTAAGGGAGACTGGAGGTGGAGGAGTGAGGGTGGTAGGGCAGTAGTGCCATCTCAGATCCTCTTGGACCTGAAATGTCATGCGACTGTTGTTTCTACCCTCATATGAGCAGGTGCACTGTGAGGTTGTCCCCCCCAGTGCCCAGGGTAGGACATAAGACTTTGAGTCACTCTGCTTTCAGATCCCCAAATCTATCTGAGTGTTTTTCTACCATCTCCTTCTGAGTTCAAGGATTCAAGTTAGGCAGGAATCAGGTCCCATACTTCCTTTCTTTGTTCATCTTTCTCTGTCTTAGCCAAGCTTATTCCCTAGTCCAGGAAAGTATTTTAGAGCCTTCTTGTGCAATGAAAATCTGCTCTGATGTCATATTCTGTATTCTTCCTATTTCATGGCTTGTAGCTGCAACTCTATGCTCAGTTGTCTGAGACTGATTCTCTATTGCTCAAAATCATCATTGATTTATTTTCTATTTGTAGTGCTTACTCTGGGATTGCTTGGTAGCTCAGCTGGTAAAGAATCCACCTGCATTGCAGGAGACCCTGGTTTGATTCCTGGGTCAGGAAGATTCCCTGGAGAAGGGATAGGCTACCCACTCCAGTATTCTTGGGCTTCCCTGGTGGCTCAGACAGTAAAGAATCCGTCTGCAATGAGGGAGACCTAGATTTGATCCTCAGGTTGGGAAGATCCCCTGGAGGACGGCATGGGAGCCCACTCCAATATTCTTGCCTGGAAAAATTCCATGGATAGAAGGAGTCTGGCAGGCTATAGTCCATGGGGTCACAAGGATTTGTTCACAACTGAATGACTAAGCACACAGAAAGGACAGTTAACATTTCTTTTAATGAAAGTCTGTTGGTGAAGTTTTTTTCAGCTTTTGTTTATCTAAAAAAGTCATTATTTCACCTTCATTTTTTGAAAGATACTATTATTGGTTATAGAATTCTAGATTGACAAGTGTTTTTTTCAGTATTTTTAACAGTCATAGATTCTTTTCTGGTTTTCATAGATTTTGATGACAAGTCTGATATTCCTATCTCTCTTCCTCCAAATGCAATATGCCTTCTTCTTCTGGCTGATTTTAAGATTTTTGTGGACTTCTCTGGCAGTCCAGGGGTTAAAACTCTGTATTTCCACTGGACAGGGTGTGGGTTTGATCCCTGGTCAGGAAACTAAGATCCTCCATGCCATTGCCAAAAAAAAAAAAAAAAAGATTTTCTGTTTCTCACTGTGTGTTGATTTGTTTAGCAATTTGATTATAATATGCCTTGGTGTAGTTTTCTTTGTATTTGTCTTGCCTGAAGTTTATTGAGATTCTTGTATTCAGAGGTTAATAGTATTATCAAATTTGGAAAAAAAAAATTTTCACTATTTCTTCAAACATTTTTTCTGTCCCTGCCACTACCCTACCCCCTCAGATTCCAAGTGCATGTATATCAGACAGCTTTATATTGTCAAAGAGGCTGTGTTTATTCATTATAGATAGCTTTATTATAAAATTTCAATTTCATTGATATTTTCTTCTTCATTGTTTAATCTGCTATGCATCTCCTCTAGTAAAAATTTCATTTTAGATAATGCATTTTTCATCCTTAGATGCTCTATTTAGTTCTGGTCTAAATATTATATTTTTATCCTCGT